>NC_072389.2:100086906-100395478 GCF_028885625.2 Pongo pygmaeus | reverse complement strand
CTCACGCCTGTAATCCCAGCACTGTGGGAGGCCAAGGCAGGCAGATCACCTGAGGTTAGGAGTTCAAGACCAGCTTGTCCAACATGGTGAAACCCCACCTTTACTAAAACTACAAAAAATTAGCCAGGTGTGGTGGGGCGTGCTTGTAGTCCCAGCTACTCGGGAGGCTGAGGCAGGAAAATCACTTGAACCTGGGAGGTGGAGGTTGCAGTGAGCCAAGATCACACCATAGCACTCCAGCCTGGGTGACGAGAGTGAAACTCCATCTCCAAAAAAAGAAAAAAATTATTAGTTATGATTCTAATTATTCTCCTTGACTAAGAGAAGACTGTTTGCATTGAGGAGGAAGAGAAAATAAAGGAGTTCTTAAAAAGTAGAAAATTGTACTGGGAGATGAAAATAAAATATTCGCCATACATTTGTTATGGAAAAATTGTTCCTCTGCCTTTATGGGCACACATCCACTCTTAGTACAGGGCTTGTTTCCCTTCTACCCAGTAGAAATGCTGGGTAGTTCCATAGCCTAGTGCACTTCATCTCAGCTTCTGCTTCCAGTCTGTATTAGTCCGTTTTCATGCTGCTATAAAGAAATACCCGAGACTGGGTAATTTATAAAGGAAAGAAGTTTAATTGACTTACAGTTCTGCATGGCTGGGGAGGCCTCAGGAAACTTACAATCATAGTGGAAGGGGAAGCAGGCATCTTCTTCACAAGGGGACAGGAGCAAGAGTGTGCATGTGAAGGAGGAACTGTCAAACAATTATAAAACCATCAGATCTCGTGAGAACTCACTGTCGTGAAAATAGCATGGGAAATCTCGCCCCCATGATTCAATCACCTCCCTCCCTGGACACATGGAGATTATAATCCAAGATGAGATTTGGGTGGGGACACAGAGCCAAACCATATTACACTCCTATAATTTCATTTCAAAAGCAGCTATTCCAGCTTCACCACCTACTTCTCTGTTTTTCCCTATCACAAATTCCCAAATGTTTTTTAGACTTATAGCCATATGATTTCAGGTTCTAGAAAAGGAGAAAATACAGACTCAAGGTCTATTGAAAGATTAACATTAACTAAAACTTGTTAGAGGAGAATTCACTTACTATTTCTGTTCTTATTTCACCAAATGAGAACACCAAATACTCAACTATACAGGTATTTATCTAAAACAGACCACTTTATGAACTTGAAAGAAAATGAATCTCTTAATGAAATGCAAGTTCCATGTTATTACAGAGTGTTATTTTCTCATCTAAATTTCTTCCAATTCATTATCCAATGTCAGAGGAGTTGTAGCTATTTTGGGGTTTGGGCATGTCAATATGTCAAACCCTGTATGCTGATTTTAAGCTCCACTATAATGTACATGCATATCTAAATAAGAGGTTTACTTCAGGCGAGGCATGGTGGCTCGTGCCTTGTAATCCCAGCACTCTGGGAGGCTGAGGTGGGTGGATCACTTGACATCAGGAGTTCGAGACTAGCCTGGCCAACATGGCGAAACCCCATCTCTACTAAAAATACAAAAACGAGCTGTACTTCGTGGTGGGGGCCTGTAATCCCAGCTACTGGGGAGGCTGAGGCAGGAGAATTGCTTGAACCTGGGAGTTGGAGGTTGCGGTGAGCCAAGATTGCACCACGACACTCCAGCGTGGGCAAAAAACCAAGATTCTGTCTCAAAAAAAGAAGAGGAAGAAGGAGAAGGAGAAGAAGGAGGTTTACTCAAGTATCAACTTTTCTCCTAGAAGTTTCTAATTAAGTGCTTAGTTCTTTAACTTGAGGATAAAAACATTCCTTTTATGTTTTTAAAATTATCTTTATTATGATTGAATCGAATAATGAGTAAAACAAATCTTTAAAAATACTATGTGATAGTGAAAAACCTGAAAATAGCGAAGAGAGACTTATGCAAATACCTATTTTTTTCAAAATCTGAGGATGACTTTCTAGGTTCAAATTCCTTTTCTAAACCTCAATTAACAGCACACACTTGTTGGCCTAATTATTTGAAGTACTGTTCTGTAAAAGACCAGAAAAGCTAGTCTGAGTCAACATCTAAAATTCTCTGTAAATTTTTTTTAAAGTTATAGTTCGATATTTATTAAAACCAACTAGATTAAATGTTAAAGCAAGCAACATTTCCTTCCTTCCTTCCTTCCTTCATCATATGTATATGCTTGTCTTTTCTTTGTTTTTTGCCAAGAATGAAAATTTAGCTGTACTCATTAATGTTACAAGAATAACTTCCCTGCTGCCAACAGTTTCTTCTAAGTCAGAGAACCTCTATTGTCTTTCCTCTGGTAATAAATGATAATAATTAAAGGCAAATACACAATAATTAGTCACACTAGGTTTATCCATCTGGTGTACCTGTATCCCATCACTGTGTCTTTGAAACAGATGACAAGCAGCATATTGCAGCACATCCTGCTAATGGGTCTAAGTGGGGAATGGGGAGGTAAAGCGGTCATTAAAAAAAAGGTCAGTAGCAAAGAGCAAGAGCATTATACATTATTTTTTTTTGAAAGTGGTCATTGAGCATTTAGCTTTGTATCTTCCAAAAACATATGTGTATCCACAAGACAGCAGTAAACTAAAGTAGCTCACCAGGCCTGGGGAGGTCTATAGATATTGCTGATTTCATTGTTTAGATCGCAGTCACCACGAGGATCTTCATAGTTACTGTTTATTGCTTTCTTGCTATCTTCCAGGCAATGAGTTCCATTTTTAAGATATTTCTCTCTACTCCTGAAAATCTTGCAAGGTACATATTGAAATTATCTCCAATATATAAACGCAAAAATTGAGTTAAAGAGAGATTTAGCAACTTCTCCAAGACCATATTACCTCATAACGACTGAGCCAAACGTTAAATAAAAAGGCATTTTTGGAAGTTTTAACAAAGTGTGTTGAAGATGCTTGTTAATTATTGTAATTGAAGGTTGACTTTAAAATTTATGATTTTGTGGGGAGGGGCAAGTTTTTATGCACATACAGACTTTCGGAGTTTAAGTTAATATGGCCATCAACCTTTTTGAAAGGATATAATGCTAAAAGTAAACATACGAACTTTTGTCAATGGGTAAGCCATGTCTTAGATTCCACTGGATAAGACTATTAAAAGTGCATTAAAGGCCAGGTGCAGTGGCTTACCTCTGTAATGCCAGCACTTTGGGAGGCTGAGTTGGGTGGATCACTGGAGGCCAGGAGTTCAAGACCAGCCTGGCTAACATGGTGAAACTGTCTGTACTAAAATACAAAAAACTAGCCGGGTGTGGTGGTGCACGCCTATAATCCCAGCTACTCAAGAGGCTGAGGTACTCTTGATCTCGGAAGGTGGAGGTTGCCGCAAGCCAAGATTACACCACAGCACTCTAGCCTGAGCGACAGAGTGAGACTCTGTCTCAAAACAAACAAAAAATCAAAAAAGTGCATTGCAAATGAATTCTTCTTTCTCTACAAATACAAGAGAGATGGCCATTCATGGGGGCTGTTGTGTCTCATATGTATTTTTCAAGGAAGAACAATGTTACTCAATCTGGCAGTTGCTTCTATAAAGTGAGAAAGACTTACAATACATATCTCTTAAATTCACCAAGCATTCTCTGTATTCGGTTCATGTAATTCCAACCTCTATTCATGTTTTTAAGGCTTGAGATGCCCTCAATACACACATCCACATATACAAAATGGGCTGTCACCTGTCACTGCATCTGCTCACACTCTGAATTTATCACTAACTTCCCGCAAATAAAAAATGGAGCTATTTATCAGCTTCTTTTTTTTTCAAAAGGTGACATTAGGCACTTCCAGATTATTAAAGATAACCATCTAATGTTTCCAGTGTTTCTCTGGAAGGATATTCTCTCTTCATTGTTGCAGGGAGATCTACACATTATCTGAGGCCCATAAGATGGCAAGGAAATAAAAAGGTATGGTTGGAGATAAGACTTTCTGAGCAGAAAAAACTCATGAGTGCATGTTTAAAATAGCTGGAATGGGAAATAGTACCTCCACTTGCTCGATATTAGAGGAAAATATAAGAAAAACAAGATCAGGGTTTTGCAATCAGTGTGAATTGTTATTCACCAACCATGTCTGAGTCTCAGCGAGTCTGTTGAAACACAGGGTTCTACAAAGACAGCAGCACCTGTTGCTGACTGTGCAGTAACAGCCTCACCATGTAATCAAGGCATTCCCATCTGTGGCGAAATTTCCCAATTTTTCTTTTAAAGATCAGATCCTTCATTGCTAATGAGCTAACGGGAGGGATGCAATGTCTTATTCGATTGTGGCTTATACTGTGGCTGCAGTATAAAGTAGTGGGAATTAAAAATTAAAATCAGCTGAGGTTTTCCCCAGCTTCCACGGCTGATGTTTCTTTCTTTCCAAAGTTTTACTTTGCATGGATTTTCAAGGTTTCATTACACATCAGGACATTAGGAGTATTGGCTTGATTGTGTTTCTTTTTTGTGCCAGTCTAGTCACAGATCTGATCCGAAGATTGCGACATGATCCTGTGCTCTTTTCTACCACTTAGTACCATATCCAATTTGATAGCCAAGAACTGCAAATTCTGTGCCTTTAGTGATTTTTAAAAATAGATTTTCTCCTCTTTATCCCTATCACCAATATCTTAGGACAGATCTTTGTTATTTCTGTTTTTCTCTTCTTTTTCTTTCTTTTTCATTTTTTTATTTTATTTTTATTTTTATTTTTATTTTTTGAGGCAGAGTCTCACTCTCTCGCCCAGGCTGGAGTGCAGTGGCGCAATCTCGGCTCACTGTAAGCTCCGCCTCCCGAGTTCAGGCCATTCTCCTGCCTCAGCTTTCTGAGGAGCTGGGACTACAGGCGCCTGCCACCACGCCCAGCTAATTTTTTGTATTTTTAGTAGAGACAGGGTTTCACCGTGTTAGCCAGGATGGTCTCAATCTCCTGACCTCGTGATCCACCCGCCTCGGCCTCCCAAAGTACTGGGATTACAGGCATGAGTCACCACGCCCAGCCTTTTATTTTTAATGTTTTTAAGACAGCATCTCATTCTGTCACCCAGGCTGGAGTGCACTGGTGCAATCTCGGCTCTCTGCTACCTCCGCATCCCAGGCTCACACAATCCTCCCATCTCAGCCTCTGGAGTAGCTGGGACTACAGGTGCGCCCCACCACGCCTGGCTAATTTTTAAATTTTTGTAGGGGCAGGGTTTCACTACATTGTCCAGGCTGGTCTCCAACTCCTGGGCTCAAGTGATCCTCCCGACTCAACCTCCCAAAGCGCTGGGATTACAGGCATGAGCCACCATGCCGGGCATTTGTTATTTCTTACAGATTTTTATAGCAGCCTGTAAACAGTGCTTCTCTTGCTCTCCATTATTCCCCAAGATTGCCTTTTCCTTTAGCTTTTATATTGCCTCCAGACTTTTCTAAACTATAAGCAGAATCACAGCACTGCATAGAGACCTCGATCAGAGCCCTCACATCCATCATTACCTCTGGCACCTCTCTGCTCTTAATTACATGCTTCTTTTTCAATGACATTTTGCAGGCAGTCCTTGCCTTCTATCCACCCCCTCTCCCCACCAGCCATGTCCCTGTTGTATCTAATGTCTTGCTTCTTTGCTAGGGATCTCCTATCCATCCTTCAAGAAGTGGAGTGGAAATAGATCACAGTTCACTTGGTAAATGCAATGTTGATTGGCAATGTTTTCCTGAGTCTGTGTTCAGTAGGATTCTGATGCCGTGTCTGGGATTGATGAGAATACTGTAGAAGTAGAATTATCTTCCAAGGGTGCAGAAGGGAGAAAGGTTGACCTGGTTAAAATATTACTCCCTCCATGAAATCTGCTCTAACTTCCCAGGAGAATTTATCAGCTCTCTCCTTCAGAAGGCTTCAGCACCTTAAACTTCTCCAGTCATAGTATTTGTAGTTATTGTAATTAACTTCCTATACATCTGTCTCTTATATTACACCATGAACTTTTTCTGGGCATATAGTGGACATTGGACACTTCCTAAATATTTGTTCAATGACTGACTAGTTTCTTTTCTGATCCCACCTTAACATGGTTATGGAGCTGTTTTGGCAAACTATGGCCTGCAGGCCAAATCCAGCCCACCACATGTTTGTGTAAATAAAATAATATGGGAATAGAGCCATGTCTAGTCATTTCCTTAGGATATATGGCTGCTTTCCTGCTACAGCAGTAGACAGAGCTGAGCAGTCATGCCACAGTCTCTATGACCTGTAAAGTGACTATCTGGTCACCTACAGAAAAGGGTTGAAGACCCCAGTTCTAGAGCTTAAAAACAAAGGCTGAGATCCCAAGTGTTGTACGTTTTTTTCCCAAATACAAGCTAGTGAACTTCCGAGCCACGGAATATGAAGTGTTCAGCCCAGTTGAAAGACCTCCAAGGTCAACGTTGCTGCCTGAATTTCACTGCGTTCTGCAGCTTTCTAAACATTTTTTTATTTTGCTTTCAGAAATGTTGTCAAAGGATGCTTCTTTGATTCTTGGAATAATCTTGATCATCATTATTGCATTTGATGGCTCTTATGAAAACGTCTTGGTTCTGCGGCTGCATGCTGCACTGATTTTTGACAGCATTACCAGCGCTTTGCCTTGCATTTACTTGTTAACATAACAATGCTAAATGAAGAGCAGGAACTGTTTCTCTAACAGTCATGTGTCTTGGTTTCCTCCTTCTATCACTATAAGTTTCATCTCCTGACAAAAGTTCAACTAGCTACAACTGAAACGACATAACTTCTCCCTAAACATTCGATGGTAACTTCACCTTACAGCCTAGTTGTGGAGTCAGACCATCTGTGTTCCCATCCTGGCTCCTTCAATAAATTACTGGCTGATAACCTTGGGAAAATCATGTATGTTTCTAGCCCTCGGTATTCTCCTCTGTAAAAGGGGGTGGATGGCAGTAACAATCTCTGTAAATTGTTGTGAAAAATCAATACAATCCATGAGAAGCACTTGGCAGAACTGCTGTCATAAGCATGCTGTTTGCTTTTTCTTTGTTTTCCTTTCATCATTCATGTTAACTCATCTACCTTCTCATAAGGAATTAGGTTTATCAGTGTAAGTGTACCAACCTCCAGGTGTCAAAGTCATACCCATGACCTCTTTGACTTCTGATGTCATGAACACCATGGTGTAGGGAAGCCTGAGGCGGCTGGATCATATCATTCTGAGGGTGGGCCTCAAGGTGGGCTTGTAATGGTTCTGAGAGGTCAGAGTAAGCCTCATAGCAACACACACTTTGGACACGTAAAACAATACTCAAGACATCTGAGCTATCCAGTCTCCTCTGAAATTATTTCTAGATCTCAGATTGGAAGAAAAGTACTCTCTCTTTCTTTTTTTTTTTTTCTTTTTTGAGATGAAGTCTTGCTCTTGTCCCCCAGGCTGGAGTGCAATGGCATGATCTCCGTTCTGTGCAACCTCTGCCTCCCGGGTTCAAGTGATTCTCCTGCCTCAGCCTCCCAAGTAGCTGGGATTACAGGCACCTGCCACCATGCCTGGCTAATTTTTGTATTTTTAGTAGAGACAGGGTTTCACCATGTTGGCCAGGCTTGTCTCAAACTCCTGACCTCAGGTGATCCGCCTGCCTCAGCCTCCCAAAGTGCTGGGATTACAGGCATGAGCCACCACGCCCAGCTGAAAAGTACTCTCTCTTTCTAACAATCACGGGTATCCTAGTTCTAAGCTACAGAGCCTGTCTAGTCTGAGGTACACATTTTTGCTATAGCCCAAGTCCCCTAGGAACTAAAATGGCTGCATAATCTGGTTCTAACTATCTCTCATTCTGAGCTGATTGGCCTGGAACCAGAAAAAAAAACAGACGGAATAAAGAACAGATGAATTTCTACCGCCCCAACCCGCTTGAGCATTATTTTTCCAATTTCATCCTGGAAACCAAGTAAAAACATGTTTTGATTATATTTACAAATTTATCCAATCATCCTGGAATTTTGGACTACATTTTATGTTTGGAAAGGGACATCAATAAAGTGCCTTCTGGGCATGGAGATTGCCTGAGCTTCAGGGGTTTCCTCTGTGGGACACCAGGCACAAAGGGTCGGCCAGGGCAACGCTGTCTCTCTCCTGCCTAGCACGTGCCACCCCGACATGCTTGACTCCTTTCTCAGGGGCCTCAATGCACAGCGGGGTCTTCTGATGTTGGTCTCTTTAAAAACAAATATTTATTGGAAGCCTGGACAATTGCAGCCCCTTCCAACTGTTGTCACTGTTGTGGGTTTCTCTCCCCTCAACCCATCTATCTTATTCTCCAGCACAGCCATCTATCTGCAACACAAATCAGATCATGTCACTTCCCCTCTTAAAAACCATCAGTGCCTCCCAGTTGTTCAAAAGATAATGTCTTAAACTCTTTAGGAAGGCTCACCAGCATTCATGAGCTGACCCACCAGGGTTCCCTGGTAAATCTATTCTTTTCTTAAAAACTTAAACTCAAGTATCTTCCTTCATTCCTTCTTTGGCATTCCATAACAATGGGTGCATATGTTTAGCACTAAAATACATTCAATGTCATGAAATAACCATTCAGGTAAGCACTAATCTCTGCTACTCACTTTTAAACACCTTGAAGGCAGAGAGTATGCCAAATTTTTTGTATCACAGCTATTTGACACCAGGTTTGACAAAATTGCTGCTCTGTAGAAATGATGAATGAATTAATGCAAGATGTGGTGATCTCACAGAATCCTGCTTGCGTCTCACTCACATAATCTTCACATTATATTTTAGAGGCGGGTCTTTTCTAACAGACTTCATAGTCCGTGAGGGCAGGAACTCTGTGTCTATCTTATCTACCACTCTCTCACACTTCTATGTATTTCTGACATATGAGAAAAGCTTGACAGTGTTTTGTTGAGGAAAAGATTAAGTTTTTAAAAGTTAAAAATTAAAGAGACCTGGAATCTATGCTCAGACAACTTTCTCTTCAGTTGGATATATTAGACAGGATGCTGATATCAGGTAGGCTAAAGTCTAATGTCAGTTTAAAAGGGCTAAGATTTAAGAAAATGGCATGAAAGTGAAGCATGAGTATAGGAAGGGAAGGACAGACTACTTCTGGTTGCTAGAATTTATTTATTCAACAAATATTTATTGAATACTTAGTGTACACATGACACAGGATGTATGCTAAACTCTGGGGAGAGGAACAGACTTCTTCCCAGATTTCAACAGCTCAAAGCTAAGCCCAACCATTGCCATCGTGTGGGGCAAAGGTGAGGACAGAGGATGAACTGGGCGACAAGGAAGCAGAGCAACACTCCTCAATCAGCCTGGGAGCTGGGAGACTGGAAGGAAATAGGAAGGCCTGGACATTCGAAGACAGGTTTGGAAAAAACCTATGCTGATGTGGAAGGTTGGACAGCTCCTTAGTACTACCTGGAAACCAGGGGGAAAATAGAAGAAACATGACTAGCTTGGGAATTCCTTTGCGAGTCTTGATAAACAATTTTCGGACAGTTACTATTTCTCTCTCTGCTGCCTCCTGCCTGGCATTAAGGCAGCCACCCCAGATAAGGCTAGCAGAGAGTGAGGGCTCTGAGGAGAGGAAAACAAACAAACGAACAAAATCAGAAAGGCCAATCTCCAAAGAGAAGATTAGCCCTTAACCAATGTCCTCACAGGGACCTAGCATAGAAGAGTAGAGAGTGTCAAGTCAAACTCTAAACTCCCATGAAAAGCCGCTGCATGCCTGGTACTGATGATGTGAGCTTGGTAGATGTAAAAGGCAGCATCCTTCTCTTTGAGCCGCAACTGGGTGCTGCTGGTTACTTGAAATAAATGTTGATCCATAGATTTTGGCTTTCATTTTTGAAAAATGTAAACTTCAATTACATAGTAATTTAGGAAACTCTTGAATTCTTTCCTATAAATCTCCTCTTTATGAGACTATTTGAATGTAGTCTCAAATGGAGCCACTGATTTGTACTCTTTGCAGAGCTGAGCTGATAGTAGGCTCCTGACAATGTTTTAAAAAATGAATTCTATTGAATAATTTTATATTTAGCTCCTGTTTTGTGATTGTCACTGAAGGTACAGAAAAATGAGTTAGATTTGGTATCTCTATTCGAAGAACCAAAACTCTAGCGGGAGGAAAACTGGAAAGAAGGTAAATAAAGAACATAGTAAATGAGCTGCAAACAAATTGCTATAAAAATTCAGAAAAGCAAGAACAATTACATTTTTAGGACAATTAGGAAGGGCTTAAAAGAGAAGGCAGCATTTGAAGATCATTGGTTTGTCCAATCTAGATTTAAGCATTTTTTACTCATCAGCCTAAAAATGCTTTATTGACATGTAACAATTATAATTTATCCCATGATTTAAATTGGAAGTTAAGATAAGAAAGAGTGAAGAAGAGAAGAAGAAGAGAAGGAAAAGAAGAAACAACTTCTCAGATTTATTCTCAGAAAGTCTATCAACTTTCTTTATTGGCATTATAGAGGTTTCTAATAACAGCCAATGCTTTCTAAAGCTATGATCACATTCCACATTACATTTGTGTACTTACTTAGGACTTACAAAATTCTTCACTGCATGCTGTTTCATTTGGTTCTTTTATCAACATTATAAGATGGAATACTCAGGTAGCCCCAAAGTAGTTTCCCGTATGCTGAAGTTCAGCAAGATTCATCTTCCAACCTCCTTCAACTGGTAGAAGAATAAAGACCATTCTAATGGCCGTCTTCCAGCTCCTTCAACTCAATTCTGCTGCTTCCCATAGAGTTTTGAAAAGTTCTTCATCTGGATTTGTTAAAAAAGTAAATAATATTTCATAATTGCAAGAGCTTCTCCAAAATTATTTCATTGTGTAAAAAGCACATCAAATTCTGTTTTATTTAGCCAAAATTGACCTCTCTTACTTTCTCTTATCATCATGCTAGATCATTTGCAGAGTATTGTTCTTTAGTTTTTTTCATTTCCATCTGGAAAACAAGAGTGCTGTGTTAGAAAGAATTAAGCCCCTGAGAGTAGAAGTATAAAAACAGTATACATTAGCTCCCAAAAGGAAACATGAATTTTCAGATGATTTAAATAGTATGACTCCAACATCTGAAATGGATGTTGACAAGAATGGCGGTCCCCCAACTTCATTAATGATGGATTGAAAATAGTTTCCTGGGTCCTTGTTGAAAAGGAGGCTGGGATCAGCATTAAGAATCTGTTTTAACTCATGATAGCTGATAGCTGCAAGAGGGATACAGTCAGATGGTTCTGCCCCAGGAGATCTTCTTTCTGTCTTGTTCAAGACAACTAGATGATGATGAGAAACTAAGAACTTACCCCCTTGTTAGCCCCTGGAATCTTATTCTTCTCTAGAGCACTAGGATGACTTCAGGCCTGTCATGTTAGTATCTTTCAGAGTAGTTATCTACTATTGTCTCATTTATTATCTATTTTAATGTTTCTACTTACATTTTATTCTTTTATGTTTTGGGTTTTTTTTTTTAAATTTCCTAGGAAAGAGTCCAAAGCTGAATTAAAGCAATTAAGAGTGAGATTGAGGCAAAATAACATTTTCCTGTGATGACTTAGAAGTATTTTTTAGCTCAAAAAAGTAATACTGTTTATTGTAAAATTTTAGAGAATACAGAAATTATAATGAAGAAAGTATTTACTATAACATTCACCCACAAAAATATATATTAGCAATATATATCCTGCTTCCTTAACATATGTATATGTAATTGTGTTTTCTACATTTTTACTTGATGGTATAGCAAGAATATTCTTTCCTGCTTCAACCTGCTGAGTAGCTTGGGACTATATGTGTGCCCCACCACACCTGGCTACTTTTTTTGTAGAGATAGGATCTTGCTGTGTTGCCCAGGTTGGTCTTGAACTCCTGACCTCAGCCTCCCAAAGTTTTGGATTACAGGTGTGAATCACAATGTCCAACTACTTTGTCAGTATACTTTCTAATAGCCAGGTGTATCATATTTATACAGAAGTCCTGAGTCTTTCCCATAGAAACATACTTCTCCCCAAGTCTCCAAATCTAATAAATTGGTACCACTATTCACTTGATAGCTCTGGGACCAAACTGACTTATCTAAGATTATTTTCTTTTCTTTTATCCCAAAGGATAAGTCCCGTGGTCTCTACTTCTAGAACTTGTTCTGCATTCCACGCCTTGCCACCCCACCATCATCTCTGCTCTGGATTATGTACTATGTCATTCCCCAACTAATCTTCTTACTTCCTCTGTCCCCGGGAGCCCTCCAAAACCCATCCTTCATAGAACAAGCCACGGGATGTTTTTATAGATCAGACCCTGCACCTCCTCTGCTTAACACTCGCCAATCGCTTCCTATTGCATTTGGCATAAAATCCAAATCCCTTGCTGTGGCTGATGAGCCTCTCCATTACCTGAGTCTGACTGTCACTGCCATCTTCTCCAGCTCTCCAGCTCTCCCTCATTCATTATCTGAAACAATCAGCCTGTTTGTTGATTTGTTGCTCATTTGCTTATTGCGTGTTCATTGCCTGTCTGTCTCCTCCAGATCATAAGCTCCGTCTCATGCCTGTGCCTGTCTCATGGTGAATCTTCGCAGCCCGAGTGGTGACTGGCATACGGCTGGCACTCAATCAGCATTTGCTAAATGGATGAATAATATTCCATGACAAATTGTTTTAGCTATCCTTCAGTCATAAAACATTCTTCTACTCAATACATTTACCCAGTTTCAAAAACATTGACATACTCTCACCACATTATTCCTCTGGTCTCAATACTAAAGTCTAATCTTGGCAGCTCACCATGCCCCCATGGCTCTAACACACATAATACTTCAGGATTTGACCGCACAGTGCCTTCCCTGGCCACAGCCCAGGAGTCTCCTTCATGCTAATTTACCTGTCAGACACACAGGATACACCACTCTTCCCACCTCTGGGTATTTCCACTGGATGGCTCCTTGGCCTAGGAGACTGATTTTCTCTTTGCCCTATCCCCGTGCTTCTATCTCTTCCTAAGGGAACCCCGCAGCAATACCATGGAAAACCAGACAAACACAGGGCCTGCCCTCTGGGAACTTACATCTTGGTGAGACAAACAGTAAGTCAACAACCACACAAGTAAAACACAGCAATACAACGTCATAAAGAGATAGCCAAGGCACAGTGAGACATCAATGAAGCCATCTTTGATAATGTGAGTGTTAAGCCCAGACCTGAGCGTGAACTATCACTATTCTTAATTTTTACTTTTCCTGATCTTGTGCCATATGCTCTTTTTTATCATATTTAGGTGCCAGTTTTATCTTTCCTCTTAGTTTTTTGGCTGCAAAAGGGCTGATTTCCTGTGTGATTCACAGCACTGGCGCACCACATACATCTTCATCTATGAGGAGGGCAGGAGAAGGAGGTAGGCTCAGGCATGGGCAGGAGAGGAGTGGAGTGAAGAAGAAAGTCTTTCACGTTAGGGTGCTTGTGACTGAGAATTCGACTCTGAACATTACAATAATAAGGCAACATTTGGCTAAATGGTCTGAGCTGAAACTCAGCACAGGTTTTGTTGCCAGTGCAATGCATTATTAATATTTTATGGATGTCACTCACCCTTTCCATAGCCTTAGAATTGGATCAGGCTGATGATTTTTGCATTATTTTTTTGCATCTGTAACTCAAACTGTATTAAAAAGAAAGGATTGCCTAGTGATCCTTTGTGCCTTTTCCTTCTGAAAATTGAGCAGTTGCCATTTAGCTGAGACAACCTTGTCAAGTCCTTCAGGGCCAGCTCTGATTGGGATTTATAAAGCCCAGTTCAATCTGAAATGGCTTTGAAACTTCCCCTGAATAGGAGAGCATAGAAGAGCTCCAAACTGTGCCAGGCCCTCTGAGCTTCTGCAAATGATAAGCAGAGGGACTACCCTGGAGGACTCATAGCCACCATTGAGGGCTATTAAAAGAGAGACAGAGAAGGGTAACGGAGTGAGGCAATCTCCTCTTTTGAGATGGCCTCCGTGGGGACTGTAAATAGCAAAGCATCTCCCTCTCTTCGCTCCGGGCCTGGCTGCTATGCAACCCTTCCCCAATCCTACGAGTAGAGCTGGGTCTTTAAAGGTCTATCCTGACTGCTAGATGCCAGGCATGTGCAACTTAGAAGGGAGCGTGGCTGCTCTGAGGGCAGGGAGGTGACGAGCCTGACACTAGGACAGAAGAGAATGCCACATGGCAGCGGTGCGGTGGAGGGCAAGGAAGGTGAAGGGAATGAGAGCAGATATTTATTGAGCATCTTCCTCAGTGAGCCAGGCACCCCGATAGGCACCTGACAAGGGCCTCTCTTTTATGGTCACTCACAATGGTTCTTGAGATAAATATTAATACACCCATTTCACGGGTGAGAAAGTTGAACCTCAATCCCGCTGAATGTCTTGTCCAAGTTCACATCACTGAGCTTCAAACCATTTGGCTCCAGTTCTTAGAGAACAGCATCACTGTCTCCCTATCAACTTCTCTCAAGCACCTGGAATTGCCCTGAAATTACAGCAGCTAATTGATAGTTGTATTGCAACTAAATGAATGAACTAATGAGCAAAAGCACCAACTCTGGTCTTCTGACATGAAGTTATTATTCATACATTGGGATAATATTAATTATCCTGGAAAGAGGACCCAGTTAGAACATGAACGGAGCCCGCATCAGAATCTGTGACCCTAGGCACATCTGTTAACATTTCTGAACTTCGTAATCTGTAAAACAAAGATTAAAAAATTAAACTACCCACCTCATACAATTACTGAGAGGATCAGAGGCAGTAAGATATTATAAAACCCAGCACAGTGCCTGGTACCCACAGGTGTTAATGCATGTTCTTTATTTCTCCCATTTACCAAGGACTGCATTGGGCTGAATGTGGTGGACATTTGAGTCCATGAGCTGAGAGGTCATGGAAATTCCTTCCTGCTCTGACCCAGGCTTCTCCTGCAGGGTTGAATATGGCCATTGCAGCATGTTTGTCATTTTGATTTCTCTTTATTCTGGAATAGCATTAAGACCTTTTTGCAGATAGGCTCCAATGAGGTGCCATGTGCTGAGTCTGGGGCCTGCTATACTGGATTTCCACAAACAAGGGCCAGATTCTCTCTTCGTTAAGATTTTTGGCTTTCTGGACACCAGCAGGTGGATTCTTATATGGAAGGACAGATTTTGCCAGGGTATAGGACATGCACGATTTGGCTGGTGGGACTGAACACCCTGTGGGCATTGATGAAGGCAAGGATGGTCTCAAACACAAACCAAAACCCACACAGATCCACACCAGGTCAGAGCCCTGGACCAGACAATTCAGCAGCCAAATTTTAAAACTTAGAGTCCTAAAATGACATAATTGTTTTTATACATGCAGGCACATCCCTGAATGGGGAGAAAAATGCCAAGTAAGGGGACAGTCTTCCCTGCCATTATCACCTCCCTTCATCTGCTCCAGGCCTGAGCTGCCTGGGTTGCCATGGTGATGCAGGGCTGACCTCTCACTTTTTACTCTTCCAGGAGCTAAAAAGGTAAAAATGAGCCATTTGGTAGCAAATGAAAATCAGCCTCCTTCAGTTAAAAGATGTTGAATTGCTTTCCCTTCGTCAAACCTAATGTTCCATAGCCAAGTTAAAAAAAAAAAAAAAGTCGAAGAAGAAGGAGAGGGGGAAGAGGAGGGGCAAAAAGGAAGGATGCAAGCAAGAGATCTCAGAAGCAAGTGGAGATGTTAGCCGGAGCAGCAGTGGTGACTGCAGCAGAGAACAGGGATGGGCATCAGTGCCGGAGGCGTCAGACCAGCCTTCAGCAACAGCTTTCTCAGAGCTCACAATTGGGTGTCGAGCCACTTCCTTAGACTTGCCCAGCCATTGGTGCTGGCTCCAGCTCTTTTTCCCTGCTTGTCTCTTTTACTCGCTTTGCAGTGGTACCTGGTGAAGCTGGATTGCTGGCTTTTACTTTTCATGTGCAGAGAAATTGCGTCAGGAAATCAAAATATTGATTGAACCCGATCGCGGTAGCTGTTCTAGAAGAGATTTTAGGGGAAGCAAATTACATTCTTTTAACATTATTCAGCCCATGATTAGGAATGTGCCCCGTGCATGAGCCAGGAGAGCACATTCATTTGCTGTGATTAATATCCCAAAGTGGCTTTCTCCAGCAACCCAGGCTGCCAGGAACTTGACCACTCAGAGCCTAGCCAGCAGGACCACCCAGGCCAGGGATGCCCCCTGTCCGATTACAAGCACAGGCTGGGCACGTGCGAGAGCGGTGCAGGGTGGCTGTGGGCGGCCAGCCTGGTTGTGCTTGGGAGCAGGAAGCATCTTGCTGCCAGTTTCTGGCTTTCTGATGCATGGCAGGGAAGTTGGAGATTTGCCCTTTTTCCTCTTTCCTCTTTTTGCTCTTGGTTGATAGAGGAACGGTCTCAAAGTCCATCCACCTGCACATCATGTGCAAAGACAGCCGGGGCTGTACTTTGGCTTCAAATGATTCATTGGTTTCATTTAGATTCAAGTGTCTAAGCATGTGGGCTAGAGCTGTCAAACCATCTTCTACATGTGAATTACCCTTAATTATAACTTAGGTGAGAACTACCGATTTATCACTTCCAGACTTGTTTTTAATCCTTTAACTTCTGGAGTTAAACCACTGGATAATGGCAATACTACAAAAAAATTAGAAGGAGTAAGAGTAGTTATGGGGAAGACAACTAATTCTTTTTTTTTCTTTTTTTCTTTCTTTTTTTTTTTTTTTGAGATGAAGTCTTGCTCTGTTGCCCAGGCTGGAGTGCAGTGGTGCAATCTCGGCTCACTGCAAGCTCCGCCTCCTGGGTTCAAGTGACGTTCCTGCCTCAGCCTCCTGAGTAGCTGGGACTACAGGCACCCGTCACCACACCTGGCTAATTTTTTTTGTATTTTTAGTAGAGATGGGGTTTCATCGTGTTAGCCAGGATGGTCTCGAACTCCTGACCTTGTGATCCGCCCGCCTTGGCCTCCCAAAGTGCTAGAATTACAGGTGTAAGCCACCGCGCCCGGCCAAAGGCAACTAATTCTTATCAGAAAGATGTCTTCACAATGTCTTGGAGCAAAACCCTAGGTTTTTTAAGAAGTACTTTAGAAACCTCATGGGCAGGTCAGGGGTCAAACACACAGAAAATTCATTAGCGATCAAGTTCAATAAGTCCAACATGAGAATAAACAAAATCAGGCTATTAAGTGATAACATGGAGAGAGAAATAATGGTGCTCAGATTGATTCATTCATTCATTCAAAATATCTATATTCTTTAGTCATATTTCTTCAAATACTGATAGAATTTGGCAAATACCTGCTAGTTTAATAATCCTAGGTCTTATTTATATCATCAGCTTCCGGTGGTCATAAGATTTGCAGAAAGAGCCTTTGTCTGTTGGATTCATAATATGTCCTGGATTCTACCTGAAATCCTTGTCTCTGAAATGTTGGAAGAGACCCTCTTTCATGCCCCCTGGCCCGACCTGGCCACAGGCGCATACACGTGGTCCATATTCTGTAATGAGGTCTCAGTGGTCATCTTATTCTCAGGGCCTGTCGAAAAATTGCATGCTCTGAAGACAGCATAGTTGCATCAAACTCTTTAACTGGCTGGCATTTTGAAAGTTTAAAGGGTTAATGCTCCTAAGAGAAGAAAATACCACGCGTGCGTTTTGATCTGAGGTTCAAAACATACACGCAGATGAAAATGGCCAGCCTCATCGCTACACACAATCCCTTTCTCTGCCTCCCAGTCCCTCTCCTTCCCTCTCCACAATCTTACAGATCTCAGTATGATTAGAGAGCCGCCGATAAGAGAATGGCCAGTGGTATTCTATGGTTTCAGTGTAGTCTGAAAATTAAATCCCTATGAAAATAATATATCTCTTCTCCTCTCCGCTACCCCCTCCTCCCTAGAAGCAGCTGCTTTTCACATTTAAATGTAGCAGTGGTAACAAGAGCCTCTTTTATCAGCTACTCCTATTCATAAGGCATTAAAATACATGCCGTTTCTTAATCCCTAGTGCAGCTCTAACAGGGGCTTCAGCTTTGTGCTGAAATAGCACGTATCTTTTAAAAGTAGCTGATGGAAATCATCTTCCAAACCGAATCAGTCTCTTAAAAGCAGCTCTCCCCAAGCACAGAACATAAATAGAGTCCAGGGCACAGTGTGTGTCCAGCTCCCCCCTCCACTGTAAAGGGCTTGGGAAACAATGGCTAAGTTTGTTTATAAGTAGCCCAAGCGACTTGGCAAGCTGCGTCCCTCCTCTCTCTTCCCTCCCACCCCAGATCCCATACCCATCTTTACAGCAGCACCAGTTGCAGCGCCTCTTCTGGGAAAGGCATTGCTACTTCTGTGTAAGCCAATAGGCATTTGCTGAGCAAGGTCACTTTCAGAGGCAGCTCTTTCTGGAGGCAGCATCTATAGGAACGGTGGGCCAGAGGCTGGAGGCATGGATCAAATAGAAAATCACCTGGATTCCTGGTTAATCCACAGGCCTCAAGAGGAGTGCATGCAGGGCTAGTGAATTTCACAACCACGAGAGAGCTATTTTGTAGGCAGGTAGCTGATAGAAATGTACACAGCCATATGACACATACATATATATATATAGTTTATATATAAACACAAGTATACACATATATGTCCACATCAGACTACTGATTCCCTGCACAATCACCTAGAAATAGCATTAGATGCACTATTAAAACAGAGGGAACATTTCAAACACAAACAAGAATAAGTGGCTTGAATTATGGTTAACTCTTGTGGCTATCATTTTATTGAAATTACGTCCTAAAATTAACTTTTTCTTATATGTTAAAATTAAGGCTGGCCTTTTAAAAATAATTTATTTTTTGAATACTCAAGCTTTCATCCCGATATATCTGGTTTTCTATTTTCAGTAAATTAGGGGGTTTCTAGTCTCTGGTTCTATTACTAATAAAGAAGAGAAAAAGGTAGCAGAAATGTTTGTTGTATTTTGTGTTCAGCTTTACGTTTATTTTCTTTCAGCTGCTTATAGAAGAGATCTCAGGAGGAAAAAAATACATCACATTCTTTTAACATTGTTTTACTCAAAGTTTTATTTTAGAAGTGTAATTATTTTTTTCTCATGGTAAGTAAGTGTTGCTAGAAGTGTTTTGGAATTTTAAGTTCCTCTGGCAGATATCTGTTTTTCAATTGCTGTGAATCTTTTTTTTTTTTCTAATTCTCTCTCTCTTCTTGATTTGAAACTGAAGTGCTGATGAATGTTCTTTGCCTTGTACAATAGATTTCTTTTTACTCATAAAATGCCACAAAGTTATAAATTAGGAGGACTATCTACATGATAAGATTTTCTCCCTCCCTCATGTGCCAGCTAAATGTTGAAGAAAGCTGATAGGAACAGAAATAACATGTTCAAGGGAGAAATAATCCGAATAAATATATACCTTCATTTCATCTCTTTTGAAGAAAGTGTCCATCTCACCAAGGTTGTAAGGTTTTTAATAAAAGCAGAAAACTCTTCAGGTAATTATAAACGCCCTTTAATACTATTAAAGGAAAACTTAATTCCAATCATTGAGATTTATTGGAAATCTTACTTTCTGAGGCAGTGGCAATTATCTCTGAATCATGGAACCTGACTGCCCTCTTCTGGTTATAAACAGAAATAGGAACAGCCTGAAAGAATTCTATCACTGACAATAGGCTTATGTCTAGGAAATCTACAATCATAAGGAAATGTCCACATTCATATTAGAATCTGTGCCTGATAGGAATTAGAAACTGAATAATCGAACTTCCTCATGGCCCACAATACAATGCTTCCTAATCGTTTTTTGACAGCAGTTCTGACTTTTGTACTATTTTATTTTATGTTTGGAGCCCTCAAGTCAGACCCAGGTGTTCAACTAAAGCTAAAGTGAAGAACAGTAATTACTTTAAAATGTCCACAACTTTTTGAAAAACTGATATTAAGGCCAGCCAAGCATTCATAAATATTGCATTTGGGTTGGAGAAGAAATTCACTTTTATCAAAAGCTCAAAAAGTAGTTTGTCAATAATTAACTAGACTATATTTTAGAGATTAAAAGGTAACATAAAACTTTTCTCGAATAAAATTAAACATAATGAAAATAACTATTATGTAATGCCATAATTACATGGGATCTCACTGGTTACTTGATAGAATGATCAATTGAATAATCTTAGATCCATCCATTTCTCCCTTAATCTGTATTAGGTGACATGATTTTCCATATTCATACCATAATTAAAAAGCTTTGAATTTCTTTCTTTTTTTCCATTTTAACTCTGAAAAATGGTATAATGAATTCAGGATGATTGATAATTCTAGATAGAGGATCATTAAATGCCAACAGAAAAAAAAATTATGTTCAATTATAATTGTGATACTACGTCAAACAGATAGAGGAAATCCTAATTCTGAGCTCTATTAAAATGCACTTATTTCAATTTCCAGTTGCTATGTATGTCCTATTAGCAGCCTGACATTTTGAGTAGTACACTAATTCATATGAATTGGGTTTTAAATGAAAGCTTTCAAGTCAACCTTTATGGAACACTGAATGTGCGATAAGCCCAGAATTAGCAAGAGAATGAGGTGATACTTTTTCGCCAAGTGAGCTTCTTGTATGAAGGCACAAAACCCGAATGCTCCAAATTATAAAATGCTTTAATTTCAAGGACCTCACCCATAAGTAAAGCACATGTCGATTTTTCTCTAGAGACCTATTAAGTAGTTAGAAGCAGATAAAATCCTAGTCTGCAATTTGAAAATTAAAGGTCAGAGGTTAAGTGTGTGCCTTGCCAGGTAGGTCTCAGATGGATCTCCACCTGTCAGGTGTCAGGGTTGGGAACAAATTTCAAAAGATCACACAAAGTGGGCTAAGAATACAGGTAACTGGGCAAAGCTTACATCAGGCCAAGCGTAGCAAAGAGAAAGCAAGGCCCCCCCTGGTTTTCTAGGTGTCCCCTAGAGAAGCTGTAGGACTTGCAGTGGGATTCTGTGTTCCAGGGACCATTCCATCCTCCACAACTCTGCCCTCCATCCTGCCTCATATAGGTCTCCTTTCTTTTTTTTTTTTAGACTGTCTTGCTCTGTCACCCAGGCTGGAATGCAATGGTGCCATTTCGGCTTACTGCAACCTCTGCCTCCCAGGTTCAAGTGAGTCTCCTGCCTCAGCCTCCCACATAGCTGGGATTACAGGTGCCCACCACCATGCCCAGCTAATTGTTGTTGTTGTTGTTTTTTAGTAGAGACAGTGTTTCATCACGTTGCCCAGGCTGGTCTCGAACTCCTGACTTCAAGTGATCCGCCCGCCTTGGCCTCCCAAAGTGTTGGGATTACGGGTGTGAGCCACCTGGTGCTCAGCCCATGTAGGTCTCTTTTGACAGGGCAAGGGTAAAAAGAGCCTTGAGGAGGATGGGGTGGGCTAGTCATTCTCAGGCATCAGGCTCTTAGGGGCCTGCACTTTGCAGTTGTCAGGGAATGCTGGCTGTGCACACCTGGAGAACTCAGGTCATAGGGTATTGCAGTCCCCTGTGTGAGGAAGAGCCCTTTCCTGCTAACAGTAAGAGCTGCTGCTTCTGGCTAGCTTGTTGTCCAGGCAACCCAGAATGGGCCCCCAAGGTCAGGTTTGGCCAATCCTGCTCAGGCACCTGATTGCATTAATAGAAGAGCACTGCGCTAAGGGTCAACTTCTCACAGAGCTCTGCCGTTTTGTGATCACAAGAGAACTACTTCTCCTTTACCTCAGTTTACTCATGTATAAAACAAGGAACTTGGATCCCATGCCTTCTAAGGTAACTTTTTGGTTCCAAACACATACGCTAAGTCACTTGTCATTTTCATAAAACTGTAACATTAAATGAGGTGCCAACTGTCTTCATGGGCAAAGGATACCAATTAACGGTGTTACAAAAATATAAAGAGTTACGAAAAGTTTTACATCAATTTTTCCTCCTCAGGTACTGAATAGTACAAAGCAAATGCAAACCGTTACATTTTATGGCTTGCTCACTTATGTAATAAATCTGGCATGACCTGAAACTCAGTCTCTCTCTCTCTCTCTCTCTCTCTCTCTCTGAAGTTAATAAGGTCACTGGTTTCTATTCAGAAATTCTCTTCTCTCCAGGATTAGGAGGAAAGTCAACTCATTGCGGTCCAGGCTTCAGGGAAGACTCGCAGAGACATACTGCATCTTTAGGTGTAATGGTTGTGAGGCAGCAGGGATACTTGGTCCTGTGGTCTGGGGAAGATGCTGGGATGGAAATGATGCTGAATCTTTTGGAAGGAGTCCTGTCAGGTATAGTTTTCTCCTGTTCTGCTGGTCAAAGAGTTGTGACAATAGAAGCTGCAGGCTCAGCTGTTCTCTGTCTTGTGCCAATGAAAACTCTCAGAGCAATGACAGCTGTAGGGAAATGTGGCCAGAGCTAGGGAAGAGAGAAAGCGGGGAATCAATAAAGATAAAGGATAATCTAAAAGCAGGGTTGTGCCTGCCTTCATGCCAAAACAAAACATATATTACCATTTAACATATGTGCCCTGACTCACCTGAATTCCTGTGACTTCTCAGGGCAGATATTTTTGTCTGCTTTGTTCATCTCTGTGCCCTCAGCACCCAGTACAGTACTTGGCACCAAGTTGGAGCATGGTACTTATTTTTAGTGGTGAAGCAGGTGGTAGTGGCGGAAGTGGTAGAGGAAGGGAAAGAGGTAGAGGAGGTCGTGGTGGAGATGGAGGTAGAGGTGGCAGTGATGGAGATAGAGATGGAGGTGAAGGAGGTGGTGGTGGGGGGTGAAGGTGGTAGTGGTGGTGGATGTGGTGAATGTGGTAAAGGTGGTAGAGGTGAAGGTGGAGGAGGAGGAGGTAGGGTGGTGGTGGTAATGATAAAGGTGGTGGTGGAGGTGGAGATGGCGGAGATAGAGGTAGTAGTGATTGTGGAAGTAGAGGGGGTAGCGGTGGTCCTGATGACAGTGGAGGCGGAGGAGGTGGAGAAGGTGGTAGAGGTGGAGGTGATTATGGAGCTGGAGGTGAAAGTGGAGGTGGAGGTAGTGGTGGTGGAGATGGAGGTGATGGTGGAGGTGGAGGTGGATATGCTGAGGACTTCCTTAGATGAAGTTGTTTTTTACAGGAGTGCGGTGGCCCGGGTAAAAACAGAAATAGAGCCAGAGATTGGAGAGAGAAAAAAAAAGCCCTCATGAGGCAGTTTAAGTCCCTGCTTCCAGCTCTGTGTATAGAGACAGAGGATTCCTTAGATTCGTAAGCCATGAGCCAACAGAGCCCCATTGTCTCTTAATGAGAATCTAAACATTCAGAAGTACATTGTCCACTTCAGAAACATCGGGTCCCTCATCTCCTCGTGCCTATCAAGCTAGGTCTGGCCCTACTTGAACTCAGCCACAACCTACGGATTGTCACTGCCTGGTCACGTCACTGCTAGGTCCAGATGCCCTCTGGAGGCTGTATTGGAGAGGTCCAATAAACACATCTAATCCACCCAAGTCCCTCCTTAAAACATTCTGGTGGCTCCCAGGAGCTCTGAGCAGAAATGCTCAATACCTTTATACGGGCTGCCACATTCCCTACCGTTTCCTCCCTGCCAGTATCTCTGACCTGGTCCCCTCCAGGCCCTAATCTACCCTATCCTCTTTGTTCACTTATAAATCTACCAATGCCTTTTACATTTCCCACCTACCTTTTTTTTTTCTTTATCCTTTGCTTCTTTCTCTTGTTGAAAAAGTCTTGTTTATTCTCTGAAACCCCTTCAAGACTCCTTTGAACCCATCCTTCAAATTCCACCCTTTGAGACGCTGTTTTCCTCTCACTCCTTTTGACGTCTTTCACTCTGGCACCCTGTCCTTTCTTGGCTCATCCAGGCAGAGTTCAGTGCCCCTAGTCAGTGTACCCTGGGTGTCTGGTGCATAGCTCTGCTCCATGGACTCACACTCACATGCTATGTGGCACTCCACAGATACCATGTCCCACATGGGACTCCACCACTGACTGTGTACTCTTTGGGAACAGAGAGGACATAGGTACCTCACATAGAAAGGCCATGGCTTAAAGGATGATTCTCCTTCTTTTCCATCTAAAGCTTTGTCACGATGATGAGCTGTGTATGATGGGAAGTGTATACACTATCTGGTATGATGGGAAGTTTGGAGAAAAGTAAGTTAATATTAGGAAAGCACGTGAGAACTGTTTCTCTGATCAGAGAATACAGCTGTGTGCCCTGGAAGGAAACAAAAGTCCATTTAGTAGCTAAGAGCTACTGGAGAGATACACAGAGGCTTCCATTTTCAACACAGGGTCAGGGAGGGCACTTGGGGCTTGCACTCTGATTTCAGGGTGTGGAAGAGGGCTGAGGCTGCTATGAGACTTGTTGGAAAACTCATTTGCTCAGCAAGAATACTCTTGCTGTTTAGATGGCATTTGCTTTGCATGCTTGAGGGGAGTGGAGGGTTCTAATGTGTCCCTTGTAGCTACATTCTTTGGTGCCTCCCATAGAAAATACATAGAAATGAGCAGAGAGGTTCTAAGTATGCATCTTGTTGAGAAGAACCAGGCATTTACCATAGAAGACACTCATTCTGGCTTAACATTTTCTAGGTACGTGGGTTTGCAGGAATTATTTGGAAGCAGAGGGACACCAAGAATACATGAGATGGCTCTTTGATTGCCTCAGTTCCCAAGGCTATCAAATGACAGCTCTGAACTCAAGGATCACTAAGAAATGGCACTTTGGAGTAAGAACTATCACAAAGGCATTTGAGGGCATCCAGGAAGCCCTCTGCTGTATGTGTCAATAGACACAATAATAGAACTTCAAGTTTTAAAAAAGGGAGAGAAAACAGCGGACCTAGATGTCTATGAGGGACCAGATAATAAGGGGCAGGAAATAAGTGCCCTGTGTTCGATTATACCACACAGCAGGGACAGAAGCCCTTTTCAAGATGATAAGCGACTTTTTATTTCCCTGAAGCCTTGAGCTTAACAAGGTGGTGTGAGCTATGGGAGTGAGGGGAGGAATCAACACAGAGTTCTTGGTAAAGGCAACTCAGGCTGAAGGTTAGGGTGGAAGCAGGGAAGACGGCATGCTGAGAATGAAGTCTTCGGGCAAGTGGATGTGAGTTGGGGTGGGGATTTCATGGCTGTTTTTTTTTCTGTCTTTCTCCATTTCTTCATTGAGATTACTCTCTCAGTATCAGAAATGAAGTCGTCACTCCATAAATGTTATCTTGTGTTATTGTTACTAAAGCTACTGTGATTAAGAAAATGGGTTCAAGTAAAGCAAGTAATAAAATTTAAAGTGTAAAAATGCTAGAAAAGTTGAAGACAAAAGACCACCTTTTTAATGGGCAACGTGCGTAAAAGAGAAATAAGATAGGTACAGAGAGGGTCACAAAGAGAGTTGGAAAAAATGAGTAAGACCCAGCAATGCCAAAGACCAAGGGCTGATCCACCAGGGAAGATTTTTAAATGTAAGGGGAGTTGTTCCACGTGGCCAAAACACTGGGAGTAACATTCATCTTTCAATATCATCGCAGCAGTTGGGAAAAATGAGCACTGACAATGAACTGTCATAAAAATTACATACAAAATCTTTTCTGTGGGAAATTATAGTTATCAAGGACTCGTGGGATTCACAAAGAAGGTAGCCAGAGAAACTTCAATAAGAGGAAAAATTATGCTTACTTATATCACTCCTTTAAGATGTCATTTGAACATTTTTAATTGAATGTGAGATTTCAAAAGAATGGTTCCATTGGTGAACAGGAATGGAGGGTATGCAAAATACTGAGATTTGTCCTAGCCCAGAACATTTTCCTAAGCAAAAATCCCGAGGAACTACAAACCCCATACGAAAAGCTTCACAGAGAAAGTTGCATGGAAGCAACAGTTCATGGGCACATGGGTGCTAGCATCTGTTCCTTCATTAAACAATTTTTAGGGCCCAACTCTGTTTCAGACCATATAACTGGGCTGAATAGAGAGTGTTGAATCACATATTATCTCTGCTGGTCTGCAAACTCTGAAAGGAAATTTGTTAATTCCTAGATAAGAGCTCTGATTGTTGGAGAATGATCACCATTTGTTAGAACTGTTTGCTTGGGTTTCTACAACAACTCATGAAAGGTCAGCTAAGCTAACCTGTCCTTCATGGCCCCTCTCATGGAGGCAGGGTCCAGACCCTGCCACATACTATCTCCTGGTTTCCAGGAAGAAAGCCTAGTATTAATGCTGTAAGCTAGTTTCTCTTTGTTTCCATATGTTTTCCTAGGGGCTCTCTCATCACAACATGTTATACAACCCGTATCAACATCATGTCCCATTTGGTCAAAAGGCATTTCCAATCCAGTGCTTCCTAACCTCTTTTAGGGGAAGTATTACATGCAAGTTAACATTACCATGCCCTGACAGATCAAATGAAGAGAGACAGCCAGAAAGCTTTGAAAGTTCATGACAAACCAGGTCACTTTCTATTATATTTACATTTCCGCAATAGGGTCCTTTAAGGACTCCTCTTAAAGAGGGTTTACATATCCCAAGTCAGCCTTTCTCTTGAATTCCACTCCAATCCTATCACGATTATTGTGGGCATGATTCAGTGAACTGTGCTCAGTTACTTATAGCAGGGTGGCAGGTAGTATGGGAGGTTGGGGCAGGGGTAGGGAACACCAAAGCTAAAACCTAGACCTACCAGGAGGACAGGACCGGAGCTGAGAGGTGCAGAATATAATGTCCCAACATAAAGGCTTATAGATCCCTAGGGAGGGAACCCAAAGTGAAGATTAGGCAAGTAGGCAATTGACCCTAGGCAGGTCTATCAATGGACAGAAAGCCCTAAGCCAGTCAGTGTGGATTCCAGAGACAGACTATGGAATTTGAGAGAAATACTAGAAAAGCCGAAGAGAGGGACAAAAGTATTGAAATAATTCAACCAGTTTAAATAGCCAGTTTATAAATGGATATTAGGAAGTAGATACATCAGCAGATTCAGCCTTATAAATGAACTTTTTCTATCACAGGAAGCAGAACTCATAACAGGGAAGGAGTGAGTGTGCCCAGGAACCAATAAGAAACGTTATTGTCCCAAGTAGACCATCAACTTCTGGGAGAGGGCCAGGCATAATGGCTCATGTCTGTAATCCCAGCACTTTGGGAGCCTGAGGCAGGCTGAACACCTAAGGCAGGAGTTCAAGACCAGCCTGGCCAACATGGCGAAACCCTGTCTCTACTAAAAATACAAAAATTAGCCAGTCATGGTGGTGGGTGCCTGTAGTCTCAGCTGCTTGGGAGGCTGAGGCAGGAGAATCTCTTGAACCAGGGAGGTGGAGGTTGCAGTGAGCCAAGATTGCTGCACTGCACTCCAGCCTGGGTGACAGAGTGAGACTCTGTCTCAAAAAAAAAAAAAAAAAAAAGCCCAGGCGTGGTGGCTCACACCTGTAATCCCAGCACTTTGGGAGGCCAAGGCAGGCAGATCATGAGGTCAGGAGATTGGGACCATCCTGTCTAACATGGTGAAACCCTGTCTCTACTAAAAATACAAAACAATTAGCCGGGTGTGGTGGCGGGCACCTGTAGTCCCAGCTACTCAGGAGGCTAAGGCAGGAGAATGGCATGAACCAGGAGGTGGAGCTTGCGGTGAGCCGAGATTGCACCACCACACTCCAGCCTGGGCGACAGAGCGAGACTCCGTCTCAAAAAAAGAAAAAAAAAAAAGTTCTGGGAGAGGAGGCTGAGAGCCTGGGATGACAGAGGGAGCCACTGGTCAGGTAAGGGCACTGTCAGTACAGAATTATGTGACAGACAGCTCAGGACGTGAGGTCCAGCCGTGGAGAAGCACATGGACACATCATGTTGTGTATCACTGCTACGGGTGAGGAATCATCTGAGAACTAGGTACAAGTGACAATTGTACTGACATCGAGAGCTATGGGCAGAGTTGGAGAAATTCTGCAGAATCAACTCTCCTTGGATTTACCAAGTTATCCCTAACCCTTCTGCCAGCTACCAAGTGTACTCTCTTCTTAAAGAATCAAAATTCAGCCAGGTGTGGTGGCTCACGCCTGTAATCCCAGCACTTTGGGAGGCCAAGGCAGGCAGATCACAAGGTGAGGAGTTCGAGACCAATCTGGCCAATATGGTGAAACCCCATCTTTACTAAAAATACAAAAAAATTAGCTGGGCGTGGTGGCGGGCACCTGTAGTCCCAGCTACTTGGGAGGCTAAGGCAGGAGAATTTCTTGAACCAGGGAGGCAGAGGTTGAGGTGAGCCAAGATCTTGCCGCTGCAATCCAGGCTGATGACAGAGTGAGACTCTGTCTCAAGAAAAAAAAAAAAAAAGTCACAATTCTTCCTAGCCCCTGGCTCCCTATTGAGTCAACATTGGGTGCAAACATCTTTCACTATGAAAGGCTTAAAAAATAATACAGTCAGTGTATCATTTTTCATCACTGCAAATGCTCAACTCTGTTAGAGATTGTTCTTGCTTTTCTTTGAATTTTGGTCAAGTACAGATCCTTCATGTGGGAAGCATTTATTGAGTTCTATTATATACTGTCCTAACCACCAGGGAATCCTGGTGAACAAGGCATGCTCCCTGCCTTTATGGAGCTTCCAGTTTAGAGCAACAGGCATAAAGAAATTAACAGGTAGTTTCAGTTCAGTGTGACAGTATGTAAGAGAAACCCCCCTCAAGATACTTGCTCAGGGATAGCTTTCCAGAAGGATTAGGTACAAACTGAGAGCTTTGCACAAGCTGAAGCCTTTAATGTGGGAGGGCCAGGTGCTCCATGGAACAGAGAGCCACTTGGAAAATGGATTTTCGATTCTTTCAATACCATAATATTTAATAGGAAATGATCACAGGAATAATGTGATGTACAAGGCTCATGTTACCTGATCTATATAAAATGAAAATATGATTAATGTTCTGATATTTGTCACTACTATGAACAATACTCTTGGAAGAAGATATATAAGAGCCTGCGATTACTTAGGCTGTCTAAGAAGGCGATCCCAAGGAGCCCCAGTTTGACATAAAATTTTACTGTACTCATAAAATCTATGTCAAACTTAATGCAGTTGAGTGGTGAGAGGACTGAATCCAAAGTTAAGATGCTCCGTTTCCCTGTCCTTATTTTGCCACTGCCCATCTCTGTACCACTGGCAAATCCTTGTGGCTTTCATTTCCTTATTTCTAAAATAAAAAGATCAAACTAGGCTTCCTTCTAGTTGTAAGGGGCTGTGAATCCTACCCAAAAATTGTTTCAAGAATGGTGCCATAATAATTTACTATGATGCTATGAAAAAGATGACTTTGAACCTAATGTTCTTTTTGAGACATCCAGTTCAAGATAATAGATAGGCTGCAATAAAAAAAAATAAACTCCAGTCAAATGTATGTGCTTAGTACCTGGCTAAACATGCTTAAAGCTATTTGTTTCTTTACACTAAAAAAAAAAAAAAAAAAAAAAAAAAAAAGACCAAGCTTATACAAGGCGTGTTGGTATCATATGTTGTTTAGTTCACCTGTCACTTCATAGGTAAAACAGACACATGTGTCAAGAAGGTAGCTCTCCAGACTGCCTTGAGAAACAGGAATGAAAGGTCCTTCTGGCCCAAAACAATCTCTCCCACTGCCTCACTGTAGGCCCTGAAATTCCCACTATGTTTTCTCAAAGGCTAATATTAAATCCCAACTCCTTATCTTTCTTAATGCTCTAGCCTCACAGGATGGTGAGGATTGATTAAAATAATTTTTGGAAATGTCACCAACATGCAAGTAATCAATCAACACACATTAGTTCTGTCTTCCCTTTTGTTCCTGGCTATTTAGCACTACGACGACCAGGCCTCTCCCTTGCTCTGTCTCCACTGAGACAGGTAGGTGCTATGTTGTCTCTAAGCCCTTACTGGTGCTGTTTCCTCCACTTGGAATGTTCCCCTCTCTTCCCTGGGATCATCTAAATCTAGCTTGTGCCAGCCAAAGTTCTCAATTGCAAGCAACAAAAGCGTATTTGTGGTATTGAACTAAAAGAGAGAGGGACTTTCAGAACAACGAGGAGCTTGAGAACTAGGCATGGAAAATGAGAGGGAACCGAGGCACCTCCAGAGGTCCCAGTGACCAAGCCTCACACCCAAGGCAATGCTGTAGGAACCATCTGGTTTGCATACCACCACCACAGATGCAGCCCATCTGACTGCTAGATGGCCCCTGTATTTGAGCAGTAACTTCACAGTCAGAATCCACAGACCGTGCATCTAATTGGTACAATTTAAATCAAGGGTAGAACCCTGGCTGCACCCAGCCAAAGTGAGGTGAGAGAAGATCCTTGGCTCTAGCAGTGGGAAGGAGCAATGGGGAGGGGTGTCCAGAATTGGCTTTCCAACAAGAGTATGCTCAGTGAGGAAGGCTACTGAAGCAGTATCATGGAGCCCATGACAAGGGGCATTGGATGCTAAAAAGCCCCCAAGCTACCAGTGTCCCCAACAGAGTCCATTCGCCTGGACTCTGCTCAAGGCTTCTCTCCCATGCAAGGGCCCCCCAGCTGGCCTTCCTTGGCCTGAGTGTCCCTCCTTTGAGCTCCTTCTGCATATCTCTACCACACAGTTCAGAAAAAGCATCACACTACCCTCAGCACGTTGTTTGACTGTTTGATGACTTCTGGAATAGCTTCTAACTGGGCTGCTGACTCTGTCTCCACTCGGTATCATCACACAGGCTCCACACGCCAGGTTTCTCAAGAGGCTCCTGTTAGATGAAGAAAAGAGTGAATTTAGGATTAAACCTGAAGTAATAAAGGAAATCAGTGTTCAACAGGCTGTGATTGGGCATCACAGTGAGCCCTGGGGAGCCATGTGGTACCAAAAGTTGCAAACTCTTTGCAAAAAGGAATCATACCTTTAGTGTGTTTTTCTGTCAGTGAATCTTTACACTGCTTCTATGGAAAGGCCGGAGCCTTGCTATCTGGGCCCTGTTAGAAATCTTGGAAATTATAACCAAGTGAATTCCATATCGGGCTAAGTACAAGCCATGCGATTTTGTTTGGAAGCATACATTTGATAAAGTACAAGTATGTACTTTTTTTAATTAATAAAAATTAATATAACCCAGAAAAGACAGCATTCTATAACAAAATGAAGATTTATTTCAAGCCAAAGTCAACATGTTGATAAAATTCTCCACCAAATCAAAGATGATTGTTTACTCTAGCATTACGTGGCATTAACTTCTTAGCACTAAACAATGCTATAAAAATATTTTAAGATTTTTTAAAATATTGTGATTGTACACTTACAAAGCTGAAATGACGGTACTTAATGTTGTTCAGATCAAAAGAATCATAAAGATCTACCTCCTACTGTCTTTTATAATTAGCTCCTAAAAATATATCTGTATCAAAGTTAAGAAACAGATTTACATGTCTAAAGGTTGTTCAATTCTAAGAGCTCTTACAATGTTTTAAAATTAATTTAAATTAGACTATTTTAAACCCAATAAAATATATAAATATATTTTTTGAGTATGCATCCATGATTGCTTTAAATTCTAAAGTAGTTTGAAATTTATTTAGGTAGTAAAAATTCATTTTCAAAAGCAATTTGTACCACCAAATTATAAGTTTTCAAAAAATTTAATTGAAACAATATTTAGTGTTTTGTGGGACCGGTTTTATTTTTGAAAAAGAAGTCTGAGTTTTAAAATCATTTTTCCCAATATTTATTCTAATTGGTTATTGCTGGCATGTGGGCATTATTCAAATTTTGTGCACGCATCTCTTTAAAAAACAGGCACTTTCACACATAAATCATTGACACCCTAAGCCACATTCACTATATTTATTTTGACTTTCAGACATAACCTCATTAACATACATTTCTACTTGCCAACTAACAGTTAACTAACAGTCTCAGCAACATTGTCATCAATAAAGATAAAACAATATTTATGCAATTAATCAAATACATTATTGCATTTTTTTTTTGCAAACTGTGGTAAAAGTGAGTAGAATTCAAAAAAAGCACATGTTAACACTGGTAGTAATACAAATGAATTAAACATCAGAATTAAGAATAATGAAAAAAAATTATGGTTTATCCATACAATGGAATACTATTTGGGCATTAAAATCATATCTAAGAATATCTACTCATTGAAAATATTCATGACACATTTTTAAGAAAAAAAAAGAACAAAACTGCTTATACATATGACCTTGATTTTGAACTCTAGCCATCTTTTTCTCTTCTTAATGGTGTCTTTCCTTTCACCCTCTCAGTAGCTATCCAGACATATGAACTGTCTATGTGTGAGTCCCTCATCTCAGCAGCAGGAGCAATGTTATAACTGAAAAGGAATAGAAAGGAACTTGAGCAAAGACACATTTTGGTTCAATTTTGCCTAGAAATGGCCTTTAAAGAAGAATACAATAATAATAATAGCAATAGTAGCAATAGTAATAGTAATAACGACAATTAGCTATATTGCTAAAATAATGCAGATGCAAAGGTTTACTTTTCACTAAACCATCACAGAAAAAAAGAAGCATACAAAACCATCTAGAAGAGGTAAGATTAATCACCTATTAAGTACAAAGCTACAAAGGTTATTTGGAAACCAAGGGCCCACAAAATTGGAATCAGAGGCATTCTTTGACCTTGAAATCAGAACAAAAGAAGGATGGCTGGGGAGACTGACCAAAAAATATTGGGGTGGATCTCAAAGGTGGAAACTGTCAAAGGGCTGATCAGAGCAGGTGGAAGAAATGGAGCCAGAGGAGGGCTAAAAGTGAATTCCTGAAGATCTAAACTTTTTAATCTCAAATGTTATATCTTAAAGTTACATATAATCTCTATTGGCAAATTAGAAATTCATTTGTCAGTATCTGTTCAATACAGGCAAATTTTTGACAGCTGCTGTGCTGACGACGGCACACTGTTTAGCAAACTTAGTGGAATCTTCCCTTTTAGTTTTCTAGCATTTCTTAACTTTGCTTACAGTCATGTGCCACTTGATGATGGGGATACATTCTACAAAATGTGTTCTTAAGCAATTTCATCCTTTTGGGAACATCATAGAGTGTGCTTACACAAGCCCGGATGATATAGCCTACTGTACACCTAGGCTATAAATTGTAGCCTATTGCTCCTAAGCTACAAATCTGTACAGCATGTTGTTGTACTTAATACTGTAGGCAATTGTAACAAACTGGTAACTATTAGTGTATATACACATATCTAAACATAGAAAAGGCATGGTGAAAATACAATTTAAAAGATAAACAATAGTCCACCTGTCTAGAGCACTTACCATGAATGGAGCTTTCGGGACTTGAAGCTGCTCTGCGTGAGCCAGTGAGTGGTGAGTGAATGTGAAGGCTGAGGACACTACTGTACAGACTTGATAAATACTGTACACTTACGCTGCAGTAAATTTGCAAAAATATTTTCTTCTTCGATAATAAATTAACCCTAGCTCACTGTAACTTTTTTCCTTTATAAACTTATTAATTTTTTAACTTTCTGACTCTTCTGAAATAACATTTAGCTGAATACATAGCTGTGCAAAAATTTTTTGTACGATTTTTAGCCTATAAGCTTTTTTGTGTTAAGTTTTTTTTTTTTTACTGTTTAAAACTTTTTTGTTAAAAAGCAAGACAAAAATATACAGATTTGCAGATAAGTCTAGGCCTATGCAGGGCCAGGATCATCAATATCACTGTTTTCCACCTTGACATTCCGTCGCACGGGAAGGACTTTCAGAGCAATAACACACATAGAACTATCTCTTATAATAATGCCTTCTTCTGGAATATAGCCTGAAGCACCTGCCTGAAGCTCTTGTACAGTTAATTTTTTTAATAAGTAGAAGGTATACTTATTAAAATAATGATAAAAAGTATAGTAAATACATAAACTAGTAATATAGTCTTTTATTATAATTATCAAGTACAGCAGTTTCTCAAATAACATTATTTAGTTCAATGTCATTTTGTTATAACATTGATGAGAAATTAAATCTATTCCTAGCCACGGCCGCTGTCTGTGTGAAGTTCGCAAGTTCTCCCCACGTCTGCCTGGGTGTTCTCTGGGTACTCGGGTTCCCTCCTACATCCCAAAGACATATACCTTAGGTTAGCCGGAGTGTCTACATGGTCTCAGTGTGAGGGAGCATGGGTGTGAGTGTGCACTGCGACAGGATGGCCTCCTGTCAGAGCTGATCCGGCCTTGTGCCCTGAGTATCCAGGACAGGCTCCAGCCACCTGAGCCCCTGAACTGAAAGAAGCGGGTTACTAGGTTCTTTGCATGCATTGCTACATTTAATGCTATCTCTATCTCAATTTCAGTCCCTCTCCCAGGGTCTAGGAGTTCCCAGAGGGAAACCTCACAGGAGCTCACAAACATGCCTGCCAGCTACATTCACATGGTCTGCGCTGTTCATTTATTTTTTTTTGCGTGGACACTCATGTGTCACCATTCATTACCCAAGCTGCTGCGTGAAAGAGCATCACCCTGCTTCTGCTAATGGTGACACCCGGAGAACCGAGCCCAATATTTGTGCTGAGAACTGGGCACTCCCAGTGCTGACAGTCCTGGAGGTGGCAGATTCAGGTCAGGTTTGAGGCAGGGGTGGTGTGTTTGACTCCCTTGCCAACCCTGCCCCATATTTGCTACCGGGCCTGAAGTAACTCCACTAGAACAGAGTCTTAAAGTATCACCCAGGAAAACAGCTGCCAGCTTCTCTCACCTCTTTTAAAACAAATGGTCCCAAACGCAGTGGAGGAGAGGAGGGAACACCATGCCCCCGCCACCCCTTGCTGCCCTCCCCACTGGTTTCTCCAGAAGCAGCTGCCCGACTTCGGGATGATCCTGACTCTTCCATAGAAAATCCTCTGACACTTTTTTTTCCAGACAGAGTCTCACTCTGTCACCAGGCTGGAGTGCAGTGGCTCAATGTCAGCTCACTGCAACCTCCGCCTCCTGGGTTCAAGCGATTCTCCTGCCTCAGCCTCCCAAGTAGCTGGGACTACAGGTGTGCGCCACCACATCCAGCTAATTTTTGTATTTTTAGTAGAGAAAGGGTTTCACCCTGTTGGCCAGGATGGTCTTGATCTCTTGACCTTGTGATCCGCCCACCTTGGCCTCCCAAAGTGCTGGGATTACAGGCGTGAGCCACCACATCCAGCCTCTGACATTTTTTCTTAAAGCCCTTCATCTCAGGAAAGGGGTTGGCTTTGTGTTTGTATAACTCATCTCTCCTTCCCTCTCAGGGACCTCACCTGCTCCATCCTATTCTCCTGGCATCCCTAGAGTTCCACATTCTTACCATAAACGGCTGTTTCCCTGTCTCTCATCACTTCCAGGAACATCTCCAGTTTGGCCTACGGAGCAGTTTGCTCATCCTTTTCTGGTCCTTGGGTGTAAACCTTCATGGTAAATGATTTGCTTGCTCTCTCCCTGGTCTGCTAGGACTCGCTGCTAGGAATCACCCTGGCTTCTTGATTTTATCTTCACCATAGATCCATTGATCTATGGCTGGTGGATACCCAGCTACACTCTCAACTGCAATCTCCCGACACATCCTACCTTCAAAGGGTCTCAATCCAAGTCAAATCTCTGAGGCTTCACTTACCCGGGAGGGAGGTGGCAGCAACTATATTCCCTCTAGGTGCAAGTCAGCTGATGTCTGTTTCCTGGTGACACATGAGCCAGAATCTTCACCAGCCAATGGAATGCTTTGGAGGGGTAGGAGGGCCATGTTCAAGTGAGCTTTCATTAAGGGAAAGTGTATAACCTATAAACAGTATATCGAGAATATTATTTTAGTTTATGGAAGAAAGCCTGCATCCATTCATCTAGCGCATAAGCATCTCTGCTCTAACAAATATCAGGTATCATGCTAAGTGTCATGGCTATTAATATGTATTAGATGTGGCTCCCGACCTCAAAATGCTGAGCATTTAGTTATGAGACAGCGTCTCATAAGAGACTTTCAACACTGTGCCAAATAGCAACCATGTGGTCTGTATTAAAGCTTTTGATTGATACTTAAAATCTCCAAGTGTGTGACATGCAGCACAAACTGAATAAAAAAGGCAAAGTCCCTAAGATGAAGCTTATATAATTAAAACCCAATTGGACGATGGAAAACATGTTTTGACCATTGATTTGTGGCCAAATTTTCAAACAGAAAACATCATGAACTGGGAACTCAGAGGACACCCACCAGGAAGCGAGTTGAGTATTGCCTACTTTATCAAAGTTAAATGTGTTTTTCTTGAGAATGATTCCCATTCAAATGGATGACCTAGACAAACTAGTTTAAACTGCTACAAATGAAAATGCAAATAAAACATCAGCTTGTAACTGATTTTTACTCATTATTTTAACTTCAGAAGAGAAAAGGTGAGGGAGTTTGGGGAATCATTTGAATGCCAATGGCTTTGATCATGCATGCTGTTAGGATTCCATGAGCCAATGGACTGAGCTTTGAAGAGGTGAAATCCCTCCAAGCCTTAAGGCAAGTAGAAAACAAACAAGATGACAAGCTCAAGAGACTGGACACTCCAGGTAGAAGTGTCTAGAAAACAAATGAGAAATTGGGGAGCAATAATATACTGCAGCAGAAGGAGCATGGAATGTGAGACATAATTCAGTGTAGGAGAGAGACTCAAGGAGGAAAAGCCTCATTCATGTCGAATATATCTTCTTTAGAGACTCAGAAGTCATGCTGAAGTAAGTGAGTCAATGCAAGAAAGCCCTTTTGATTTGGAGATGCTTGACAGGTACAAGAAGCCAAGGAAATATGGGAGGGTGCTGCAACCTCACCATAAGCACACAGAAAGAGCACGGTGCAGCTCAGATAAGGTGGGTCATGGAACATGGCCACTCTTAATTCTTGGTCTTTGTGGCCGAGATTTCCAAATTTTATCAAGTAACATTTGACAGGTTGGGACAATGTATTGATGGCTGTTGTCTCTGGAACTGGCAGCTTAGTCCAGTGAAGTCATTTCACCAAAATAAGATGAGATGGAGCAGAGAATCAGACATATGTGGGCTCCAAGTAGGTCTCCACTTGCTCATCCTATAACCTAGGGCAACTTACTGAATGTTTCTGAGCCGTATTTGTTCCATTTCTAAAGATGTGGCAGGTGTCTAAGGGATAGTTTTCTTACGTAAAGTGCATGGAATATACTAGTTGATTATTAAACATAGCTATTGGCATCATTACTATTCATCGTTCTACCAAGGGTTTGGAGATTTTTCAGGGAAAAACTCAGGATAAGTCAGGAAAAAGTCAGCCTTGAAGAAAAATATTTAATTTTTGTTGGGACATTCGCATCCTGTAAGGTATGTTTCTGTTTGAAATTCCCCACGTGAAACTCCAGCATCTTGTTCCTGCAGGAAAGGCTTTCAGATTTTGAATCTAACATGCAGCTTTACTCTCTTAAGATTTTGCTTCTACTCAGCACACATTTGCTTTTTAAAAAGCGATACACTGATCCACTATTCTCTTTCATTTTACTTTTTTTTTTTTTTTTTTTAAGTCTTTAGAGATTCTACAAAAATCAAGGAGGAAAGAAAATTCAGTGGCTCTTCTGGGGCCACAGATTCCTCTGGAATCTGATAAAAGCTCTAACTCCATATCCCACAAAAGCAGACATATGTACTTACATACAAAATTATAGGGGCTTCATAGATTTTCTTGAAGCTCCAGGAAAGTATGTCAGGTTAAGGACTATTATTCCAGTGCATAAATAGAAATTTTCATAATTGTCTCAACTCCTTAATATAATAAAAGAGAAATTACTCAGAACGAGCTATTCATTTCCAAGAAAAATCATTTGAGATTTGAAGTCGTGTTTCTTGAATACTCGTGAGGGAACATAAAGGCTTTACAGCAGGTATATGAGTAGATTTTAGAGAGTTCTTCTCTACGGGTTCATCTTCCATGTAGCCTCTTTTTGAAAAGCGATTAGCCTAAAAAATTCACTAGCATGTTTCTTAGCCCTTCTACTTTATATAAGAAAGACATTTACTGCAACTGTTCTCAAACTTAGTGTGATCTGTCATTCTAAGGAATAAAAATCTCGTCTTTTTTTTTTTTTCCTTTTTGTGGAGAACGGGGTCTCGCTATATTGCCCAGGCAGGTCTCGAACTCCTGGGCTCAGGCTATCCTCCCGCCTCTTGCCTCCCTGAGAGCTGGGATTACAGGTGTTAGCCACCGCACCCGGCAGGAATAAAAATCTTTCAGTGTCAAGGGAAACTTTTCTAATAATTATAATCAAGCTACCATAAACCCATAACCACAGCAGGATTTCTGTCTTCCCTACCAGCTGAAGAAGCTGTCTTCTGCTCTCTCACTGAAGTCCAAGTAACAGAAACATTGGTGTAAGGGTTTGAATTCTTCTACTACTTGCCAATGGTCAAAGTAGCCCAAGGAGGGAGGAAAAAGTAAAGAGAGCATCAGCTGGAAAGAAGAAAGAAAAGGAAAAGAAAAAAAAAGAAACCAGAATGCTAACAATTGCTTTTTATTTTTCACATATTTAATGTCAGCAACAATTTTTAGCTCTATTTGTTATGGGGGGGTGGGGTCCTTGCTCACAGAGCTCCCAAGATGGTGGTGAGCTGCTTCCAAGATGGTGGCGGGCCACTTCCAAGATGGCGGCAAGCCTCGTGTTCTCTGACCTGGGGTTCTTGGCCTCACGAATTCCAAGGAATGGAATCTTGGGCCATGCGGTGAGTGTTATAGCTCTATTAGAAGCCGTGGGTCATGGAAGAGAACCGTGGAACCCAGTGACTAGTGTTCAGCTCAATTAGGATGAACCTAGGCACTTAGCCGTGCAGGAACAATGGCAAGCCTTTAGCCAGATCGGGAGTGGCAATGGGCGCCTCGCTGGATCAGGAGCACAGCAGACACCTGCTGGATCCGGAGGGATGGGAGTCAGTGGCGGGTCTGCAATGGCAGCAAATAGCAGTGGTGGATGGCGAGCGAAAGCTCAGCTCGAGCCCTAACAGGGACCAGAAGAGTGGAGTTGCAAGATTTAATAGAGTGAAATAGAGTGAAAACAGAGCTGCCATACAAAGGGAGGGGACCCAAAGGGGGTTGCCCTTGCCGGCTTGAATGCCTGGGTTTATATCCCGATCATTGTCCCTCCTGCTGTGCTCTCAGGCAACAGATGATTGGCTATTTCTTTACCTCCTGTTTTTGCCTAATTAGCATTTTAGTGAGCTCTCCTTACTATGTGATTGGTCGGGTGTGAGCTAAGTTGCAAGCGCCATGTTTAAAGGTGGAAGCGGTCACCTTCCCAGTGAGGCTTAGGGATTCTTAGTTGGCCTAGGAAATCCAGCTAGTCCTGTCTCTCATATTCATTAGTCATCACTAGGACAAGTCAAGAGCTGGAAAGCACAGCTTCTTTAGAGCAGCATAAGCAAAGTAGGTAGGGTGATTTTAAAGCATTTAATGTAATTAGAATATTTAATGGGACTACTAAATTTTTCAAGAGACACTGGATAAAATCCCAGATAAAAATGTTATGTGATATATTTCATATTCTCTGTGTTGTTCAAGGGGTTATTAAAATGTAGTTTTTAAAAATTACTAAATATTTATATGAATTACAGTTAATTATCATTTTATTTTATTCTAAAATTGTTAAAAGGTTTAACAATTCTGCTTCCTGTTTTTTAAAAATAATGTATCTGCTTCCAGACAAACTAGTTCTTACTAGCATACATCTTTCTTTTTAATTAAATGCATAAAAAATTTGAGGCATGATTTATCGTATCAAGGAATGCAATTCTGATTAAATTTTATTGATCTTTAATAACTATCAGAATTAGTAATCTATGATGTTTATAAATCAGCTTAGTATTATTAATAATTGTAATGATACCACAATCAAAAAAATGTGTTTTAATAGTTCACAGGAAAAAATATTAAAATGTTTTTATCTAAGTGTACATATTATATATGCATATTTTGTCATAGATGTGTATAATAGAGTGATTAATGATTTCCAGCGAAAGTGTTCATTAAGATAATCTATGGGAAAGAAAACAGTTTAAATTAGAATTCAGAAAAGGAAAAAGAAAGATGTAGGCCAGGTGCAGTGGCTCTCAGCACTTTGGGAGGCTGAGGCGGGCAGATCACGAGGTCAGGAGTTCAAAACCAGCCTGGACAACATGGTGAAACCCCGTCTCTACTAAAAATACAAAAATTAGCTAGAAGTGGTGGTACACACCTGTAATCCCAGCTACTCCAGAGCCTAAGGCAGGAGAATCGCTTGAACCTGGGAGGCGGAGGTTGCAGTGAGCTGAGATAGTGCCACTGCACTCTGACCTGAATGTCTCAAAAAAAAAAAAAAAAAATTGCGTTAGTGAGTTTCAGATGATGATGGTATCTGGATTCTACTGATGTATTTAAATTTGTGACATAACCATTCTATCTAAAAATTTGCCAGAACTATATCCTTTGAAACCATCTAAACTTTCAATGAAATTTCAGATACCAATATTTGTATTAGGTGAGACGGCACATTGGTTTGTTTTTGTTTTTTTTTTTTTTTCAGCTAATTTTAGGGGGTAAGCAAATAAAGAATTCTAAAGGCCAATCCTCTCAATTATGTATTTAATATGAGATAAGCCTAGTCTTCTAATAATAGTAAGAGGAGGATAAGAAATAACTTAAGTAAATGCTTACGTGTATATTTATCTTAGCTATCTGATTTTGTCATGTCCTCTTTTCCAGTGTGTGAGTGTTTCCACTTTGAGCATAGCTTATTACATGAAGAATGAATTAATAGACAATGTTTTGATGAATATTTCTAATTTGTCTAGAGATCCTGCCAATAATAGCAATAGACTTATACCAGTCTTCTCGTACTTAGTATCCTGCGTGACCCATGTTCAGAAAGTCTGAGTTAAGAGCCTGTGAGAAAACAAGTTCAAAGCCTTACTTTGCTCCATTGGAACCAGAATATGAATAGTTTTATAATGCTACCAATACATTTTTTCAAGTACCTTTCTTAAGCAATGACTCTTTTTTTTTTTTTTTTTTGAGATGGTGTCTTGCTGTGTCACCAGGCTGGAGTGCAGTGGCGCGATCTCAGCTGGCTGCAACCTCCACCTCCCGGGTTCAAGCGATTCCCTTGCGTCAGCCTCCCAAGTAGCTGGGATTACAGGCACATGCCACCACGCCCAGCTAATTTTTTGTATTTTAGTAGAGACAGGGTTTCACCATGTTGGACAAGATGGTCTCGATCTCCTGACTTCGTGATCCGCCCACCTCGGCTTCCCAAAGTGCTAGGATTACAGGTGTGAGCCACTGTGCCCGGCCAGCAATGACTCTTATAAAGGACCTGACTGGACATATAAATGAATGCTCTGCCCATGAGACTTTCCGACTGTGAAAGTGCTGTGTCGATGGAGAGGTGAAGGGAGCATTCCAGGAATTTCACACAAGGAGGCCATCACTTCCCAATCACACCCAATTCAACAAACAAAGGAAGACTTGTGGAAAAGGCAGCGTTTGAATCTGGAAAGATGTGTACAATATAGACATTTGGAAATGAGGGGAGGCCAGTCACAGAGGAGTAAGAAAAACTTAAATAAAATCAAGGGGTAGGAAATAGCATTAAGAGTCAAATTAACCATAAACTAGGATCTACCATGTACAACACATTTAACAAAGGTTTTACCTTTGTTTCCTTATGTAGCTCATTTTCTGTGGTCCCATTTGGCTATGTTTTGCAAATGCAGGTTTCAACCCAAATACTGAGTTGTGTGAAATCAATTTAGTGGAGTGCAAGAGGCATGTAGAAAAGAAGTGAAATGGATTAGAATAGGATAGAATAGAATAGAATAGAATAGGTTATTAGTGTTATTATTGTCTTGGGATACTTTATTTCAGATGTGTGTGTGTGTGATGTAAAATATAATTCTTATCATAAGTTGTTGAACAAAATGCTTTGAATAAAACTCTGGGATGAACACAAGCCTAACAAAGAGGAGTAGAGAAAAAAGCATGTTGGGCCAGGCATGGTGGCTTACGCCTGTAATCCCAGCACTTTGGGAGGCCGAGGAGGGCAGATCAACTGAGGTCAGGAGTTCAAGACCAGCCTGACCAACATAGTGAAACCCCGCCTCTACTAAAAATACAAAATTAGCCAGGTGTGGTGGTGCATGCCTGTAATTCCAGCTACTCAGGAGGCTGAGGTAGGAGAATCACTTGAACCCAGGAGGCAGAGGTTGAGGTGAGCCGAGATCATGCCATTGCACTCCAGCCTGGGCAACAAGAGTGAAACTCCATCTCACAAAAAAAAAAAAAAAAAAAAAAAAGGCAGGTTGGAGCAGAAGTTTGCAGCCCATTTTCTACTTTGAGTGATTATGTGGATGGTGCTGCATTAACCAAACCGAAGAAAACAAGAGGAGCAGAACATTTGGGGAGAAATTCCTATATGAGAGAGGAATTTCTCATACAAGAATTGTGACATGTTGCACTGAGATGACAAATAACTCTAGGTGGAGATTCCAAGTAAACTGCTGACTTTCACGAGAGAGGTTTGATGTGGAGACATCAGTTTGGAAGTGATGAGCAAAAAGTATGAGAGTTGAGGCTACATCTGTGATTGAGGCTACCCAATATTTTACTGAATATTGAAGAAAGTTGAAGAACATTGTGTGTGTGTGTTGTGGGCGTGGGGGTTGCATGACAAGAGAGTAGCTAATCAAAAATGTCTCATTTGGTCAGGTTCTTTGAGTGACTACACCCCAAGACCCCTGAAAAAAATGAAAATGGTTCTTTACAGATTTTTAAAGCATTATATCAGGTAGACTTTCAAAGTACGTATGCTACTTTTTTTAAAATGATAATTTCTTTGCATTTTTTCAGCATCTCAATGTCTCTGAGGTTTTTATCACTGAGTATACAATTGAATAGGTGAGGGTGGAGTGAAGTCGTCAAGTTCCGCTAAGCACAGAGATTTAAAAATGTCATTGTCACAGAACATACTTTCACCTTGGAAATTGAACTGACCTAGCAACCTTACCTGCGGTAAGCTCTCTCCAGATCAGTGGAAGACAAGCTACATTGAGATTCCCTGGCATTCACAAATGTCCTCTTAGAAGGGGACAAGCAGCATCAGACAAGCACCAGCATCATTTCTAGGTGACACAGAGACCAACCCTGAGCTGCTCGCCGTAAACGGGTGCACTCATGAGTGTGTCCTAAGAAAGGAGACAGAGAAAGCTGGAATGTTGGGGATATTAACTTAGGTCTGGATTTCAAAGTGATGATTTTGATGGCAAATTCCTAAATTTTCTGAAGAGCTTTTGTCTCTACTCCCTTTCTTCTCCCTGAGTTTGAATGACCACTGCAACATAACTGCAGAAAAGAAGTTTGAGGTTGAAGTGCAGAATGTTTAGCAAATGCTTGCTTTAAAGCAGCTGAGATGATGCTGGATGCTACATTTCTGAGACTGTTTATATTTTTTCTCTCTGCATTTTCTCTCTCATTTGGCTGATCTGGGCTCTGGATTTCCATGTCTCAACTGAAGTGTGTGATGAGGGCAGAAAGCACTACTGCATTTTCTTTCCAAAAGTCTAAAACCACAGATCACATTATATGAGGCATCTAACAAAGGGAAGAATGGGAATATGGCTCTAGGAAAAGAGAAGGAAATATATGATCTTCTGAAAAGGAGCTCCTGAAGAGAAATCAGAAGATGCCTGTGGGTTCTGGAGAATATGAATCAGTGTCCTGCTGCTGGGCACACTTCAGATGGGAACAGCCATGCGTGTTTGACCCTCATTAAGCAGCGTGGTGCCCTAAGCAGCACATAAGGCGTCAGGGAGCCAGTGAACTTGAAGAGATCATACAGGTCTGTGCAGGGGCATCCTTAGCAGCAACAAAGAAGTCAAGACCAATAACTGATAAATGTACATCCCCAACACGTGGCATTACAAAAGATTCTAGAATTTTGGCCCTATTCCTGTGTTATGGGAAGAAAGAGCGAGAGAAGAACCCCTAAGAATGATGGACGTTAAGCATTCCACAGTCCAGGGTGATGGGAGCTTATCACTGAAATGAAGTTGAGTTGTACAAAATAATGAGATATGTTATTTCTGGCACATTTTGTTTCGTTGACTGAGACCGGTTCCCATTACCCTAACTTTTGGTGTGGACTATTGAAATGTTCCTTGACTCTAATTATCACTCCCTTACACACACACACACACACACACACACACACACACACACACGCATCCCTCAGAATTAAGGGCAAAACATTCCTCTGAATGGCCTAATGGCCACTCTGACCACAATGTAAATGTACAAAGATGCAACAAAAGAAAACAAAGTAAATAAATTTTTTATATCTTGCAAATCACAAGGATATAAGGACCACTGATCTTCCTGGTTCTTTACAGTTCATCAACAACTATTTTCCCACATGAGATGAATTTTTCCAAGAGATTTCTGTGCACCTATGTAGGTCTTGTGAGGTTGGGAGGATGCTCAGCTTGGGAAGGGAGGTGAAGGGACTGCTCATTGCCCTCCTTGGTTCCATGGAGCTGCCTGTCTCTTGGAAGACTGAACCCAGTCAGTGGTGCAGGGTGATCTCAAACTGGTTTATGTCTTTCAAAAGAGTCCATTTTAGTGTGGCAAATAAGACTGAAGTGATTTCCTCTTTGGCTTAATCACCACCATGTATAGCTCAGATACCATTGGCCAATATATTTCTGTGGTTACCGTAACAAATGACCACAACCAGGTAGCTAAAATGACACACATTTATTCTCTCACATGACTGGAGACCAGGTATCTGAAATCAAGGTTTCCATAGGGCCCTGTACCCTCGAAAGGACCTAGGGTAGATTCTGCTCCCAGTTTCTTGTGGCTATTGCTTGGCTTGTGGTAACATGATTCCAGTCTCTTCCTTCTTCTTCATGTGACTTTCTCCTTGGTCTGTCTATTTTAACCTGTTTGTTTCTTATAAGGATATTTATCATTAGATTTAGGGTACAGTCAGATAATTCAGGATGATCTCATCTCAAGATCCTTAACTAAATCTTCAAAGATGCTTTATCCCCATATGGTAACATTTACTGGTACTGAGTGTTTGTCATGAGTATCCATTGGAGGGCCATTTTTCTGCCAGCATTGACTCCATTCTCCACAGGAGATTATTCTTAATCACAGTGTCCTCCCTATGACCTGACAATAGGACTGGATTGAGGGGTGCTATCTACAATTCCTACCCAAAGCAGACCTTATTTCAAGAAGGCTCATCTCATCCCCAATTTCCTCTCACCAAGATAACATAATTCTCTTAGTAGTTAGTAACTGTGCCAGATATAAGGAAACCTATACTTCAAAATACATTTTTGCTTTTGTTATGCAAATAACAATTGTGCAATCTATGAAATCAGAAAATATGCATGTGCATACACAGAACAAAATTTAATAAACCATAATTATACTAATTGTCTATCATTACTGTTAAACTTAGAAATAGCCTCCCATATCTTATTCATCTGAGAGTGTCATAAAAACCAGGTTCCAAAACAATAAATCATGAAATGCTTGAAATAGTCCATTATATTAATAAATCATAGTTCATAATTTATTTATTTTTCCTTATTTGTGGGTAGTTAAGTTGCTATTTGAATTCATGCTTTAAAAAAAGATCTCAGTGCACATGTTTCTGATCACATATATGAGAGTCTTGCTACCACAGATACCTAAATTCAGAAATGTGTGGTCACGCTCAGATTGTGCAGGTCTTGAACTTCACTTGACTTTACCAATTTGCTCTCGACAGAGATTGTGAACGTTTATATTTCCACATTTCATGATGGAAGAACCTAGTCTTTCTTCACCAATGTGTAATTCCATCTTCGCCATGTATCAAGTTCTGATATGTATCTGAGAAGCACTATCAATATATAAAAGTACCATGGTTCCGTGTTCTCTGTTCTATTCCATTAGTCTACTGCTCTGGCTTGTAACAGTATCTCAATAGCTTTACAAAAGGACTAAATATTTGATTGTGAAAGTTTCTTTATATTATTCAGAAACTTCAAAATGTTCCTGTTACTATTACTTTTTATTTTTCCAGATATGTTGTAGAATAAGCTTGCCAAATCTTATAAAACCCTACTGATATATTGATTGGAATTACATTGGATTAATTTGTGGAGATTCACCACCATTACCATAATGAGCCTTCCTATCCATAAGCATGATATATATATTTATCTGTCAGTCTATCTATCTATCTGTCTATCTATCTATCTATCTGCCTACCTATCTATCTATGTGTTCTGTTTATTTTCAATGAAATTACATGATTTTTCTCCAAAAAATCTTAAGTGTATATTTTGTTAGTTTTACATCTTGGTATTTATGGCTATTAATGTTATCACAAATATTATTTTTTAAGCAATTTTATTTTTTAATGATTGATCATGCAAAATTAACACTAATGACATAAGTATTGACAATGTGACCAGCAACTTTCATGAATTCTCTTTGGAATTCCAATATTTTACGTATACATTTTCTTGGATTTTTTAAGCTGACAGTTATAGTATGTGAATATCTTTCCTGCTAAGCCTTATGATTCTTACTTTCTTTTTTAATTTTGTTGAAATGGCTGTAATGTCCAGTATAATAGGAAACAAAAGCAGTAAGTGCATATCACTTTGTCTCGTTCTTAACTTTAGAGTGAATGCTTCTGATGCATCGTCAGTTGTGATGTTTCCTATAGGTTTTTGAAAGATACCCTTTATTGGGGAAAAGAAGACATATTCTGTTCCTACCTAACCAAAAGTGTTATTTCCAATAAATCATGAATAGGTATTGAATTTCACAAAATATTATTTATACATCTATTGAAATAATAATAAACATTTTTCCTTTTGTATATTAATAAGGTAATAAATCAGTTACACCTTTGATGATATTATACCTTTGCATTTCTGGATAATGCCCTACCTGATTTGCCAATGCAGTATAAATACTGATGTATTATTTAGAAGTTTTTTATTTGCGTTCATAAGTGAGATTAGTCTACTGATTCCTTCTCTCATACTTTCTTGAACCACTTTTGGTATCAAGGTTAGATCAGCTTTATAAAATGAGTTGGGGATCTTTCTCTTTTCTACTTGAAACAACTTCTGTAAGATATGGATTGGTTAAGTAGAACTTACAATGAAATACTTGGCTCTTAGTGTTTTATAAGGGCAGCATTTACAATTGGTTGAAGTTTTTAATGTGTTCAGGTCTGTATAGGTCTTCTTTTCTTAAGTTCATTTTGGTAATTCAAGAGTGCCATGTTCTGCCCTTCCTCCCAGCTTGAGGATTGTGGTTTTGTTGGTACTATTGTTTGTTCTTCATGTCATTAATTTCTGCCACTATCTTCATTTTTCCCTTCTTTTTGTACTTCGTATGTGTTTATTCTCATTTTTAAACTAAATATTCTGTTTTTATTAATTTTGATTAAGTTAAAGAGATATATTTTCCTTTTGCTGGTTTAGCTGCATCCTACAAGTTTTGGTAGTTTGGGTTTTATTAATTGACATTCAGTTACAAATACTTTGTTCTTCTTATTATATTATTCTGAAAGGCTGTTGTTTTGTCAGAATGTGGACTTTGAACCAAGATTGTTGGGATATATGTTCTTACGTTTTGTTTGTTTGTTTGTTTCTTGAGACAGACTCACTCTGTTGCCCAGGCTGGAGTGGAGTGGTATGATCTCAGCCCATGGCAGCTTCTGCCTCCTGGGCTCAAACAATTCTCCTGCCTCAGCCTCAGGAGTAGCTGGGATTATAGGCACATGCCACCACGCCCAGGTAATTTTTTGTATTTTTAGTAGAGATGAGGTTTTGCCATGTTGGCCAGGCTGGCAGGCAGGTCTCCAACTCCTGGCCTCAAGTGATCCTCCGCCTGCCTTGGTCTCCCAAAGTGCTGGGATTATAGGTGTGAGCCACCACACCTTGTTTGTTTTGTTTTGTTTTTTTTGTTTTAGATGAGGTCTTGCTCTATCACCCAGGCTGGAGTGCAGTGGTACAGTTTTAGCTCACTGCAGCCTTAACCTCCTGGGCTCAAAGTATCCTCCCACTTCAGCCTAATGAGTAGCTAGAAGTACAGCTATGTGCCACCAAGCCCAACTAATTAAAAAAAAATTTTTTTTTCAAGCAATTCCCCTACCTTAGCTTCCCAAACTGCCAGGGTTATGGGCATGGAACACCATGTCCAGCCTTCTGGTGATCTTTTATGTTGCTATTGAGAAGTCTCAAATTATGTATGTTTATGATTGTTTTTGGCTATTCCTTTTGTCTTTGTTGTTCCGCACTTTCACTACTGAGTGCCAAGGTGTAGGTATGTCATTTATCTCTCTTTAGAACTGGTATGCTTCTCCAATCACAGAATTCATGTAATTTATAAGTTTTAGTTCATCAGGTATCATCTTTGTTCTCTCCTTCTGGAGATCCCTTTCAAATGCCTTTTTCCTCCCGTTAGCATGCCTTTATTTCCACATTTCTTAGCTTCTTTTTGTATTCCCTCATATTGTTTCTCTGCACTGCATTCTGTGCAAATCTCTCAGATCTATCCTCCTGTTCGCTAATTCTTTATCTAGCTGATATTTACTATCTAGTTGGTCCACTGAGCTTTACGCTGTTAATTTGTAAATGTTTTATTTTGTTCTTTTTCTAACTTGCCCATTTTTTGTAGCATCTTTTTAACTTCCTCATCAAATCTCTACTACCTTTAATCTTTGCACTTGAAGAGTTTCAGTGCTGGCCTGCCCACCATTCAGCCAGAACTTTCTAAGAACTATTGAACTGTTTAAAATAGGGAAATGATTGATATGACTCAATGTATGTTTTTAAAAGATAACTGTGGTTCAAGTGTAAATATTTGAGTCAGAAAAAGAGTGAGCAGCAAGTGTGAAGGAGGTGACACAATGACCAGCTAGGATGTCATGGTAGTTAGTTCAGGCAAGAGATGACCAGGACCTGGACTGGGATGGTGGGACCAAAAAGAAAAGCTTGCATTTGTGAGAGATTTGAGGGGAATCATAAATAGGCCTTCTGCTTATTGTGGAGGGGAGAGAACAGAGAGATTAAGGATGACTTCCAGGCTTCTAGCTTGAACAAATATTGGTGGGTGATAAAATCATATCCCAAGATTGGGAACACTGGAGCAAGTCGGGTGGATAAAGATGATAAATTCAGTTTCTGGCCACATAAAGAATTCATGGTATAAGTAAAATGACCAAGTAGTTAACTCTGGTAGGAGTTTTACAATCCCTTATTATTTAACATTTAGGTTGATTTTGGTTTTTCACTATTGTTATTATTGTCATATTTGCAGATTATGAACATAGTATTATTAACTTCTTGGGATAAGTTGTATGTAAAATTGCTTGATCCATGACTATAAACATTTTAAGGTTTTGGTTACATATTGCTGAAGTAATTTTTGAAATGTTTAAAACCATTTTTATGGTTAGGTAATAGTCCATTCTATGGATACACTAAAATTCTTGCAAATAGTAATTCAATAATTTACCATTCTGAGCATTGCCATTGCCTTCTTTTTGCATAGGTTCTTAATTATGTTACTCAAAAATATTCCAGGAAGTGAAATTCTGAAGTTAAAAGACGTGGATTTTTTTAAACTAGTAATTATTGTTTTTAAGCAACAGCCAGTTTGTTTACTATGCATTAAACAACGTGTTGGATTTTGTTTTTGCTTACGTTTTATTTCCAGCCCCTGAACAATCCCGTGCAAAGAGTGTTACAATTTTGCAATAAAGGAAAAGTGAAGACTAGATTGGTTCGGTAAATTGCCAAAGTAACCCGGCTACTATATTGCAGAATTAGGATTCAAAGCCATGTCTATGTGATGTCACAGCCTTTACTATTAGACTTAGACTACTCCTCAGGACTAAATGACCCCAGAGAAAGAGAATAATGAAGTGTATATGGAATTGCATACACTAATATTGAATGAAACTTTGGTTTATCACAGCTTTTGCAAACATAGTACATATTTCATTATTTATCTTTCCCATTTTGTAGCCAAAATACATCATCATTGTTTTAATGTGTTTATTTCTTTTACCTGTGCTCTTGACCATTCTGTCACATTGTTATTGGCCAATAGAATGTTTTCCTTTGTGAATAACTTAAGTATGTCCTTTTCTCACTTTTAATATTCAACTATTTAAACTTAGTTTTTAATGATATTAATGTTATGTTGTTCTTATATACTGTAAATATTTTTGTATATTATCACTTGTTATGTAACTTTGTCCATTGAGGATAAGTTCTTATTCATTTCTGCATATCTAAATTTATGAGTGTATTTTTCTTTGTTACTTTTGGCTTTGTTATTATAAGCAAAATGTTGAGCACAAGAATGTTATTTTATTTTAAAAACAATTTTTTATTTTTTAATAGATTTATCAAGATATTCACATACCATACAATTCACTAATTTAAACTATACAGTTCAATGGTTTTTAGTATATTTGCAGAATATTAGAATATTTTCATTGGCCCCAAAAGAAACCTCACATCCTTCAGCTTTCACCTCCTTACCCCCATCCCACCACATTCTTCAAGTATGTGGCAACCATTAATCTACTCTATCTTTCTATAAATTTATCTATTCTGGACATCTCACATAAGTGGAATCATACAACACATGGTCTTTTGTGACTGGCTTCTTTCACTCAGCATGTTTTTGAGATTCCTCCATTTTGTAGTATTTATCAGTATCACATTTTGCATGGATATTCATCAATTGTTAGGCATTGGTATTTGGATTATTGCCACCTTTTGCTAATTCTGAAAAATACTGCTATAAACATTTGGTGGTATACATGTTTTGTGTGAGCATAGGCTTTTATTTCCTCTAGGTATACACATAGAAGCAGAATTCCTAATTCAAATGGTAACTCTATGTTTAACTTTTTGAAGACCTACCAGCTTGTTTCCTAACAAACTTAAATTTTAGTCCATATGCAATTTATTTTGCAGACATAGGATACAGTAAGGGCCTTCATTTCTTAAACCAAATTATTTGGGAATAACCACAATAACGTTTTCTATTGATGCTTAATTTTATTGCTTGCTTGAGATGTCACATTATACATTTTAAATAAAAATATTTTAGATGCTTGCATAGATATACAAAGTTCTGATCTGGATGTAGCCTCTGCCTGTCTTTTCCTGTGATAATGCTTTCCGGTTTTAATTACTGTGGTTTTATAGAACATTATTTTATCAGTTGGAATAAGCTTCCCTTTATGACTTCTTTTTTTAAAAAAATTTCAATATTCTTCTTATTTTTCTCTTTAAATAAATTTAGAATCATTTTTCATGTTTCCTCTAAAAAAGGGGCCCCCAATCCCAGGCCTGCAGACTGGTACCTGAGACCTGTTAGGACCTGGGCTTCAGGTGAACAGCAGGCAAGTGACCTGGGTAGGAGGTGAGCAGCAGGTGAGCCAGCATTACTACCCGAGCTCCACCTCCTCTCAGATCAGCTGAAGCATTAGATTCTCATAGAAGCAAGAACCTATTGTGAACTGCGCCTGTGAGGGATCTAGATTCCTCTCCTTATGAGAATCTAACTAATTCCTGTAGATCTTAGGTGAAATAGTTTCATCCTGAAACCATCCTCGCCACCCACTGTCTGTGGAAAAATTGTCTTTCAGGAAAACCGGTCCCTGGTGCCAAAAAGGTTGAGGACCACTGCTTTAAAATATGATGATGCTTTTATTGAGATCAGAGTAAAATTATAAATTTGGACAAATGTAATGGTATTAAACAGGGAAATCGTTCTGCGTGTATTAGTCTTATTTCACCAATAGGTAAATAAAGTAAACAGTGAAGTTCTCTTTTCAAACTAAGTTGTACACAAGAGTTAAGTTTATTCCTTGGTGTGTGAAATATTTATTTATTTTTTACATTTTATAATTTTTCTAGAAGTTATCAAATCATGACAAAATACCTTCCCATAATGTTAATAAGAATGCATTGAAAGTTTCATCATCATTTGTAATTTTCATGGTAGATTTCAGATATTTTTAGTATATCAAAAAAGGATTTTTCTAGAATCAGTTTGAGTTTTTTTTTAATGAGGGATGGATGTTGGGTTTTATTTAATGGATTCAGAATACATTGTGAGAATTGTATCTTTCTCCTTTGACCTATTCATGTAATAAATTATTTTAATAGCTTTCTTAATGTTGAAACGTCTTTCAATTCAACTCAATCTCATTAATATTTAATTTAGAACATTTGCAACTATATTGATGCTGAACTAGAAAAGTATGCAATGTTAATTTATAGCTCCAAAGTTATGCTAATATAACAAAATGATTTGAGGACATTTTCTCCATTTTTAAAAATCTGGATATTTAAAATAGAACTGGAATTATTTTCTTCTTGAATGTTTGCTGGAATTCACCTAGTAATCTATCTGGGCTCAGTGCCTTATTCTTTGTGGGTAATTAAATATTGCCTGGAGAGGTTTATTTCATGTAAATTAATGCTTTTCATAGCAAGGGGACATATATTATAGCTGTAATTCATTAAACAACTTTTTCCATAATTTAATGACATGAACCTGACTCTATCATATCTATCCCAACAATCCAAGAGCACTTGATATTTTGTTGACATGATGTTTATCATTTTTGTTTTCCCTAATAATCATCCATTTGCTGAGACTGTAAGTGGGATTTTTTTTCATTTTCCTAATCTCCTCACAGCTGTATTTGCAATCCCATTCTCATTCCTAATATTGTACATTATGGCTTTTATTATAGATTAAATGTGGCAGAAATGTGGTTTTAGTGTGTTTTTAAAATGAGCTCTGGAATTAATCAATTATACTATTTAATTTTTTTCTTTTTTCTTTTCTAATTATCGTTGCTTTTAAGCTTAGTCTTCAGTTTTCTTTGATGACATTTTTACTTTCAAAAATGCACTATATATATGTATATTTGTTTGTTTGTTTTTAGACAGGGTCTCACTCTGTCACCCAGGCTGGAGTGCGATGGCATGATCTCAGCTCACGGCAACCTCTGCCTCCCGGGTTCAAGCAATTCTCATGCTTCAGCCTCCCGGGTAGCTGGGATTACAGGCATCCGCCATCATGCCCAGCTAATTTTTTTTATTTTTTGGTAGAGATGGAGTTTCGCCATTTTGGCCAGGCTGGTCTCAAACTCCTGACCTCAAGTAATCCACCCGCCTTGGCCTCCCACAGTGCTAGGATTACAGACATGAGCCACCGTGCCCAGTACACAAAATCTATTTAATTACAATAGTGTTTTTAGTGTTTGTTGAAACAGCAAATAATAATGAGTAATATTCACTGCTCACTTATTATATACCAAGAACTCTTCTACACACATTACTTATGTTATCTGTTTTAATCTTCGTAGTTATCATTAGGTAAAAACTGTTACATTTTCCATTTTATACATGAGAAAACTAAGGCCCAGAAAAGTCAATCTGCCAAAAGTTACTTAGATAGCAAGTGGTGTAATCAGATTTCAAGTCATCTCATTCCAGAGCCCACAGATTTTACCAGCCAGTTATGAATTCAATCATATCTCTGTGTGTCTTCTACTGCTTTTCTGTCATTCTTGCTTAGTTTAGAATTTTTCCTCCGTGAAAATATATTAATATCCCATGGAATCTTAAAGAATTCCTATACTTTTATTTGATTTCAAGACTCATGAATGGGACAAGTGCAATGTAGATTTTTTCTTTTCTTTTTTTTTTTTGAGATGGAGTTTTGCTCTTATTGCCCAGGCTGGAGTGCAATGACGCCATCTCACCTCACCGCAGCCTCTGCCTCCTGGGTAGCTGGAATTACAGGCATGCACCACCACGCCCGGCTAATTTTGTATTTTTAGTAGAGACGAGGTTTCTCCATGTTGGTCAGGCTGGTCTCGAACTCCTGACCTTAGGTGATCTGCCCGCCTCGGCCTCCCAAAGTGCTGAGACTACAGGCGTGAGCACTGCGCCTGACCAGATATTTCATCTTACAGTGAAGAATGCCCCAAAAGGAGACGTGTACTCCACATGTGGTATTGCAAGAGATGGAGTGGACGCTAAAAAGGCTCTCAGATCTTGTTAGAGTTTGCATCTTGCGGTTAACCTCAAAGATAAACATCATGTCCACAAAATGTCAAGTGCTCTTGGATTGTAGGGATAGATATGATAAAGAGTTGGGTCCATGCTATTAGATTATATGGAAGTTGTTTAATGAATTACAGCTATAATATATGTTCCCTTGCTATGAAAAGTGTTCATTTATATGCAATAATATTTCTCCACTACTGTAAGTAGAAATCTAATACAGCTAATGGTTTGGATTTAAATTAATGAGGCATATATGATGTGACTAGGATTTTATATACTCAGTTCTTGAAATATTTGTCAATATTTGCTTGAGATTTTTGCACACACTACATCAGAGTTTGTACCAGTGGTGGGTGCCTAGACACGTTTAGCAGATAGATAATGAGTAAAGAGGGGTGTAATTTATCTGGGTTTTTTAAAAAAAAAAAAAAAAACAAATAGTATTGCAGTTTTTGGTTGCTGGCTTTTAAATAGCAGCAGTTTTAGAGATTACTTAAATTTCTCTATTCACCCAGCACATACTGAATAGAGGCAACAGAACATTCAATATTCATGAAATGCTGTTTTTCAATACATATTAAGACTTGTTGATTAACAGTAGGAATAATTATGAATGTTAACTAATGAGATGCCTTTTGCTGTTAGCATCTTTTTCAGTTGTGAAATGAGATCTTGAAGAAATCTTTGTGGATAGGCAGTGGCCATAGACAAAACCACTGTGGTACAAATAGAAATATATAATTAGGGTATTTAGGAATTCGCAGAAGTCCACAACCATTATTCCAAGTCCCAGGAAAGTGTGCATTTCTTTTTTTCTTTTTTTTTTTTTTAATGTCAGTCCTACCCCATAACTCAGTCCTATTTTCCATTATTTATAGAGAATCTTAGAATTACAGACTGGAGAGATGAGAAAGTTTAGATTGCCTAGATTCTTTCAAATGAAGAAACTGAAACTCAGAGAGGAAAAGTGGTTTGTCCAAAGTCACACAGCAAATCTGTGACTGTTCTAGAACTGGAATCTATGTTTTCTTGCCCATCACACTACCGTCTGGCATAACCAAGGCTCACACTCAGCTCATACAAACAGTATAGTTGTGACAATCTGTATCTGTACTGACTGGTGTTTTCATGTCAACTCTTCTTTTAAATATTTTGAATATCTCAGCAACAACACTATATTTCAAAGAAAACTCTTCAGTATGAATTTGGAATTAAAAATAAATCAATCCAGCCTGTACTCTCGGGTTCACAGAACATTGCACTTGATGATTTTAGGAAACTATATAATATTATTTAAACTGCCACACATGCACCCCCAAAATCAAAGTGACTAGTCAAATTCTCCAGCACTTTCAGAGCAACCCCAGATCTTTTTGTTGTGGGGCTATGAGTCTCAGTATTAACGACCATACCTCGGTCCAAACACCCAGCTGCCTAACAAATGAAAGGTAAAGTTTGGGAATGTATGACATTTAGGTGTTCCACATCTGCCCTTCTGTGTAATCCAAATATATCTGTAATTGTTGCCAAGTCTCTCTATAACGAATATGGCCAACAACACTGATGATCTGTGGGTGGCAGATAATCCTACCAACATAAGCCATCACTATAGAGCATCAGAAAGAAACTGAGTTGAGTATCAGGGGACAGCAGTCAGGGCAAGAGGGCACAGCTGCAGCTCTTGCTTCCCTGTAAACTGAGTAGGGTGGATTCAACCAGCCACTTTCACAAATTTAAGTGAAATTTATAAAACAAATAAAAATGATGCTTAGTTGGTTGAAATGGGAATGGATGTGCCAAGCCCTGCCCACCTAGTCTCCCGTCCACCCTCAACATGGGGGTACCCCTCAGGATTCCACAGGTTAGAATTCCCTGAACTGGATGCTTTCAAGATCCCTTCTGTCGCTAACAATCTCTGCTTTTGACACAGGCCATTACCATGCACAGTGGCTCAGAAAAGGCATAGAATAATTAGTTTAAGCCAATAGTTCTTAAAGTGTGGTCCACTCTGTTGCATATAGCTGTGAGCTGGTATATTGATCAACAGAAGTTTGAACTATCAGAAGTTTGAACTATCAGATCTAGCTTTGAATCCTTCCATTCAGAATGTGTCCCCTCTCTGCTTTTTGCCATGTTACTTCACCTCTTCCACATTCTCTACAGGCTGAAAAATGTGTTCTACTTATCACCACAAATAAATTTCCTCCAAGCTTTATCTTAGCCCTTCCCTCAATTTATGCTTCAGCTACAACAGATGTGCTAATAGTCTCTGCCCTCCTTAAGGGGTTTAAAGAGGTGAATTTACATACTTGTTAGCTGAACAAAAAATAATGTCCGGCTTTGTTATCTTCCCGTGGAATAATTCCTCCTCCCAAATGATATTTGCACAGGGCTTCTGAACCAGGTGAAAGGGAGGGAGGTCTCCAGCAACACCTCACAGGGGTCTGTTGTTTACTGTGGAAAACAAGTCACTGCCAATAATTCTCGTGACTCTGTGTGTGCAATTAACAGTCATTTCACTGTTCACATCTTGGGATTCAGAGTCATTTCAGTTAATCTCAAAAACCTTACCCACTCCTGCCAAATGAGATTAATGACCAAGACTTTTTTTTTAATCATGAGTTTATTTTGTTTTCATTTTATCTCATATAACGTGATCACCAAGCAATCACAAATGCTTAGACTAAATAGAAGATGGGAAATAACATCATATTAATCATGCTGATACTCAGTACCACTTATGCACCAAATTATCCAATTTGGGGTCAGAAGATTAACTCTAGTGAGAACTCACCAGAATAAACCTCTCCAGAGTTATGGAGGGGTAAAAATTAAGAGAAAAGCCCCTTTCTCCCCCTTACTCAATCAGCCCAAGTCTCTAAAATCAAAGGGCAGCGGGTGCCACTGTTCCTCCGGGCTTCTCCCTTACACACCTTGGTCCACCCCTAAACCCCTCTGGCAGTCCTCTGAGGTCATGGTGGTCTGCAGCATGAGAGGCATCAAGGACTTTGCTGCAGGCTTCCAGAGACACATCCCGTTTCAGGGAGGCTGAGGGCTGCACCACCACATCAAAAATTTCATCACAGAAATTAGACTGCATGGGAGATTCTAGTGCGCCGTCTTCCCTTCCTTGGATGATATCAACACCGCTGGGGAAGGTGCTCATGAAGCCTCTGACTCCCTGATGATGAACCTAAACTTCATGGTCAGCTCAGGAAGTCTGAGAGCCAGGATTGAAGAAACCTGGGGCATACGGTCTCCTTACACCAAAGAAAATGCCACAGCATCCAGGATGTGAAGAGAAACAAGCTTCAGAAGGTGAATCTTGTGCAAGGAGTGATGGAACTTGTGGTTACTGCATTAACTCACTGTGCACACGACAGACTCTGAGAGCTAGGAACAGACCAGGGAGATGGGTAGAGAACTCACAGGATGATCAGGAGCATGACATTGGGGGAGCTTAGAGTACATGGATGGAATGCAGAGAGAGATGAAGAGGCTGGCGGGGAGAGGGCTTTGTGGGTACACAGGGAGACTGAGTGTGTGTGTGTGTGTGTGTGTGTGTGTGTATCAGAAATGACAATCAAATGGCTACATCCGTGAGTGCAGAAGATGCAAGGACCAGAGAGAAACTAGTGGCAAGAGACCAGAAGGAAGGCTACTCCGACAGTCCCACAAAGATATGAGGATCTGAACAGAAGCAGGCACACTAGGGATCAGGAGGGGCTGCCAGATTCTGCAGAAAAATCTGACAGGGTCCTCTGGCTCACATTGCTCTTGGCCAGTCCAGGGATGGGAACAGACTAAACCATACCCATAGTGTGACCCAGTGCTGGGAACATTGAAGTCCAAAGAGAGGCATTTCACCCACCCTGACTGGGGTGAAGGAAGCTGAGAAAGGGGAAGTAGCAGCTGAGCGGAGACCAGGAAGTTGTGCAGGTGTTAGCTAGGCGGAAGGAGTGGGGCGGAGTTACTTGAAGGGGTTGAGGGAGGCCGTGATGCGGCTATTCCAGCGAGAGCAACAGCTTGGCCCAAGGCCTCCAGAAAGGGGGTAGGGGAGCCCCTGCCTGCTGGTGTGCCCCATCCTGACCCCAAAATGGACAGGGCCACAGTAGGGACAGATTCTAGAAGTTTCTTATGTTGAGTACAGTCATTAGTAAACAGATTTTAGGCTCTGTGATGAAGGAGACCTGGGAATTTCTCTTTGGATATTTTTAAGGTATCTGGGAAGGGAAGGATTTTCAGTCAGTTAGGATTGGAGCTCCAATTGTAGGGAAAGAATAAAATAGCATACAAAAAGCAATTAGAAAGAAGAATAACACAATTTTCCCAGTGGGAAAACTGCTTTAAATCACGGTTAATTTTTCTGTGGAGTTGAGTATTCCCTATTCCTGACAATATTGCTGTTAACTTTGGAATTATTCAAAATGATACATTCCATCAGATCTTAGGAATAGTTTACCTCAGGACAATTTTTGAAATGGGTTTAGAATTGCTTAATATTTTCCACTTAATTTGGCCCTGGGAGGAGAGAAATCGAAAATTTCCATTTTACAAAAAGATTTTTTTTCCTCCATCAACACATGACTTGAAAGGAAAAAATTAATTTCACCTTCCGAATATAGAATCAGAAATTGCCTGCATAAGGGTATCCCTGAGGAAGAATGAGATCATCCGCAGTGGCAGCTTCAAGATGACTAGGGTCTGCCTCCTGGGCAGAGAGTGGCCTCTCCCCACTCCCCCACCTTGCCTGCTGTATTGTCCCTGCTGCCTCCTTCATTTGTGACCCCTCTGTGGACACCCACTCTTCCTCCTTTGAGTGGCCTTCTGTTTACCCTCTCCTCTCCCTTTACCCAGTCTCAGAGGTCAATGACAAATGAGGGTAGGAGCTTTGAAGGTGAGAGCAATGTTTTGCAGAGTCCTTTTTGTGTCCTCCATCTCCTCCTACCAAAACCCACCTGCTACACCTTTCACCCAGGATCTCAGTCCTCAATATCACACACTTTGTGTGGCATGGAAGATGAGGATTAGAGAAAGGCAGGGATGGGCATCAAGAATCCCAGTCATCTTGGGTTCGTCTTCCTGCAGTGCACACCTATTTCAACATGTCAGGCTGTGCACTATATACAATGTTTATTTGCCAACAATTTTTTAATATCTGGAAATAAAGTAATCTCAATCATATTATCACTTTTAGAGGAAAGAGTTGTTTGTTTGTTTTTTAATCATGCAACACAGGTAACACAACTGAAAGAAAAATGAGGCTGCATCCCAAGACTTCCCTACAAAGGGGAAGCTGTAGAGAGACTAAGTCCTCTGCACTACATGCCAGAGGCTTGGAGGGCTTTCTGCAGAAACTTAGTTGGCTAGGCCTGCAGCTCCCACCCCGATCCTACACCACAGAGCTTTCTATCTAATTAGAAGGCCAAAAGAAGGTTATCTCTCATGTTTTGCCTTCCTTATATCCTGGATATTTTATAATTTTGCTCTGTCCATCTTTCTTTTCCTTTTACCACATTCTTGTTTATGCATGTGTGTATGCTTGTGTGCATTGAGTTTATGCATGCTCTGTTTATCTTTCATGAAATCACCACTTTCCAAAGTGTACTTATTTGTTGAATGACAGTGTCACGAAGTTTTGCTGTTTTTAAGGGTGTTTCTGACACATCTGTATCCTATTTCGACTGTAAATCCTCAAGAAAATGAAGCAAGGTGTTATTAGTGGTGACATACCAGAAACTAAGTTATTAGGAATAGGCTACTTTTGTCTACTATCACTGTAGGCTCTGACCATAACTATTCATAGGGATTGGCCTGGAACATTTTTTTTCTCATCTGAACACAGATATGTGAGATTCTGGAACTTGGTAGTCAGCACATCAGGGGCTAATTGTATAATGAAACCTATTCTCTAAGCCCTCTCGTTAGATACCTAATGCTTGGTAGAGAAGGCATTACCTAGCAACAGTCACTAACAAACTGCAGAAAAAAATAGAGAATGTGTGCTGTATCTTTCTGCTAAGTCAAAATTGACAGCAAATTGTATTTGCCCTTGCTTTTCATGTGGAAAATCTATTGTTTACAGGCAAATGGTATACGAGCTGCACATCTCAGTGAATGGACACCTTGACCATTAGTTAAAAATAATCTTTAAGAAAAAGAGCTAAAAGTTAGGGACAGTGATACCTGCTCTACCCAAATTCTACAAACTAAAAATTCCAGTGCATTCATGTGGCATGATGGTCAGTAACTTGGCTGTTGGGAAACATACCTTCTAATGGCATGCATCTACCCTATGAGTGTTTCACACCCAGATGCTGAGTTTCCACCTGAGATCAATCTTACAGACATACCATCATTACAAACTGGAAGCAACAGAAGCCTATGTACATGTATACACAGTAGCGAAGTTGTCAACCCCCTGCTGATTATACAACCACTGATACTGACAACCAACAGGGAAGAACTCAGCTCAAACAAAGCTGGAGTTTTCCAGCTCTGGGCTCAGGGATGGGAGTCACTTGTATAATAGCAAGCACAGTGGAATAATATTAATTTACCATGTGTCCATTAAATAATGGCTTTATGGAAACCTTGATTTGGGATATGAAAGTGTTCCTTTTGATGATAAATATACCAAGACGACTTTCTTCCACTTTGGAAGAAAACCATTCAGTATGAATATTATAATATATATAATTTTTCTAATGAGTGTAGTGTGTTTATTGAGAAAAAATATAGCCACGATTATGAATAAAAGTAATGGAATAAATGAATGTTACACATTCAGTAGACCTCATTAGCCAAAAAGTTAAATATATGTTTTTCATATATTTATGAAATATATGAAATAGTAAATATGTTTTTCAAAGACATGTATTTGTTGTGTTGTTAAAAGATAAAGTAATCACACCTATAATGATAATCTTATATTTTTAAGACATTCAATAATTTTGCATAGTGACAGCTAGTTAAGAGCCTTGCTCCGTGGAAATGGTACTCTTCACAGACTTTATTTTTAAGCAAATATATTTGTTCCCATTCTGGCTAGAGGTAAAACAGATTTTCAAAGAGGATGGAATATTTCTTTCTTTCCACAATAAATTATAAACACAATTATTTTTGAAGTTCTGCTAATTTTTCAAAGTATCATTAATTTCTTAAGCAAAACATATTTTAATAGATGTCTATCATATATATGTGATGTACAAACATTTCTATTTTTGTGTTTGAGTGTACATACATGATTAATTCATATATGCATGCATATACACATATAGACACAAGTACACATACATTTGGTCTTCCTAACACTTTGAAGGTTTTTTAAAATTTTTAAATAAAAAAGTTAATCTGATGGTCTTAAACGAATGGCATTTTAACCTTCAAAAGCATGTGCTTATCATGAGTTTCCACCAACCCAAATAGTTTTGACCTAAGGTTACAATGAAGGCTCAGACTATTTCAAAGGGGGTAAAACGAATGATAAGCAAACACTTCATTATGGAGTCTCAGAATATGTAATTCTTCAAATCCCCAAGAAGATTTTTCAGCATATCCAGAGGATGGTGGAGGATTTCAACCCCAGAGAGGACAGTCAATCAGAGTCCTGCTGTCTCATCACATAGCGCTGAGCCTGGGCCTCCTTGCATCATCGTTTTGCTGACACATTGCTTGGCTGGGGTCATTAGTATACTCAGAATTTCACCCAAGGTGATGCATTATCAAAGGTAAGATTTTAAGTCTAAATTTAAAATCCTCACTTCTTGCAAAACTCCATGCCCTTTCCATCCTGGCGTGCACAGAAGAGAGGGAGAAAACAGTGAAGGGAAATATAGTTCTTAAAACCACATTTCTAGAGCCCTGAAGAAACCAGTGTATCTACAGCTCTGAGTAACATTTAATTTTGTTATAGTCATGGAAATTGTAGCTCTAGAGAGAAAAGAAAAAATAGTCAAGGATTGTAAGGACTTCGCATCATCACTGCAGTCTACATACAAGTAAACTGAGGACAGTGGTAAATAAAGAAGAGGTTCCCAATCTGAGAGTGGTTCACCATTTCACCTGCACAAACTACTCAACACCGCAGCACTTAGACCACACCACTGCAGCCAGTCTTCACTGGGGCAGGCCAGTTTTACATAAGGATTAAATTGAAAAGAGGACTCAGCCGCGGTCAGTATTGACTAAATGAGGGTCATTTATCATACACACGAATTTGCACAGTGCACTCAAACTATTTTCCATGCCCTTCAACTTTTTCTTCTCCTGAAGGCCTGCCCCATTAAATTTTTAACTCTTGGATTCCTGGTCTGTTCTGGATTGACAACCCAATATACTCACGCAGTGGTTCCCATCTGGCTCCCCTACCCCCACTCTTCCACCCCACCCCACCCTTGAAGAGATCCACGGAGAAAACTAATTATGTTTTTCTAAGTAGGCAGAGTACTTCTATTTAGCAGAAGCTGGGACCCTATGTTGACCTAACACTGAGCATTTCAAGTAAACTGCCAGAAGCCCCATCAAATTGCTGAGAGTAATTTAGAGTATGAAATGTGTTAAATTATTCAAAGGGCTGAATAAGCATAAACAGGCAGTACAACAGGAGAGATATGCACACCCAGCAATGCCGGTCTGACATTTAATACATCATATTAGCACTCCTGTTAGTGCAAATCAGCCACCTTATGGCACATTGCCCTGCACGTGCACTAACAGACGCATCAAGATCTGTGCTATTTCCATTTTCAATAATTTGCCCCAACCTCCACAGCTGCCTTCTATTCTGTAGCATGCTATGTTTATAACTCTACCAAGTAAGTCAAGAAATGTTCATCTTTGAATAATAAAAGACCTAGTTGTATCTCTCAGAGCCAATACATAGTCTAGCACTGTCTCTAATATCCCAAAGAAATTGATCAAAGAAAAAGAGAAGAGGATAAAACTTTTGTGCTTGATATCTTAAAAAAAAGTAAAAACTTCGGGGTTGCAAATTTTGCATTTACCAAAGTGGAGGAATTTTTTGAACAAAATAAATAAATTCTGAAAGGGATTCATTTATTTATTCATTCATGTATTCATTCACTCAACAAATTTTTATTTAAGATCCACTGTGTGCCAAGCTCTAGGTTTGGGATAGGGAGTGAAGTAAAGGATGGGAAAGACAAAGGTGAGTCTCAGAAATGAAATAACAAAGTCCTGGTTTACTAAAAAATGGGATGTATAAAAGTGCAGGAGCCCAGAGTAATCTGAAGGCAATGTTGTAATCCCATGATAGAGGTGTGTGGAGAGCCAACTCCCTGGAGCATATGAAACAAGCCTCACTAAAGCCTGTAGACTGAAGCTTTGGGCCTCTCTCCAGGTCCTTACCTTCATACCTCTCAGGACTGATCTTCATCCTACAACTGTGCAGCAGGTTCCACTACTCAAGGCCACTCAGAGCATGAGCAAGCTTTCAGCCTCTTACTCCAGATGGCATGGTCCTTGCCCAGCCAGTGGTGCCATTTTTCTTCTCATCACCTTCTACTTGTTTTCCAGTTTTGCCTTTCCTTTGCTATAGGCCTGCTGGAGTAGCCGTCCATACATTGCAGACCGCAGGGCCACCCAGAGGCTTCTTAAGAGGCTCTCACCCCAAGTAGGCAGCAGGGCATAACTTCCACGATCCCCTCCTCTGCTAGACCACTTCAACACCATACCTTAAGCCTGAAGTTTCTGAACTGCCATCAAAGAATATAGAAATCAATAATATCATGCCTTACATCTCTAGTTAGGCCAGTATTTGCTAGAACACTAACACTCTATCAGCAATCAGCCTTAGCCAGCTCTTTGCCAGATCCCCCCTCCTTCAGACATTCTTCAACGCCTCTCGCTGGGAACAGCAAACTCTTATTATATCCTTGAACTGTTTCTTCAAATGCTGGACCTCCGATCTCTGATTCTGAGTACTACTGCCATTTTCACACCACGATGACTTCAAGCTGCAGCTTGCAATACCCTGCCTTAACGTCTGCACCATCTGGCTTCACCATCCCCTAGTCCACTTTGCTATTACTGTCTACCAACCTCCTCAATTCCCCAAAGTTCTGAGCTCCTAGCTCACACTTCTACTTCAATTCTGCCATCATTTCTGACATCTTTAATGTGCACATGGATAAGTCATACAGCATGGAGGCCTTCCAGTTCTTAGATATCCTCATTTCTAAGGACCTTCTCCTCTTACTCCAATTCAATCTTCCACTGTCCTTCCAAACCTTGTCATCACCAGAAATGGCTCCATCTCAGAAACAATTTATGCACACCATTTTCCAAACATCACTTTTAACCACTGAATTCATTTGTTCAAATACGCCTATGAAATCAATTCTTAAACTACATTGAAACATCTAAATTATTGATCCCATCACTTTCCCACTATCCATCAGTAACTTCCTTTTTTCTACCATAGGGATTTCTTTTTATTGAGGCATAAGTGACATACAATAAACTGCACATATTTAAACTGTGTAACTCGATCAATTACAAATAAAGTTGCTATAAACATTCGTGCACAAGCCCTAGATGTGGAATGGCTGGGTCATACAGTAGGTAGAGGTTTAAATTTTTACGAAACTGGCACACGTTTCCGAAAGTGGTTGTACCCTTTCACAATTCCACCAGCAGTGCACAGATGTTCTAATTTCTCCATCTCCTCCTCAACACTTGGAATGGTCACATTCTTGTTCTCTTTTTCAGCTATTCTATTAGGTGTGTAGAGTACCATCCTTTTTCCACTTGTCTTCTTCATATCCAGCTTAGATCCCATGACTCATTATGACAAACGCTGCTTTTCAATGCCCCTCAATTCCCTTGTCCCTCTCTCCCTCCACTGCACTCACCTAGAAAGATCTACAATATTTGTGGTACACATGCATTCACTTTTTTAATGTCTGTACCATCAGAGCCAATGAGTTTTGCAAAAAATCACTTTATAAGGCAGATGACTGTGATTACAAATTAATGAACCTTAAAAAGTAGTGATTCTTGGCAACCAGAACCTCTTTCATGTTCCATGTTTAATCCTATGAACTTTTCCACTTGTCATTTTCATATCATCTCTACCTCTCTGGTAGGCCCACAGCTCCTCCAACCCATGCCACCTGATTTTCAACTAATGATCTTGCATTGTACGTCATTGTGTAGAGGGAGGCCATTACTGAGCATTCTCTAATCTGCCCACCACAGACCCACCTGGGTCTAGATCCACCTTTCCTTTCTCTCTCCTGAACTCTGGACTTGCCCTCCTCATGGACTATCATCAAGAACATGATGTTCTTCCTGTCTCCCACATCCCAACCTGAGACATTTCCATCACATATCAAACATATTTTAGCATCACCCATTCTTTAAAAAAAAAAAATACCCCAGAGACTCTTCTAGTCACTATCTGATTTCTCTTCTCTCTGCCATAAGAAACTTCTTGCATTTGTCTCCTGTACTTATTTCCCCTTTTTCTCGTTTAATTCATGCTTTAATCCACTGATGTCTGTCTTCTACTTATTGGTACACTGAATTTTTCCCTTATTAGCATCACTAGTAATCCCCATGTTACCAAACCCAGAGGGTGCTTTTCTGTTCTCAGTGAAATTCCATGATATTTAAAATGAGGACTGCTCCATCTTTCTTGAAACACTCTCCTTTGACTTCTGCTTTAATGCAATCCTGATTTTCCTCCCACATCTCTGATGGATCTTTCTTTGTTTCCTTCATGAGCTTCTCTGTAAAACCTCTAACCTACCTTCTTCGGGACTTCAGAGTAGAATCCCTTCATTTTCTTCCCTATACTCTGTTTTTGGAAGCTCTCATCCACTTCCAAGGATTTAAGTATCATATGCATTTGGCAAGTCCAAGAGTCAGTCACATATCCAGTTCAGCTGTCTTTGCCTTCGACAGTCAGTTGCCTACTTAGATCTTCAATTCAGTGCCTTATAGCAACTATAATACAACATGGCCAAAAATGAACTCATCTCCCTGAAGCCTGTTCTCTCTCTTTCTATCCCAGACATCCTCATTTCAGTTGCTTCTACCAACTATTCAGATGATCAAGGCAAACTCTTGGGAGTCATGAGAGTCATTCTAGATGATTCCTTCTTCCTTATGAGCACACCCCCCACCCCACAAACCTATGCTGCCTAGTGGATTCAAGAAGCATTTCAGTTCTATTCCAAACTGTATCTTCAATCCATCCATTTTTATGTCTCCTTCCACCATCGTAGCACAGGCTCCCATCATTCCTTGTCTGGACTTTAGCAATAGACTCCTAAGAAATTACTCATGCTTCCTTATTGCATTCTTCCATAGTGTGCAGATGGTCTTTTAAAAAATATAAATCAGATTATGTCCCTAGAATGAATAAGTCCTTGCTTCCCAATGAACTTGGAATAAAATTCAAACAACTAACATTGGTGTATGTACCAACATCTGGCTTCAACAGCTATGTACAACTATGTACATCTGGCTCCAACAACTATGTACCAACAACTTTTCTGACCACATATTTCATGTTGTTCCTCTGCTATAGGCACAAGGGCCTGCTGGTCCCTCACGCTGGACAAGTTCTTTCCAATTTAGTAAAACAGCATCTTGTTTATTCTTCAGAAGACCTTCCTCCCCTGGGTGTTTGCATGCCTGGCTCCCTACCATTCTTCAGTCTTTTTGAGACTACCTCCTCCATTCTACACAAACGGGTCCCCTCATTAAACTCTCTCTCAGCAATCTATTTCTTGCATAGCACTTCTTAATTTGCAAGTCCTTGTTGATTGGTTTATTTAATAGATATTTATTTTTCTCCTTCACTGCTCTATAAACTCCCCGAGGAAAGGAACTTTGGTGGTTTTTCTCAAAATTGTATGCTTACTGAACTGCTTCTCCCTTGGATACCACATGCAATTGAAAGAGCCTTGAATCTTTGTCTTGTGGCATTAACCTTAGTAGCACCATTTTCACCATGCTTAGCCATGCAAACCCCCCTTTTACTTGAGCAAATATTAAGCTAACAGATGTTAATATGAGGCAGAGCTCGTAGTCATACACTCTAGAGTTGTGGGTATTTTTATTGTTGTTTGTAATCTATTACATCAATTACTTTTGCACTTGCTTTGTTGATTGCTAAATCTCACATGTTGTAGTATGGGTTTTTTGTCCTCAAAAATAATTATTACTTTGGAATAATTCATTCCAAGTGCACATGCATTTGTTATGTTTTTTTCATCATTTTCAATTTTTAAAATAATCTCTACTAATTATCATTATAATTGTGCCTTTCCTTAAATTGGTTCTGATCAGACTTGATGGAGTTAATGTATTTGGTTTTTAAAACATCTCAAGCCTGTGCCAAGCATAACAAATATTCCATTCATGGCCTAGACTTACATGACCTTCTATTATTTCTAGAATCATCTCCAGTTGTGGGCAACTTTATTGCGTTTTCACTCTAAAATATAGCTTTGTTTGTTTGTACGAAAATATGTAAGGTGAAAGGTAGTAAATAGACTCTGAATTCAAGTTTATCCAATTAACTAGAAAGGAATGTTTTCCCTAGTTAATTACGTATTATTGGAAATGTCAAGAGAGATTTAATGAATCTTCACAGAGGTCTGACTTTGACTCAATGAGGAGCTGATCCTTAGGCAAGTTGAAGTCAGCAATTGTCTTTTTCTATTTCCCCTCTTTTGGTTTTCTATTTTGAGTCTTCTTTCTTCCTTCCCAACCTCTTTTCTTTCCCACTCTGTAACTGCACCAGAGACACGCTCATCTCCACGCCTTCCTTTGCCCCTCCTCCCTCTGCCTTGTCTCTCATATTCTCCCTGCCTTGCCCCCTGCATTCCAATATTGTTTCTGGCTTACTTGTTCTACGTGGTTAACCTGCCTGTCCTTGATACTAGCTCATCATTATAATGCTTGGTTGCTCAAATATGTCATTAAAAAGCATCTTTCTTGAAATGACATCTTATGATGTTATTTTATATTTTTCTATAAAATTCAATGTTTTAGTAGTTTACCAAATATGTTTTAGTATATTTCCATGTTAGTTAGCTGTTTGGCATAAAAAGGCCATGGCATTTTAATGCATTCAGCCAATCCACTATAGTTTTTTGTATTAAAATTAATTTTAAACAATTATAGTATATATACATCTCGTGATAATATAATAAAATTAAAATTTATTATATTATAATTATGTAATTTATTGAAATCATGTGAAATTATAACCTCATAAGTATTTTTGCTTTGTTTATTCCTTTGGGTTTACCCTTTCATTTCTTTTGTGCTGGAGAGTGGGTTCTGTGTCCTTGCTTGTTTTCCTGAAATCATCATCATAAGAATGATACAGTATTTCTGAAAATACTTGTTTATTACTTTTTGTCTTTTACAATGCAAGTCTTTGAAGATGGAAAATCTTTATGTTCTTTAATAACTATAAAATATGATGGCATTATTTTCAAAATAATATATACTAGTGCATAGCTTATAGGAAATATTCATTAATATTTGTTAACAGAATGTTTGATAAAAGAATAGAAGTGAAGGCCAGGCATGGTGGCTTACACCTGTAATCCCAGCCCTTTGGGAGGCCAAGACAGGCAGATCACTTGAGGCCAGGAGTTCAAGACCAGCCTGGCCAAAATGGTGAAAACCCCATCTCTACTAAAAATATAAAAATTAGCCAGGCATGGTGGCAGGTGCCTGTAATCACAGCTACTCGGGAGTCTGATGCACAAGAAGCACTTGAATACTGGAGGTGGAGGTTGCAGTGACCTGAGATTGTGCCACTGCACTCCAGCCTGGGCAACAGAGCAAGATTGTGTCAAAAAAAAAAAAAAGTGAGATTCTGTTCAGGAATTAAAGGTCAAATAGCAATGGCAGATGGGATGGGATGTGGTGAGCGAGCAATTTAGGTAGAACCTATACAAAAGGCATGGAAGAATGCACGAGCAAGTCATCCTTGAAGAATGCCAATGGGTCCACCTTTGAGGGTTGTTACATGGTTATCCTGCCTAATGGGGGGCGGGAGCGGGCATGAGTGAAGGTTGGAGTGACAAGTGGGAGAAGCCAGACTTGAAAGAGCAATGGACAACCATTGTGACATTTTGAGTAGGAAAATAGCATGATATGATCTGTGTTTAAAAAAATAGCTTTGGCAGCAATGTCTCCACTGCTTTGGATTGGAAACCAGAGGAGCTGGGTGATGAGGTTTTTATCTGACACAGGGGCCAAACAGATGGAGGCAGGGGCTGGAGTTGAAAGCCATGTTGACTGAACATAACAAAATCAATAGCTTTTGATAAACTGCAACTTCTGCCTTTCAGTTAGAAATATTCCATTATTCCTGGTTTTCAGAAAGAGATGATACTCCAGTTTCACAGTATTTTTAAAATCTAGTGAGAGTTAGGGTCAAAGATGAAGGAGCCTGTGGAGAGGCAGGGATTTGTGAGCCCCCCACCTCCACCCCACTTCCTTCGTCACCTCTTTCAGTTGGAAAGTTTTTTAATTTTGGAACAATCTCGGATTCTACTGAGTCAGGTCTGGCAGACAAGTCTTTGTTACTCAGGTGCTCAATGAAAACAACACTTTCCAAAATCCATACAGTGAGTTTATAATATATAAATAGAAAAAAATACCCCAAGAGAAATGGTGGAAACTCCTATTAGCAGACTTATTAAAAAGAGGACCAGAAGAATCTTTTGCAGTATCCTGCAGGGACCTGAAGGAAGCATGCACGAGGGTCTTTTCGACGCAGAGTGATAGCTGCTAGAGAGAGAGGGAGTTTTCCTTTCTGAAGGAAGCTGACTATCCACCACTCTGGCACCCACTGGGACACTGGCACCTTCTTTAAAATGTATAAACACATAGTCTGAGGATTGGAATCCCAACCAGCTTGTAGTCGTGCAAATACCGGGAGTGTCCACCATCCTCAACTCTCTTTCAGACACACACCAAAATACAGGCACATTGGGCTGGGCATGGTGGCTTACGCCAGTAATCCCAGCGCTCTGGGAGGCCAAGGTGGGTGGATCACAAGGTCAGGAGTTTGAGACCACCCTGGCCAAGATAGTAAAACCCCGTCTCTACTAAAAATACAAAAAATTAGCTGGGTGTGGTAGTGGGCACCTGTAATCCCAGCTACTCAGGAGGGTGAGGCAGGAGAATCACTTGAATCTGGGAGGGGAAGGTTTCAGTGAGCCGAGATTGCCCTGCTGCACTCCAGCGAGGGTGACAGAGAGAGACTCTGTCTCAAAATAATAATACAATAAAAATAATTTTAAAAATACATAATATAGTCACTTTGCAGGGTCCAGCCCTGCTGGCATTTGAAGTGAGCAGGGTGGATGTTTTGCTCCAATCTTCGAGTTGGGCGCACTGCAATGTGCTTAGCCACTGTAGCCTAGCTCATAGCCAGCATCTCATCTCTTCTGCTTGCTGTTCTCAGAGACCCCTCTTCACTGCCCCAACCATAGTTGAGCCCCTCCTCCCCATTCTCCCAAAGCATTGCCATTCCTACTTTATCTGTAGACCCTAGTGAGGGTGGGGACATAAGGGAGACTGGCAGCAGCCCAGATCACAACGAGAACCAATATAAATGTGAATATTCGCTTTCTCAGAGCTTCCAGGTGCAGAGAGCTTCTCTCCAGCCACACTTTCTTGGATCCTACTTGCTGTTTTTCTGGAGGAGTGTGCTCTCCCTACCGTGGACTTTACCTTTGTCACTCCTCTTATCTCTCTCCTGTTCTTCTGAAATCCAAATGCTATTGACAGGGGACAGACTTCACATTACTATAATTTTACTAGACAAACAAATTCAGTTCTCTTTGTTAGAGCCCTCTCCTTCACCCCCAGAGCAGGAAGGAGAGTGGTGTCTCTAGCAAAGGTTCAGTAACAGGCTTTCTGAAACATAAAAGAGCCAGCTTCCGCCCGGCATGGTGGCTCATGCCTGTAATCCCGGTACTCTGGGAGGCCGACATGGGTGGATCATCTGAGGTCAGGAGTTCGAGACCAGCCTGGCCAATATGCTGAAACCACATCTCTCCTAAAAACACAAAAATTAGCCAGGTGTGGTGGTGGGGGCCTGTAATCCCAGCTACTCAGGAAGCTGAGGCAGAAGAATCACTTGAACCTGGGAGGCAGAGGTTGCAGTGAGCCGAGATCGTGCCATGTACTCCAGCCTGGGTGACAGAGTGAGACTCCATCTCAAAAAAAAAAAAAAAAAAGCCAGCTTCCTGGGAGGAATGCCATTCTTCCCCCTAGAATACCATGGTCATTTCCTCCTTCTTAAAAATAAATTTATTTTTAGATATTTTTAAATATTTAAATTTAATTTAAAGAAATATTATTATCACTTAATTTAATTATTTATTATTGATCCTTCTAATCTAGTCTTATGTGACCAATGGACAAGAAACACATCATTTTTTGCTCATCCACTGGAAAGGGTGGTTTTTCCTCTGGCTGATGACCCTCAGCTAAAACTTCTTGCCCCAAACACTCCTGACATCTCTACCAATGACTTTGTGCTTTTCCTGCTTGGTAAGTTAAGAATCACCCATTCAAGTTTTTGATCACCCATCTAATTCTTGATGGGTGAAGATATGGTCACTCATTCATTTAGCAGGTGTTCTTCTCACTCTTCCATGGTGGAAAGAGGGTGTGCCTTTGCACCTGTTATCCTTTGCACCTGTTATCCTTTGCACCTGTTATCCTTTGCACCTGTTATCCTTTGCACCTGTGAAGGCCAGCTATGCAGCTGGCCTTTCCCGCTTGTGTACTTTCCCAAGCACCTGCCTGCCAGGACCCACAGCAAATGTTAATTCACTATAGCCTTGAACCTTTCAGGCTATTTCTAACTATGTTAACATAGGGATTAGGAATTTAGATCTTCAAAAATTAAATGCACAAATAATTAAGATGGAATTTTTTCTGAGAAGTTGGTTTCTCAAAGGCCATATTTCAACACCAAACTCAGTCTGTTTTGAACAGATAAACTGGTAATTTAATTATACCCAGATTGTAAATTAGGCATCTGTGACCTGTACTCTGAATCATATTTTTATGACTTGAAGAAAATTAACTTGAAACCAAGTTGAAGTTTGGTGACTGGAAGACTGTGACTCATTATGAATTAGGGAAAGAATGCATGTATTGATGGTTATAACCTTACCAGGTTATACCAATTTGTCTGTTGGTTAAACACAGTGTCAAACTTACATGGCAGTTTCTTTTAAGTCTCTCTTTAATTTTAACAATAAAAGAAATTGGAGTTTTGATTTAATATTTCTAGATATAAAAGTGCAATGTCTTTAGAAATCATTTGATCATTTATTGTGTAGTGCATTTTTTGGATTCCCTTTGATGTCTCAGGTTGATTCTTCAAACAGAAATTTAAATTAAATTTAAATGAGACAATCTGATTTCCCAGACATGAGAGAGTATTCACAAATATGAAAGAGACAGCAGAGCAGTAGCCTAGTTGTTCAGCTGGAGGGGGCTTGGAGAGAGGAAGGAGGGGGGCAGCTACATTTAGTAAGAGAGTTGAGTGCAAAGCCCCAGGGCATACTCCATTGAGAGCCAGAATCTGTGCACCCAACAAAAATACCATTGTCACAAGTCTTACTACATCCCGCTGCTCTGTAGCCAGCTACTATCTTTGATGCCTACGAAAAAGTCAACTTGTTTAATTTACTCTTTAAAAGCACCAAGACCTGCTGCTTAAAGGCATGTAGTGTAAAGTCGACTCTATGCTCCAAGCTGAGCCCCTTGACTTCCTAGCTGTGTTTTCTTAAGCAATCACTTTGTGAAAAAGATGGCTGCAAAGTTTCTATGACTCTCTTCAATGAGATGCATTGTTTAAATCCTGATCCTTTGAATCTGGATGAGCTTAGTGAATTGTGACAGAAGTATGTCTTCCAAAGCTAGCTTAAGGAGTGTGTAACTTCTACCTTGGTCTCTTGGAACACTCTTTCTGGAGAAAGCCAGCCACTAGTAGAAGAAATCTCACTTTCAAAGACAGCCATGCTGTGAGAAAGCCCAAGCTAGCCATGTGGAATAGCCCCATGCAGAGAGAGACAGATGCCTGGCCAACCTCAGCTGCTCCAACCATCCCAACCAAGATGCCAGGCCTGGGAGTGAATAAGCAATCCTGGACACATGCAGAAAAGAATTGAGGAACCCAGATGATGCCAGAAATGAGGTGCCAGACACTGGGTATGTTGTCCCAGGCATCCTTTCCTCTTCAAGTCACTTCAGGTTAGGCCATAGTCACTGTAGTACAGAGCGGGGCCATCCCTGTTGGATCCCATCCAAATTTCTGACCCACAGAATCATGAACATAATCAAATGTTTATTGTTTGGACTCACTAAGTTTGTGTTGGTTTCTTATGAAGCAGTAGACAACCAGAACACTGTTAAACTCACCAGGCCTCAGTTTCCTCTCATTAAAATGTGGGGACAATGACACTTACTACAGGAGACACTTGTAGCTGCCCACACCTTTCTCCTCATTTGCCTAACCACTTAGATAAAAGACTCATTTTCCAGACTCTCTTCTAGCTAGAAGAGACTGAAAGTACATTCTGGTGAAAGAGAAGTAAGAGGAAACCAAAGGTCCACAAATGAGAAATATTCTTAAAAGGGAGTGGACATACCTTCTATGTTTTCCTTCATTCCTCTGCTTAGAATACGGATGAGGGTTGGAGCACAGGCAACCATCCCGAGCCTGGAGGAAATAGGCTGAGGAGTACAGAACATTAGCACAGGAGGATGCCTGTGGAGCCATCGTATTTACTGCTTGTCTTAACTATCTTACATAAGTAATAAACTTTTACCTTATTCCACATACTAATTTTTTGGGAGGGGGTTCCAATGCTCACGGCTACACTGATCTCACAGGGTTGATGAGTCAAAGGTAAAATGTACCACATTGGCTCATTGTGTAAAACATTGTCTCATATTCAACAAATGATAGTAGCCTCCTTCTCTCCCTCTCATATCCTTAACTTCGCCACCACCTATGACAGTGAATTCCAATCTTTTTCAAACTGTTTAATCTTTTGCAATGTTTTAGGTAATAAATAAGATGCAGGGTCTGACCCCAAGAGATGGAATGGATTAGGACTATTTCAAGTACAGGAAAAAGGAATACATCTTTGCACTGCCTGTCTTCAAAATGCTTGCAATCAGAGAGAAGAATGTTAATAGAAAAGTTAAGCAACTATGCAAATAAAAGAAAGTTGGGTTATGCTGGGGTCCTGGAAAACCCATTGGTGCCTCTGCTAGAGGCTCAAGTCAGGAAGTTTCCTTTCCCTGTGGGAGGTGAGGCAAGATCAAAGACATTACACTCTGTTGAGAATTTTGTATTTTTCATGACATTCAATCCCTACAGAAAGAAAGCAAATTAGGTGTGACCCCCGCTTGATGACAAGAAGATGAGGCTCAGACAAGTCAAGTAAGTTGGCTGAGATAAGAAAGCTGACATAGGTCAGGATGCAAAACAGGTCTGTAGGATTCTTACACCCAGGTGCTTTCTTGACATGCACTGTTCTAGACAATGCCTTCTGCAAGAGCAGGTCAGAGCTGCCGAAGCAGCATCATCATTGCAAACCTACCTGATAGGCTCTAATAGAATTTCCAGGTGCTCGAAAGGCACTTGCAACCCAGGAACTTCTGTGCCTCCTTGTTGTCATCCTTTCCTGTTACAGAGCTGTGTGATTTTTCCAAGCCAGACTCGGACTCTGCACTATTGGCACTTTGACCCTGCTGAACTGAGACGAGGATGATTGAACACTCCACCACTGGGGCTGCTCCTGGACAGGAAGACGGGGGAGGGACACTTTATGCTTTCAGAGGGATAATAGGCAGGAGGTGGTTTATCTGCAGCTACTATCAGTCCAGCGTTACAGGCCTTCCTAAAAAGATGAGGGCAGCATCCCGTCTTCTTCACTTATTGATCTGCGGTGGGAAGACAGCCTATGGCACATGCCAATCAGCCCAAAAAGACAAAAGCTCCCCTATCTCTGCTTCAGGTCAGGACTGCTCTCAGACCCACGATGTGGACACACAGGGAAGAAAAAACCTCTGCAGTGAAATGAACCTTGAAACATTTCTCAGATCCTTCCTTCCTCTCTTCTCTAGACTCAGTGTCATTTCCTTAGAGCAGATTTAGCATCTCTTACCTGGACTCTGCACACCCTGGGGGCTGTTTTTTATCCCATCTTCTGCTTCAGCCTCCACTCTCCAGTCCTTCTTTCATGTAGCTTTTGTAGTGAGCTTTCAAAAACACCAAACCAACCAGGTCTCTCTTCTGCTTAAAAATCTCCCCAGTTCTCAGGCCCAGTCGAATGCTAGCATGAGACTTATGAATTGCATCTGCTTCTCACTGTACCCACTTGTCTCTGAACCCCACTCTGTCCCAATCGCTTGAATGGTCCCTATTCCCTGAGAACCAGCAGGCTTTGTCATAGCCCATCTCTTTGCAAGATACCTCCCCAGCCCTCCAGCACATTCCTATTCATCTCTCAAGTCTTTTCTGTAGTCTTCTTCACTTCCTGCAGAGTTCTGCTCTCTCTTCTCATCCAACATCCATGGGTCCTTCCTCACAGCCCATGCTCCTTTGCGTTGGTTGTATGGATTTGTTTGGGCTCTTTGCTTTCCCTTCAGGCTTATTGGCCTTTAAGGTTTCCATGCCGAACACAATGTTGGGATATCATATGTGCAGGGTAAAGTTTTGTTAAATAAGTAAGTGAATTTGAAAGCATCTGTGTGCCAGATAAAATGAATACAGCATTTATAGGATCTGTTGCTAGTCTGCACACTTCTAGTAATTACTATATATTTGCTATCTAATAATTGGGGATAAATACACATTATATCATTTTTCTAAACAACTTAGCTAAATTAGGTCAGTTTAATGCAATCAATAAATGACAAATTTGCAAAATGCCTCTCTCTATAAAACTAATTTGAGACAACCACTGGCATAAACTTAATGAAGTTGGAGACTAAAAGGAACTTCAAAGTGGCCTGGTTTCCCATAGGGGAAGTTACTGAATTGCACACAGTGATCTCTATTTTAAGTAATAAATTTGAGCATCTTGACAGTTGTAGGGGAAAAAAATCAAGAAAGGCAGAACTAGAGTGAGAAAGGATGGGCAATATTGTGTTGCCATATTGATGCCAGCCATGATGAGACTAGCCTAACTGTTGCCTCCAGAAGAAATATTACCACAGTGAGACCTTGAATAAGATCCTTAGCAACATCTAAATTACGAAGTTTCATCCGTAAGAAAAGAAAAGAAGAAATATACGTATTTTCATTCATTTATGCTTGCACAAATGTTAAAATTTATGTTCCCCGTTTATTATAGCCAGTATGACAAAAGCGAACACAGTCACGCATCACTTAACAACAGTGATACGCACTGAGGATTGTCTCTGGCATTTTTGTCCTTGTGCAAACATCAGAGCGTGTACTGACACAAATCTAGATTGTGGTCTATTGCACACCTAGGCTATATGTATGGCCTATTTCTCCTAGGCTGCCAAACTGCACAGCATGTTGCTGTGCTGAATACTATAGGCAAATGTAACACAATAGTATTTGTGTATCTAAACATAGAAAAGGTAGGCAAAAATACAGTATTATGATCTTATGGGACCACCATTGTACACATGGTCCATCATTGCCCAAAATATCATTATGTAGCACATGACTGCACTACACACTATTTTATAAAAAATATTTTATACTATACAAAAATAAGATATTGGCCACGTGAGGTGGCTCATGCCTGTAATCCCAGCACTTTGGGAGGCCTAGCTGGGCAGATCACCTGAAGTCAGGAGTTCAAGACCAGCCTGTGCAATATGGTGAAACCTCATCTCTACTAAAAATACAAAAATTAGCTAGGCGTGGTGGCAGAGGCCTGTAATCCCAGCTACTTGGGAGGCTGAGGCAGAAGAATCACTTGAATCCAGGAGGCAGAGGTTGCAGTGAGCCAGGATTGTGCCACTGCACTCCAGTCTGGGTGACAGAGCGAGACTGTCTCAAAAAAAAAAAAAAAAAAAAGATATAACAGGATGTCAACATTTTTCTCCTTTATTATATAGACTATTAAACATTTCAGAGGGAAACTTCTAGAAAGATCATGAGAGTTTCTACTAACTTAACTCTCTAGGCAATGTATACATTGTTCTATCTCTATATATCTTCTAGGAAAAATAAAAAAAACAAGCAAACTCATTTTAAAAACATTACATGATTAGTGGCAGAAACTTTACTGAATGATTCTGACTGTAGGTGTCTAGATTAATACCATCAGCCTCTTCAAAACTGAATGAAAACTGTTGATGTATTGTCAGGAACTGTCCTTTTGTTGTTTGTATTGAAATCTACCTCTTCTAGCACACATCTCTTCTCCAGTAATACATGTAGGATGCATGTATCATTTCCCAGATAAAGAAATGTCAGTAGGAAAAGAGCAAGTAGTGTTTGCAAGTTCCACACCCACTAAACAGAGGAGGGTGTTGTGCTAGTGAGGGCAATGCCTGGGGTCCTCACCCTCATAAAGATTTTCCCTTGGTCCATGGCAGATGTCGTTCATTAATAGTGAGTGCCCCTCTTCTCCACCTAGTCAGGACACAGCTTCACCATCCTCAGTACAGCATCACTACCAACTGATCACAGAGGGCTCTGTGTGCCATTGCCAGAGCACACCATGAGATGGAATACTTAGAAAGACTGGCGACCAGGGTAACAAACGGCAAATGGAAATGGGATGTGCTAAGGTGCCTGATCTACCTGAGAATGCCATTCTCAGTATTGGTGTGTTCACATAAAACACACACACATACAATTAAAAAGAAGGATCTTTAGCCCGGAATTATACTAGAATGTAGCAAACCAGTTCCACTTGCTCTGCCTGCTAAAATTCTAGACTTCCTTCAAGCTCCTCCCCTACAGCCCAATGTCACCTCCTCTAGGAAGCCTTCCTGGATTCCCCAGCCAGTTGATCATTTATCTTCTGTGATCCTGAAACACTCTGCTTACAAGTGTTTTTGATGAATAGCACATAGTCAAGTCATTTGGATGGAAGTTACCCCTATGAGTACAGCCGTATCTAAGCCTGTCCTACAACATGACTAGTGCCACCACTACCATTATTGTTGCCATGTAACCCATCCCCACCAAAGCTTTAGGAGTGTCTAGAATATGGACAGGAATGCACTGTTCAATATACTGTTAGCAAAATTGTGGTTGGTCAAGTTCTTCTCAGTTCAGGCACTGGTGTGAGGCTGAGAAGGCTTGCTTCTCTCTTCACTGTTGCCGTATTTTCTGTCTTAGGTCTGCCTGTCATCCCGCCTTCCAGGGTTGAGCCACCACCCTCCACTGTGTATTGCTGTAGTCACTGCATGCTGCTGGCCTGGCCGGGGACTCTGTAACCCTCATACTCCATGTTTCACACTCAGAGCCTTCATGAAGAAAAATAGAACTAATTTCCTTGCTCTTTGAGTCACCATTTTCTTCCTTATTGCCACTGACCATTTTCTCTTCCTACTCTTTGTAAGTTTTTCAGCAGTCAGCAGAGACTCATGCCCAGTTAGTCTACTCTCAGAATACATGGACCAAAGTCCAAAACATCTGAGATCTGTTCAGAATTTATGGCCACTGCCAAACCTACAGATATGCATGGGCCCTTAAATTACATTCCTGCTCCAGAATTCCAGTCCCACTTGGATATTTTTCTAGGTTTTCTTCTGTGTCAGTTCTTCTAGTTCCATTTTTCACCCCCTTTCCCAGAATGCTCAGAGGTTCTCTAGTAGTGAACACTCTTTTAAACAGCAGGATGGTAGCATCTGCATTTTGATTACACCATTCCCCCTATTAAACCACTCCAGGGATTAAACCTATCATTGCCAAACACCCATAAGAACATGGTCCTCTTAAAATTAGTATTCTCATTGCTGGCAGTAGTCTAGGGGGTAGAGACAGGGAGGAACAATTTGAGAAGTTGAAAATAAAGCCGCTTTTCAAGAGTGAAATTAATTAAATCAACATATAATAGGAAGTGACAGAAAGGACTTTGAGGCTCAGGGGAAAGTCACTTCACCATAGCCTGGTCAGTAACATTAACACATCTAAAAGGAAGAATGTGTCAGCAGGGGGAGGCATGAAATAGGAAACAGAGTGGAGGGGGAGAAGTGCATGCGTGGTCCTCTAATAGTGTCCAGTAGCAATTCTAATAACTATGCTTGATGCTTGATAGATGTCAACGTTGATATTTGTATTGGTTTATTTCAGCAGTTCCCAGACTGAGCAGGCATCAGAACTCCTGGGAGTGCTTGTTAAAAGAACAGACCGCTGGGCCTCAGCCCAGAGTTTCTGATGCAGCTGGTCTCGGATGGGCCTGAAAAGTTGCATTTCTAAAAAGCCCCTGGGTGATGCTGATGCTGATGCTGCTGGTCCAGGGATAACACTTTGAAAATCTCTGGTTTAGGCGGGTGTTTCATCAACATTTGGTGAAGTCCAAAGAAGCAGCCACATTGCATTTGGCTTTGAGAGCATTTAAGTGAAATCCTCTTTCCAACCACAACGGATACTGTAAGTATGAAAACTGACATAAATCAAACACAAATGTAGTTATGGGCTCTAGTAAATGTAAAGTACTTACAGGCTTGGAATTTCTATTTCAACCTCTATGAGGCTAATTATTTCACCCCAAGCACTGATCCCATCACTGTGATTGCTGCCACCTGGTACATAGCAAAATCTAGATATTGGCTGACAAATTATTTAGAGTTTTTACCAGTACAAATAGTAGAAAGAGTAGTCCAAAACTTTGTAAATTAATTAGTTATGCTTTTATCAAAAAACTCTACTTAATATATTAATAGTATTAATTATTCATTTAGTAATTATTGTTTTTATTATTTACTATCAATTAAAGGATCATTCATCCTAGTATGGGGCACCCATGTTTCAGGCACTGTTCAAAGATGTTCATGTATATTAACTGATGCAACCCTTCCCATAACCTCATCTCCATTTACAGTAAGGAAACTGAGGCTCAGAGAGGTTAAGTGACTTGCCCATGGTCTCACAGCCCCTAAGTGGCAGAACTACAACCCAATGTTAGGCAGTCCAACTCAACCATCTATATTCTTAAGAGCCACAATCTATGGTTTTGTGACAAATTATAACAAATGCAAATAAATGTCAATCATTAATTAGGTATTAAATTTTGATTAGAAAGTGTTAAATCAGCTTGCAATTGGAGAGTCCATCTACCAAACAAAACAAGGCACAAAATGTTCCCTTTTTCACGTTAAGCCTTATCTGTTATCAATTGCTCTTTAATATCACTTTGATATCTTTATTTGCTTCATTTCATGTCTTTGCATTTTTTTCAGGGAATATATTAACTGTAGCTAAGTCAGTCTTCTACCAACCTAAATATGTCCTTTTTAATAATAATAATAATTTGTAGTATTACTATAATAAAGCAAACATTTTTTGAGTTGTCTTTGTGCAGCTATTAGGTTAAGTACTTGATTATAGTCACCATAGCTGAAGGAGTCAGATGCAATTTATTTCTTGTTTATTATTAGAAAATCTGAGGCACTTAGAGTTTAGAATAACTTGCCTTAGATCATATGGTTAATAAGGTATAAGAGCTAAGATCTTTTGCCTCGCAAGTGCGGGCCTCTAACCATTACACCGCATAAGAATCACCCACATAGACTTCAGAGAGGAGAACGCCAGAGGCAGAAGGGCGTGCTGGAGGAGAGACAGGGCACTAGCCCTGCCTCTAGTCCTGCCTGCTCCTGGGCCCTCAGTGACCTGGAGCATGTCCTTCTCTGGAATTCGCTGTGCCCTCTGGTTAATAGGGCAGCACTCATATGAATTCTAAGGTCTGTCCCAAATCCAAAGCATATGCTTTCCCTTCCAGGTTTTTAGACAAGCCATTTCCCATCGTCTTGACTTCCTTTCCCAGCTCACCCACACAGAACCCCTCCTGTGATGGTTAATTTTATGTGTCGACCTGGCGAAGGAATGCCTAGACAGCTGGTAAAACATTTTTTCTGGGTGTGTCTGTAAGAGTGTTTTTGAGAGAAATCAGGATTTAAATTGGCAAACTGAGTAAGGAGATGACCCTCCCCCACACAGATGAGCCTCCTCCAAACCTTTGAGGGACTGAATAGAACAAAAAGGCAGAAGACAGACAAATTGGAGCCTTTTGCTTGAGCTGGGACATCCATCTTTTTATGCCCTCAGATATCAGCATTTACAGTTTGCCAGCTTTCAGATTCAGACCACAAATTACACTATCTGCCCCCTGATTCTCACGGGGAACTTTGAATTATACCACCAACTTTCCTTTGGAATTGGACTGAATTTTACCACCAACTCTCCTGGTTCTCCGTCTTACAAATGGCAGATCATGGGACTTCTCGGCCCCCATAACCATGCGAGCCAATTCCTGTAATAAATCTCCTCCTATCTGTCTTTCTATTTACTTATCTATCTCATATTCGTTCTGTTCCTCTGAAGAACCCACACCTCCACCCATGGGCCTTCATTGCCTCATTCCGCCACCTTCTATTCCCTAATACACAGGCCCTTTGACTTTTTTTACCCCTCATTCCATCAACACATTAAGGACTATGATAAACATGCCATCGTTTTGCAATGGTTCAAATACAGCCTTGGATTTTCTTCAATTATTTTCTTCTCTGTATCGTTTCTTCCAAACTTGTTAGTACCTTTTCCTGAGTGGAACCTAGGCTTTTCCTTATTTTTTTACCCAAAAGTTTCAATGAAGACATCGATCAGTAAAATTGTACGGTTTTGAAGGAAAAACTACCATGCACAGCTCATTGCATCTCCTATGTGAAATTAGAGCCCAGTTTCTGCTACAGATAACTAATACATTGTTTGTTAAAAGGTACTGATTTTTACAAGCAAACAAAAAGTAATGCTGACCGTCAATTTCTGTCTCACAAAGGAGGTTTCTGGAAACATGTTTCCCAACCTGAGATACCTGAGATTCTAAATATTTTCGATAATTCACTTTGCCATTTGGAAGATCTGAAATGCTCGTATCACTTTTTTTCTAACTGCTCCTCCCCTCCCCTTCCCAGTGAAGGCCAACATAAATACAGGATGAGAGGAGGGCGGGGGGGAGCTTGGGAGGGAGGAGGATGGGAAAAAGAAGAAGATTTCATATCAACATTCAGATTTGATGTACATTATGTGCAGCAGGATCCAGGAGGTAGAGAGGCCGCCAGCTGGGGTTTGTGGTTCCAGAGGAAACAGCTGTTTTGAGATTATAGGAACAAAGGAAGTGTCAGGCCGGAAGGAGAGCAGGAAGCCACTTCAGCCCCTCTGAGTTTTTGTGGTAGCTCCTCCTTGTACCAGGGCTGTGAGACCTTCGCACAGTCTTCTCTAGGACAAATTAATGTGAGGAAATATTAATAAAACCACGAAAACAGAATTTGATGGGGTTTGTCATTTGGCTTGGTTTAAAGAAGTGGTTACTGGTTGTGGAAGCTTGACTCACAACCCTGCTTTCTCATGGAGCTATTCCCCCTGCCCTGGTAGCAGGCCATGGAAGATTTCAAAAACATCTTCTTACTGTGGGAATGAAAATTTGTTCATTAAAGATGTTACCTTTTAAACTCTCTGCCTCCTACAAACAGCTTTAGGCTTCTCCCACACAAATGTCTCTCCTCTCTCTCTTGTATAATAGGGAACTCTTTTAAAATATCAAGTAATTAAAGCTTTTCATGGGTGAACTCACCCATTGAGAGGAATCCTCCAGCACATGAAATGGTGGCTGTATCAAATTCTAAATCTGTCTTTTAAAAAACCCAACATATTTTTCTGATTTTTGGCAGTAAGAGAACTAATTTTGTTCCAAACACGATACACTTGCATTTTTTTTTTCCTCAGTGGGTTTATATTCTCCAGCTCCATTTGGGTGAAAATTTCTGTTATCCAGAATGAGTCAAAGACAGATTAAATAGCTACCTATATTTAAATTTTCTCCCATATTCAATTGTAATTTGTGTTCCCAGATAAATAGAGTAAGGAACCAAGATGAGGGAAGGTGAGAAGAAATGATGATAGGAGACAAATGGAGTTGTCTTTTTTTTTTTTAATTGCCTCACTGTTACTGGGAGGTAGTAAAAAAGAAAAGAAAAAACTGAGACAACACACTCAAGCCCATGTCTGCTGATCAGACTGTGATGTGTTTGACTGTAATTTGTGCAACCAGCCCCCTCTCCAACCTAGTGCAGATGCCATGTCCTTTTAACATCAGCAGCCACTGGCCTCATTCTCATACCCTGAAACGTGTTCCCTGGAAGTATCTCACAACCAGCCAGAGCAGAGAAGCAATCCTGCATGCAGTGAAAAGCAAATTGTGCTTGTGTTATACTTAGGCAATTTTGTTTTCCATGAGGTGTTTTAGTTTTCCTTGATTTGGGGTTACATATAAACAAAGTTATGTTTAAGAAATAACCATGGAGAAAAGCAATGATCAGAGAGGAATGGTTCCATTTCAGGAGCAATGTAATAATACTTGTCTCCTGGATGTGAGCCTGGGCCATGTGCAATTTCCTTTCTCTTTCAAAGAAAATGGTGAGAAGACCTGTTCTATCAGCACCTTTGCTGTCCAGGAACACAGGCATACATTCAATTCAATTCATCAATTTCTCAGTTAAAGTCATGAGGTGATTAATGTAAGAGGCTTGTCTTGAAGCTGTTCATTCATATTGACTTCCAGTCAAAGATCAAAATTCACGAGCACACCATTCAGAACATTTTCCACAGGAGTTGACTCTATTCCCCTCTTTGATGAAGTGCCATTTCTTCTAAGGGTAGGGCAGTCATAGTTAACTAATAAGTTACCTCAAGGTTGTCGACTTCGCTGTATTGTTTCCTGTGGGAGACTGGGAATGAAAACTCAAAAAGACAGAGGACCATGTGCCCTTAGGGCTCAGAGGGACTGGAGATGTCATCTGGCTCAACAGAAGCATGTTATGGAGGAAGAAATGGAGCCAAGGGAGACTGAGTGCCTGTTCAAGGTCCCAGGCCTGAATGGCAGAGCTGGGCAAGACCTGTATCCCCTTACCACTCACGAGCCTTTGCCACAGCTCAAGGCACATTTCTCAATCCATTTTACCTGCGTGGGCAAAACAGATCGCAGGTTCTCCTTGATGAGGCAAAAGACTAAAACGGTGGGCCAGTGACCGATGAAGGCTGCCAGGAGAGATCACAGACGAGAGGGTGGAGAGACAAGAGAGGTCCCAGGAAACCCATGTAGAAGAGACAGAGGGGGAGGGGTAGAGAGGGGAATATTCGAATTTTCATTCTCCACAATCTCCCTGTTTCTCATGATTGCTTATGATGGTAAGAACTGGTGAAGCTGCATTTTGAGACTCTTTTTCCTTTTTCTTGGATAGCAATAATTAGTCGTGTCAAGATGACCACTCAAACGACAATGTGATTTCAATGAGAAAAAGTGGAGGAATAAACTATAATTATTTGGACAGTCATTCGATCAGATTTTCTTTGCCTTGTCACATTTTAAATTAAGTTTTATGTGGGTGTCTGCTGAAGAGGTTACTGAACATGTTTTAAAGCCTTTAAAACCTTCTTTTTTTTGCTTATTCTTTTCCATTTCAAGTACATAACAGTTTGTGAGATTTTTTTAAACTCTCAGTTTGAATTAAATAGAATCAGAGGCCACTCAATCTAATTTAAACTCCAATGTCACTTGCTCTTGACATTAGCTATGTAAAAAATAAACATTTTTTCTTCTCCAAGTAGCCTAAGATGTGAGCCATTGCTCCTAGCACAGTATTTCCTAAAGATTTTGGAGCTTTAGATAAGTAGAGATGATCTCAGAAAAAAAGGGCTATGGCCTGGGGGGGGAAAAAAAAAAAGAAAGGAAAGGAAGGAAAGACAGCATAAAGTTCATCCTCCAGTGACAAATCACATGCTACTTTGCATATTAAATGTTTTGGGAAGCTCTACCATTAATACGACTCTTTGATTATGTTTAATTCAGCTTTTCTTTAACTTATTTGACACAGGGTGTCTTTATTTTCCTAAAATTTACTAACATTCTTTCAGCTCTGTGTTCCAAGAAAATAGTTTGGAAAATATTCATTTAGCTGCTAAGTGCACAAACTCAATTGCATAATTATGATTCATCGTCTTCTTCTAAACAAGGAAAAATAACCTGAAAATGAAACATATTAAGGGTGATTGTTTTGAAAATCAAATAATCTTTTTTGACAATGGTGGAAAATCATAGTTTTAAATAATTATTAGAAAACTTTGCCTTGAAAATATTTTAGAAATATAAAAAACTAAAAATATTCTAGTATTTAGAGAATAAGCTGTGACATAATTTAACAGCAATTCTAATCACCCACCACATATAACTCTGCAACACCTAAGACTTGCTTTATAATCATAATCCTAGAACAGTCCTGGATTCAAACAAGTTCTGCTACAGTAGATTCTAAGTGGCAGCTAGAAGAGTCATTTTTAATCACTGTACCTGGAGTTCAGTACATGGGATGCTTGTACTGGTTAAGAAAGGTCAAGCAACAAGGTTGTGTCTATGAGCACAGCACAGTAAGGTCTTTGAATGGCAAGGGAACCATTTCCCTTTTATCTTTTGTTAAAGGGGATCAGGTGTTTGCCCATAAGAACTGCACTCCAAGCAACATGCAGTTCTATTCTGGAATGTGCCCATAAACTGGAGATATGTCTGTTTAAATAAACATAACATCATGAATATCCTACAGCCAAATGAGACAGTGGCATTTAGGAGTAAAGGCGGACAAAATCTGCTTCTCCCCATCTTTTTTTGAATGAATGACGCAACTTTGAGATATCCAGATTTTTCTAAAACAAAGAACAAATAATCCTATAAATTCTAAGGTTAACTTTGGTCACTGGATACAATTTCTAATTTACATTCTGCAGAAAAGCAGGTAAAGGATTTTTTTTAATACTCTATTGCCCCTGAAATAACACAACATTTATTAAAGGATTCAGGCTTGCATCCTTGCTTGGAATAATGTATATTCTTTATTTTTCAATGTTCAGTTGTACTCATATATTCTTCAAGTAGGACTAGAGGGGAATTATTAGTTGCACTGGTCTGGGCATTCTTGTATCTACTTATTTTGAAACCTTTCATTTGTAGCAACAGCTGCAAGGTGTCCCTTCAAGGATTTTGCTTTTTTGATTTATACTTTTATACACTCAAATCTCAATTGAGATATCCGAGCTTCATTCCATTTTCTGACCTTACACTATCAAGCCAGAGTGACCCCCAATCTCTTAGGACTGGGCTACATTCCAAACCAGGTTATGGAAGAACAAGGGCAGAGAATCAAAGCCACACATCACCCCGGTCCCAAGGAGACACTTCACGTAAAGCTGAGTGAAGGCCAGCCAATCCGCAGACCTCATTTATTTGCCCATGTGAGAATTCTCAACTCTCCACCCTTTGAACTTTTGACATTATTTTTGAGTGTGTGTGAGTCCTGTTTATACCAAACACAAAAGCCAGACAGATGCTCAGTTTGGCATGGAAATTGGCCTCATGAAAATAAATGTTCTCTTTTCCTTTTTTTTTTTTTCATTGTGTGTGTGTGTGAGGATGGACGCTGCTGAAATGCATCATAGTTGCTGACATATTAGTGAATATTCCATGCATCTGTTTCTGGTTATTGTTCTCCTCTTGACATACCTGTCATCATGCCCATGCAGTGAGGCGTTTCAGATAATAAAAAACCCTCAGAGTCTGGTCAAATGGATGTGATGGTCAATAAGGCTGTGGGCTAATGTATCTGGAAATCAACTGAGCATGAGTGCTTGAGCACTCTCATGCACTCTCCAATCCCCGCATTGGGAGGATTGCTTCCACTCAGAAAGATGCTCTCTTGGACTGAGAGGGAAACAGCCTGAGTCCACCTTCCAATAGAAATCTTTTCAAAGTCCTCATTCCCACAAAACACCCACTCTGACTTTCAGGAGAAATCAAATGAACCTGGATAAACACAGATTTTTTAAATTGTTATTCAACACCAGTTTATAATGTATCTTTGTTACTGAATGTGAAATTGGATGTTTAGCACTGAGCACAGTGCCTAGGCATGGTCAGCACTTAAAACACTAAACTGGTCTTTTTGTCATTATAATATTGAGTCTAATACACTCCGATGAAATAAACATATTTCTTTTTTGCACATAAGGTAGCTTGCACATGGAGACCAGGCTGCTGACCTCACCCACGTTACACATCCAGCAAATGAAAGGGCCACCCACTTCTCTCATACCAATGAGAAGAAGTGGCAATGACTTTGTCATGATGGAGGTTCAGTGAGGAGCACAAATCTTTGTAGTGTGAGCCTGATTCATGGTATGTTAATGACAGGCTAGTAAACCACTAAATGACCTCTAACAGTTGTTTAAATAACAATTCAATTTGAGTATAGGCTATTTCTAAACCCCAATTTATGTCATATTGAAAAACTAACCTCAACAGTCAATGAATGAGACCAACATTTGGAACAAAAGAAAATAGCATCCTTGCTTTTCTCAGTAGTGCCTTGTAAATGTAGTAAATATCTGTTGGATTGTCCTATTTATAAGGCCTTTGTTTTTTCTTACTGTAAACTCTTAGGGACACTCCCGTTGCCTGGTACAATTCAATATGACTGGAGCTTGCAGGGGTCTTGATCTCTACATACAGTGCACCACAGGAGTGATTTATAAACCACAGTCCCACAGCATCCCAGGAACGGGAGTGAATTGAAGCTTCTAAGTGAACACAAGTGCTATGAATTGCAATGTTAGACCAGCACAAGAAATGTCCCCAAACTCATTTCCTGCAAGTGAGAACGGGGATGTGGTTGGAGGGAATTGGGGGAATGGCAAACCCCATAAGGAATGAGGTTGGTACCCAATTAGCTTCTTTTCATATTATGGGTCTAGGGAGGCCAAGTAATCCCAAGATGGCTCCAGTCATTTTCACATTGGCAAAGAGGAACAATATCGCTTTTTAATAGTGTGAGGTCAGAGAAAAAAAGGGCAGAGGGAGGAGAGGGAGAACAAACCAGAGGAGGATTGTGAACGCACATAATTCCCTGGGCATGAACATTTTTGTGAAAAATAAAAGAAAGAAAGTAGATTAAAAAATTCATAACTTGAATGTGTGATCAATAAAAATAATTATCGTCTTCCACTCCATTTTTCATAAGGCACTCAGTGGCCTGAAAGTAATTTCTGACATAGACATAGGAGCAAAGCATTGCACAAAAATTTCCTCTTTTAAAAAAGACTTTCCTTTTCCAATCTCAATGTATTTTTTTCCTCCTGTCTTCTACACTCAACCGTTTGGTCTAAAGACAGTCAGGGAGCTAAATATATATTAATTAGAACTCTTGGGGCTGGCATCAGTGAGATACAATTATACCAAACGGATGCCATTCCAGGCTCTGATAGCTTCATTTAAATTCCTGAATAAAACATGAAATATCTTTAATGAGAAATGAATATAGTTCTCAGGAGGGAGTAGTCCTGATATTGTTACTAGTCGAGATATAGAAGATGAAGACATAATGTGAATACCTTCCATTTTATATAAAAATGATGGTTGTTAGAAAAGACATATCCCTCTTCTGAGACATCATGTGAACTGCAAAATCAAAAAATTATAGTGCCTAACAGCAGAGTTTGCTCCCAAGGAACTGCAGCGTTGGAGCCTCTGTGAATTCACAGAAACGAACACATTCTGTCTGTTACCAGGAAAACGGATCGCCTCAAACAGCATCAGTGAGAGTAAACACGTGCCACTCCGTCGAGCAAATCGCTGCTGCTTTATAAGCAAGAGTTGGGTGTGATTTCATATCCATAAACATATTGTCCACAAGAAAGAAATAGATGTGCATCTTTATCTCCAATCTCTGTACTCTTCAGACAGCCGTTGTTCTATTCTGGAGGAGGGGGAAGGAGAAGAGGGAAATGGGTTAGTAAAATCCCACTGTCAAGGAGATGGGAACCACATGGCTTCTCACACTGCCCAGGCCTCCTCTTTGATCACAGGCCCTGGGAAGCCCGAGCCCAAGCCCCAGGCTCCAGCAAAAGCCTATTCACCTGTGGGGCTGTGGCAGGGATTTTCTTCTTTTCTTTCCAAGGGCTTCCTTTATTTATCATGTCTTTCATAATTAAAGTAGCAGCATGCCACCTGCATGCAGGCGGCACCTATCTTAATCCCAGGTGACCTTCAGAAGCTTTAGAAATATTATCAACAATGACTGGGGCTTGCTATGACTGCCATCGAATTCAAAAGGTCAGTTCCCCAATCTGGGTGACTGGGAGTGGGGAGAGGGAAGAAGTTTATGGAGAACTGGCAGACAATCAGTCTGGAACAAAATAGGAAGATGAGGGTATATTTTACCCCTTATCTCCTGTCACAGTCCTGAGCTATCGTAAAAGGTAAACAATTCAAGACCAGTCTGGCCAACATGGTGAAACCCTGTCTCTACTAAAAATACAAAAGTTAGCTGGGCATAGTGGTGCATTCCTGTAATCCCAGCTACTCGAGAGGCTGAGGCAGGAGAATTGCTTGAACCGGGACCAGGGAGGCAGAGGCTGCGGTGAGCCAAGATTGCACCAGCGCACTCCAGCCTGAGCTACAGAGCAAGACCCTGCCTAAAAATAAAAATAAAAAAATAAAATAAACAAAAACCACTCAGGCCTCCTTTTTTCTGACTCAGAGACAAACTACTACCCTGCCTTTATAAAGGAGATTGAGAGGTCGGGTGAAGCAACCAGGGCTGGTCAACTGATAAAGCTCTTGTTATCCTGTTATGTAGCATTGCATTCATTGGACAAATAAATGGGTGCCCACGTGCAACACACAGTGAGGAGACACTGAGAAATGGTCAGCTGGGTTACTGCCCTCCTGAAGCTCATGGGCAGCAATTTCCAAATAGCATCTTGCATGTGAAGGTTCTCAGAGCCTGCCCCTCCCTCCTAGCTCTGCCCCCATTCCACTCTTGGGGGTGGAGATGATGATGCTGAGTTTCTAATTGGCATTGCTGGTCCCGAACCACACTTCAAGAAGCAAGGGTCTAGAAGGCTGAGCTCATCGGATTCTTCCCAGCCTCTGCATTTTCATTTGTGTGCTTTCTCTGCAGGACTAATCTCTTTTCCTGTTGGGACACTGCTATTTTTTGTGCAGTCCTTTCTGAACACTTATCCTTCCTTTCTAGGGTCCCCAGAGTCTTAAGTGCATCTTACTCACCAAAGTACATACAGTGGTCCCCTCTTAACCTCGGGCAATATGGTCCAAGACCCCCAGTGGATGCCTGACACCAGGAATAGTACTATGCTCCACAGAAACTATGTTTTTCCCTATACGTACCTGTGATAAAGTTTAATGTATAAATTAGGCACACTAAGACATTCATCATAACTAATAATAAAATAGAACAATTAGAACAATATACACACTGTAATAAAAGGTATGTGAATGTGGTCTTTCTCTCTCTCCAAATACCTGGTAACTGAGAGATCTACTAAGTGACTTGTGGGTGGAGAGTGCAGAGAGCGTTGCTATGCTGGACAATGGGATGATTCATGTCCCAGGAGGGATGGCAAAAGATCTCATCATGCTACTCAGAAGGTGCAAATTTAACACCAATGAAATGTTTATTTTTGGAATTTTCCATTTAATATTTTTGGATTATGGTTGATCACAGGTGACTGAAACCTCAGAAAGCAAAACTTCAGATAAGGGGGTAACTACTACATAACCTTGTTTCGTAACTATTGATTTGTCCGGTGTTACTGCACTGGCTACCTTGGAAGTTATTTGATGAAAGAAACCATCCATCTTACGTATCCAGTAGAGTTCCTGCCCTACAGCAAGAGTTCAAATAAATATTTGTTGAATTAATGGACGAAGAGATAAATGATGGAAATGAATAAGGTAACTTGTTGAACTTTTCTAAGTTTATACATTCCTGTATAAAATCAATACAAAGGTTTGCTTTTTCCATGTATATATAAAACCAAGAAACCCAGCTAAATAGGACCAATGCATTCAATTTTCTTCTCTTCTTTCCATGAGACCAAATAGCAATTTGACTAACACGCTTTTACTTCTCACCAAAAATTTTTTCCAAAATTGATTGAATCAGCCATTTGTTTTGAGATTGTCTTCTAGTTTTTAAGACTATTCCATAATTATCTTTTCGTTCAGGGTTAGATCAATAATAGCAATAATAGTCCTAGCTAACTTCTACTGAGTCATGCAAGAACTGTTAAGAGAGCCTCATATGTGGTAACTCAATTTATCCTTGCTCCTGCCTTTTCCAAACAACAACCATCCCATTGAACAGTTACAGGAACACAGAAACAAAGAGTTTGTGTCTCCCAAAGTCCACCAATTTTTGTATATAAATAATAGCCTATTCTTTATCTCTGCAAAGATCACAGCAAGAATATACATGAGAAAACTGCATGAAAAAAGAGTAAGTCAGAGTACAGAACAGTTTTCTTGTCCTGACACATTGGAGTACGTTGCCCAAATAGAAGAGTCTTTGCTTAAAATAATTTAACAAAATAACAAAGAACATGTCTTCACTAGTGATTTATGCCTAAATTTTAAGCATTTTCCAGACTGATCAAGAGTTTTGCAAAGTTGACAGCCCATTTCCATTTGTGACTCCCTGTTCTCATCTCTCTCATGTCCACAGGATAAACATTTAGCTTAAATATGTCATTCTGGTCAAAAACATTCTTGCTTCACTGCTGATTGGTCTGGACCTTGATTTCCTAGACTCACCCTGCTCCTGCCACCCAGGCCTTCCTCCCTGAAGACTCTACCATGCAGCCTCTGATCCTCTGGAAGATGCAGTTGAGGACTGGTCCTTTGAATGCAGATCGAGGGGTCTCTGTGCACCCAGAGGGCCCCATGAGTTAGAGCCTACACCACTGGAGTCAGGCTCAAGCCAACATGGTTTCAAGATTCCTGCTCATTTCCTTCTTACTCATTTACCCACTGGGGCAGAAGCCCAGTCAGCTTGGCTCAGTATATTTAGGTCTTGCAAACTCCTTTCCGTAAGTGTGTGTGTGTGGGAGGTACACAGTGGAGAGAGACTTCTTTCTGTGTCTCTAATTCTGCTGCAACCCTGCATGGCCTCCTGTTCCAGGGAGGTGGGATACTTCTTGTTCGTTCCTGGGGACTTGCTAAAAATAGTCTGGATTATCACATTAGAAAATCTCAAATTTGTGGAAGTGGTGGGTGAATGCGAATGGCATCACACCTCAATCAGGTCCTTTTCCCCATTGGGCTGGACATGGCCTCAGGAGCCATATTAAAACACTGCCTGATGGCTGCCCCAGTTCAGTTGGCGTTGGCACGCATCATCAAAGCCTATCTTGCGCCCCTGCCCCCAGCCTTGCTCTCATGCCCTATCTGCCTGATGCTAAGGATTCTTTGCTGCTTGGACATCTATGGTGGTGTCTGATTTTAACCCTGGTGCCTAGTCGAACCATAGCTGCTTTTGCTAGACCCGGAGGCATACATTGGTATTTTCGGGACAGGTGGGTATCCCCTTACCCCACCAATCCTGAAGTCCTCCTATTTCCTCTCTGACTGCGTTGCTGAGGACCCAGCATGATATTCAGGCCAAACTTCACAATTTAGGCCAAATAGCTAAAACGACTAAATAAAGGTTTCCACACCCAAGGAGGAATAGCCTTTGCCGTGCTGAGAATCTCACCCATATTCAGTGTTAGCAAGGTTGTTGATCATGTAAAAGTCTAATGACGAAAACAGCTATCATTTAGTGCAGGAACCCTCTGGGTACATCTGATTGCTGTGGGTGGATTTTCTCACTGGAACCTCAATGAAACTAAGAGTACTTTACAAACCTTGGCCTCATCTACATTTATGAATTCATCCTTCAGCTTGTTTCCCTTGAACCGTATTTTCCATCCCTGCTAAGCTAAACAGACTCTTGCATCCTTTATATGTATCCTCTAATGTGTCATTTTGCCATTGGTAAACTGAGGTTTGGAGTGAGAAGTAAATTTACACAATGAGGAGGTAGCAGAACTAGAGATCAAAGTGGGTCTGCTAACTAAGCCCGTGTCTTAACCACTGATTTATACCAATAGATGACCAAAAAAAAAAATCTTTCCAAGTTTCCGAGAGAGAATATCTTCAAGACACATTGGCTTTCAATGACTGAATGTGTGCATAATAGTCATCTATGAAAACTTCCATTAAATAAGCTCACCTAAAGTCCTTAAGGGCAGTTTCAGTTCTCTATAGACAGTGGTCTAGATGGGAAATGTGAAGAATATACGCTTCCCTTTAGCAAACACATAACCTTAAGATTTCAGTAGTTTGGTCTGGGATCCCAAGGAGTCTCACAATTGCCCTTTTTGGGTATAAGGCTTCTGGCTACAGAGCAGAAGTTTGTATAGAAACCTGTCCCTCATTCTAAGGGTTTTCCATATTCCCTCTTTCCCTAGAGACTGGATGTACGTTAATTGTGTTGAACTGGAGGAGGTGGAGGGGAGACAGTGCTGGGACTAGCTTGGGCACAAAATTTAAGACACCAAAGAAGGTCAACAATCAAGATCAATAATATTTTAAAACTATTAAAAATAATAATAATAATAATTATTATTATTATTGTTATTATTTGAGATGAAGTCTTGCTCTGTCACCAGGCTGGAGTGTAGTGGCGTGATCTCAGCTCACTGCAACCTCCACCTCCCGGGTTCAAGCAATTCTCTTGCCTCAGCCTCCCGAGTAGCTGGGACTACAGGCGCGTGCCACCATGCCCAGCTAATTTTTGTATTTTTAGTAGAGACAGGGTTTCAACATGTTGGCCAGGATGGTTTCAATCTCTTGACCTCATGATCCACCTGCCTTGGCCTCCGAAAGTGCTGGGATTACAATTAATACAAAAACCTATGGTGAACAAAATATCAAAATTGTACATAAACATGGGATCAGTATTACTGATTTTCTTAGTCCATTTGGGCTTCTATAACAGAATACCGCAGAATGGGTATCTTATAAATGGAAGAAATTTATTTCTCACAGTTTTGGAGGCTGGGAAGTCCAAGATCAAAGTTACTGGCAGATTCAGCATCTGGTGAGGGACTGTTCCCTGTTTCAGAGATGGCTGCAGCTGCTTTTTCCTCATATCCATACATGGAAGAAGGAGGGGGGATCTCTCTGGGGTCCCTTTTATAAGGACATAAATGGCACTTGTGGGATTTCCACCCGCATGACCTAATCATCACCCAAAGCCCCCATCTCCTGCTAACATCGCCTTGTGGGTGAGGATTTCATCATATGAATTTTAAGGGGAAACAAACATTCACTCCACAACACTGATAGTTCCTTGGCTTCAGACTCCAGTATGAATTCAGCATGGCACTGGGTGGAGATGACATGGGGTGAGGGATTTAAATTTGGAGACCTTATAAAATCCTTACTACCTGGTATCTTTTCGAGTTAGACCATGCCAGGAACATTGTTGAAGTTACTCTAATAGAAGGCAGGAAATGCACTTTTCCAGTGTCTGGAGGGCTGGACTTAGTGGTTGTAAGTAAGAAGCAATTGATCCTTTCTCTCACCTGTCCTAGCACAGCCACCCTGGGATCCCAAACCTCCCCATCCTGCCTGAAATCCTGAGCAGAACCCACAGCTTTTCTAGTTGTCCCTTCTCAGTGAATAAAATTGCCTGATCACTTTTGAGTAAGAAAATACCTAGCTCAGGGCCATATCAAAGCTAAGTTCTCAGCCCATTTTAAACCTATTCTAACTTCTGGCTCAGAACTAAATCCCTGGGCAGGGGACCTTGTGTAAGAAAAGAAAGGAACGGTCAGATTCCTCTCTTTCTTGAGCTGCTTTTTCAACCACATGTTCCTTGCTGTTCAAGTCCCCTCCAGGGGTCTGAGGGAGAAGAGATGAGGTCCAGGAAAAGGCTTCTATGACAAGAATTGTTGAATTCTGATACCAATGGCTTCTGGCTGTTGTGGGACCCAGATGCTGCATCTTTTTCACATGGGACCACTTGGGGTAGGAGTGGAGGGATCCCTAGACAACTACTATTTCCAGGGCCTCTATTCTGTGGTTCCCCTGACACGGACAGAGTCTCTCCTCATGGCCACTTAAGACACCCTCAGTCCTGTTTTTACATCTAAGGCCCTTGGGGTTGCCCTCTTAGATGGATCTCTCTCCACAGGATGCAGTCTTGCTTCTTATTAGGACACAGCAAGCCCCTGAGAAACAGGTTCATTGGCCCAGCCAACCTCGGAGCACAGATTGCTCCCCATGCAGCCCTGCCTCTTACCTCCAAAGCTACCCAAAGACAGCTCTACCCACTACAATTTCCAGCTGAGAGTCAAACATCTGTCTCCACCTCCACAGCCACACACATCCAGCAAGGAACACATGTCAAATTTTCCACATGGCTCTCTTAGCACTTATCAATTAGCCAAAGAAAAGTAGAAGCATGACCTCTCCCCCATAGGAAAGAGGGGCAGGAATCACCCAGAGCAGAGACCACTCACACTCTGAAGGCATTCTTCAACTTTCAGCGAACTCAGTCTTTTCCACATAGTCTAGAGCTGTCTCCAAAATTTCACACCAAAAAAGGTGTGTTTTTAATTCTCTCCAAAAAATACATTAGAATTCATATATGGTTGGATTGTTTTAAACATGTGTGTAAGATACAAACAATTTAACATAACATTATTAGAATTAGTACTTTTCCTAGATATAGCGTGATATCTTATATGCAGAAAATGATACAACACATGCATACATATGTACACAGTCACCCACACATGTGCATGTGCATGAACCTAAACACAAATGGAGGAAATAAAAAGTTAAACACCAAGCAATTTTCTCATCTCATGTGGGCTAATTTCTCAGCCAGATTTATAGATTTTTCTTTCAAAGCTAACTTCCATCCATTAAATTCTTCTCCTGTTGCCCTCAGGCAGGGCTCTGTTGACACATGTCTGATCTACCATGCAGTGAGGCTCCCACTTAGTCTTCCTATACGCATGTTGCTTTCCCTCTTCTAGGCCACCCTACATAGCTCTGTCTAATAAATCTTTCTAAAAGACAGTATTATCCTGTATCTTTCCTCTACAACCATCAATGGTTCCCTAGTGGCTACTGAATAATTTCAAATGCCTATATATGTTTTTCTTCCATGACTTAATGTCTTGTTATATAGAATATCTCTACTTGAGCTAAATGTATTATGTTCCAATTCAGACACACTTTCCTACCTTTGCACACAGTAGACACTTGATCAATATGATAAAGAGAGTTCTAAGTGTTCGTGTTGTTAAAATATTTGTGAGTAGGGTACTGCTTGACGTTTAAAGGGTATTCTAACTGGGTTCATGTGTATATCTCTATTAAATTACTATTTAATTTCCTCTTGTGCATCTATTGACCTGATCCATTATACATTTTTTAAGGAGAAAAACTATGCTCTTTTATCAACGTAAACCCAGTGCCTGGAAATCATTAAATATTTAGAAAGTGAATAAGTGAATGTTACTCAAAAGATAACAGATCAACAAACGTGTTTAAGGGACGGAAAAATAACAAACTTATGTTAATATATTAAAAATATTTTTAAAAGAAAATAGACAAAAATATAAGATATGTGTTTTGGTCAAGGTAGGCTAGGTTGGCTGCATAACAAGCATCACCAGTAAGTCAATGGTTCAATGCAACAAAAGTTCCTTTCTTTGCTCACACAAAGTCCAGTGTGAATGCTTCTAGTTGTCAGTTTCCTAGATTTTCCTCAATGTGGTCACACAGGACTGGGATCCTTCCATCAGCTCACTCCCCACTAACTCCTCCTTAAAGCTCTCTTCTTGGTCCAACCAGCTGAGAAGCAAAGACTAAGAGCATGAAGGATCTGCTAAAATGAGGTATTTTAGGAACCAGGCTGAGTATATCTTTCAAGTGCTCATTACTTCCAGGCACATTTTATTGACCTTAAATTCAAGTCCAGTCCATCATCCATCTGGATTCAAGGTAGTTAGAGACACATGGTTTACATTGTACATAGGAAGGGGGGGAAACCAAATTTGACAAATACTTGCAGTCTCTCATGCACTCGATTTTTCTGTATAGATTTAGATCAAGCACAGAACACCTTTCTCTGTCAATCCCATGAGCTAGATCTTGACAACCTCAATTGCAGGGAGATTATAATAGTTATCAATTACTGCATATCAAATTACCCCAAAACTTAGCAGGTTTATATAACATTTATTATTCCAGAGTTTCTGTGGGTCAGAAATTCCAAGTATCCCTTAGAAGTTGGGTCCTCTGGCTCAGGATTTCTCAGAGCTACAATGAAGGCTTTGGTCAAGGCTGAAGTCATCTCTGGGCTATACTGAGGGGGTTGATGTGCTTAGAAGCTCATGCAGTGGCTGCTGGCAAGATTCAGTTTCTTGTGGGTTCTTTTACTGAGGGTGTCAGGTCCTCACTGGCTGTTAGCTGGAGGCTGCCCTCAGTCTTGTGCCTGTGCGTGGGTCCCTTGAGAGGGCAGCTTGCAACATAGCAGCTTAACTCAACAGGACAAGCCACCCAATAAAAACAAAGGAGACAGGTGATCAAGACAGAAGCCACAGTCCTTTATAAGTTAATCTCATAAGGACATTCTATTATTTTTGCCATAGTCTATTCTTGAGAAGCAGATCCGCACTCAGGGAGAGGTCTATGAAAGGGCATGTGCACCAGGAGGCAGGGGTTACTGCCAGTCATTTCAGAAGCCAGCTGCCGCAGAAATCATAGAACAGGACAACTCTAAATGCCTCAACTATGGTGACTGAGTAGTTGACTAGCACATTTAATTAATGGGGTAGCCAAGGAAATTTGGTGCATGACATTTTGGTGGTGGAAGAGAGAATTACAGAGAAGACTTGGGGGAAAGAGAGATATCCAGTCAATAGAAGCGTTTCCTCAGCAAGTGGTATACACAGTGTTAATTTGAAGCTTTACTATGAACAGGGAAATTGCTTTCAAAACACTGTAATTGAAATAGCTGAACTGAATAAGACAATAAATTAAAGGGAAAAGAGTGAATTACATAAAAATATATATTACAAAGATTTCTGTGATGATATTCAGATCTATCTCAGAGATTTGCTCTGAGAATTAAATGAGATGATGCATCTGAAACCAGCTGATGCAACAAGTCTCTCTCAGGCGAGTCCCGAGAGTCTTTCAAAAAGCTCCCAGGTAACCCCGATGCTTCTGGTCTGAGGACCACACTTTGAGTAGCAGGGACCCAGCACTGTGCCTGGCTTATGTATACTCGGTGAAAATGGTTCCCTTATCTCAGTGGTCCTCAAAGCTGAGCGGACATCAGAATGACCAGAGGGCTGTGTTGTAAGACAATTTTCTGGATTCCATTCCCAGAGTTTAGGAGTCAGCATCTCTGGGACAGGGCCTGAGCACAGTAAATTCCTAATACAAGCCATCATCCCTGCCCTCAAGGAGTCACAGTGTATAACTCGTAAAAGCAAGTATCTCCTCTCCTCTGGAAAAAAAAAAAAAAAAAAAAAAAAAAAGCTGTTTATAAACCCAGCTACAGTGAGTACCTTGAAGCTATTAAAACAGTAACAAATGCCTTAATTAGGGCAAGAACAGGGAGTTCTGTAAATCTCCTCCCAGGTCCCTCTGAAGCAAGCAGCTTCCCCCACTGATGCAACCAGGAGTTCCTTTTTACTTTATAAACGTTCCTGAAACAACAAAATTAAAGTCCTCCAAAAATGAGATTATAAACATTAAATGTTATTTACAAATCTCATGATAGAAACTGCAGCAGAATTCATTTTAATATTGTCACTTAATAATTGTGCCACAAGTTTTTTGTTCCCCTCTAAATTATCTTAAATTTCTTCAAAATACCAGGTCAGAAAGAGGGTGAGTTCTTATTGTGTGTGGCAGGGACTGGAGGAAGCACAAAATTAAGTAAACTATGGGCAATCCCCAGCCCCCTCCACCCATAACACCCTCAGTCGCCCAGAGCTCAGAGGGCACAAACTAGAAATCAACCTACCAAGTTCATTTCTAACTCAAGCCTTTGTGTTGCGATTTTACCTACTGAAATGCTCTTCCCTACAAATTTGCCTGGCCTCCTCCTCCTCTCCAATCTAACACTTTACCTGGCCTGCCTTTCTTCTCTTGGGAAAGGTTGCAGTTAGCCGAGATAGCGCCATTGCACTCCAGCCTGGGTGACAGAGTGAGACTCTGACTCAAAAAAAAAAAAAAAAAAAAAAAAAAAAAAAGCGTCTCCTCCTGTTGAGGGAAAGGATGAGCCGCCGTCTAGCCCAGGGAAGAGCCGAAGTCAAGGTGCTGGGGGCCGCCAGGATGCAGGTGGCTCTTTGTAAGCATGGGTGCTTGTGGAGAAGTGGTGGGCAGCCACGTGGAATCCCGGTGTGCAGAGGGCAGACTGTGAGTGTCTTGTGTGTGATGCTAAGGAGCTAGTTCTTCCTGTTGAAATTCGAAGGCCACTACTGAACGGAAGGGAGGCTTTATGGGGTGTGTTTTAGGAAGGTGATAGGGAAGCAGAAGGAAGATGGAATATTGGGGCCTGGAGTGAAGGAAGGAGAAAAGGCTCCCAGTATAGAGACCACTGCATTCATATAGTCAGGAGGGAACGGGTCCCTGGAGACCAAGGCAGCAGGTCCATGAAGGTCATGTCTAGGGAGCACGACTGAGTGAATCCACTCAAGAAAGATGATCTCATACACTTTTCTTTCACATTCGCCAAAATGAGGCTGTAATTGAATGTTTGCGTCCCAGGTTTGAAACCTAATCTCAGAACCAAATCTTCCCCCTTTTTACAGGTTCCTCAAAGTCCTCTGGCACCTTCAATTGCCTGTATTCATCATAAGCCTGAAGTCCCTTATCTTAGCGTAGTGAATGCCTCTGCTTCTTAAAGAAGCTAAGCTCATCTCCAACTCAGGGCCTTTGTGCTTGCCATTCCCTCTTCTTGGAATGCCATTCCATGTGATTTTGCCTTCTTGGCTCCTCCTCACCATTCACCTTATTACTTAACCATTACCTCCTTAGGGGGCCTTTCCTACCCACTTCCCAGAGTGCCGTATTTCCAGCTTTTACTTTCTTTGCCCTTTCATCACTTAAAATGGCCCAGCATTCTTATTTGTTAAAGTATTTATTCTCTCCCTTTCCTCAATAGAATGTCTTGTGGGGTTCATAAGAATAAAGATTTTTCTCTGACTTTGTTGCTTTGACCTCGGTACATACAACAATGCATGGCACATAGTAGATGCTCAATAAATTTGTACTGAATGAGTGACGCAAGGAACCAGAAAGGTGATAATTAGGATCTGAAGATACCCTGTTCTCAGGAGCCGCCATTTATTCTCTTTTCTCAACGACATTTTCTTCCTCTATTATTATACTAATCCACCCACAAGGAGAGGAGAGACTTGCATCACTGCAAGAGCAAATTCTCTAGGGCAAGTAATAAATCCCACTGCAGGTTTTGCCCAGTGGATATCAGTTCTGGTAGTGGGAAGCATCACTTTTTCTCTGGGCAAGGTACATATCTATGTGACAGCCTCTGTCTATAATAGCTACCACAGAGACCAGACAGGAGGCATTAAAAATTAAACAAGAGAAGAGTCGATCAGCTTCCAATCTCGGGTTTATAGACAGGAAAATGCTTAATGACAGGTGGTCTCTGTACCAGAGGTGGCCTCTGAGAGACATTTCTCTTGATTTTATTTTTTAATTAACTTTGATTTTCAGTATTTTGTCCCCCTTTTCTGCCCCTGATGGAATAATATTTAAATGATAAAAGGCTCACCGCTGTTTCCAGAGCAGCCCAGACCACCTCTCCACCCAGCTGCAAGGGGAGGGAATCTTTAAAGATCACTCTGTTTTGGAATTCTAATGTTGCCAAGTGGCACACATGGATTCTCATCATATGGCTCCCAACTGCAGTTCTTTAAACTAAAGAGTGCAGTTCTTTACCGCTTCCTTGTGACAGTCTCCTAATTACCCATTCTGAGCCCTCTGAAACAGCATTCCTCCTAGTTAAGGATCTCTACCATCACCGCAAGACACCAGTGAGTTGACTATATTTTATTCAGCATCTATCCACTGTGCATGAATAGTAAAATAGGCACAGTCTCAGGCTTACTATGTGGCATTAAGATATATTCTGTCCCAGAACAGAGTCACTGTTAGATTAAATGTAGAATATATATATGAATATACACATACACTTTTATTATAATATAGTCATTAATACTTGCAAGTAAGTCATATCTTACTTTAGTATGAACGCTGCCCTCTCATATCCATGATCTCATCTGATTTTCACAATCACCCAGGGAGATAGCAATCGTATTCTACTCATCTTATAGAAGTCAAAGCTAAGGCTCAGAGAGGCTGAGTAACTTACCTAAGATCATATAGCTAATGAGTGCCATAGCTGAGATTTGAACCTAGGCAGTCTGACACCAGAGCTATGCTTCACAAGACTGAAGTGTACGGGTGTGTCCTGAGGAATGATGAAAGGAGAAAAAAAATAATTTTGGAAGTATAGTAGGAATTAGATTGTGCAGGATCTTAAATGCCATGAGAAGTCATTTGGAGTTTATTTTTCAAGTCACTTAAGGAAATATCAGGGTTTGAATGAAAGGTCTTTGAATAAAAAGACTGACAGCTTTAACCCTCCACTTTGTCACTTTATTATAATTAAAATTATATATATATATATATATATGTCTGTTATATTTGTGCCTCTCTCTTTGCTAGAATGAATCTGTGACATGAACAGAATCCTTGTGTGACTTATTCATTGCCTACCTACGTCAATGTCTGGCATATATGAGGCCCTCAGTATTCATTGAGTGAATGAACCAAGGAAACCATGTCTAAAGCTCCAATGCCATCCCAAGCCTGGACCCCGGGTTCCTTAAACTAAAAGCACACCATTGTCCAACACAGCTGTCCTAGATGTTGAACAGAATGACCCCTTGGACCCGGCCCCATCCGGTTCTGCCCATCCCTCACAACAGACTTGGAATATAAACCTGGCCTCAGGTTTTCTTAGAAGACAAGATGGCCTTGTTCTGGTCTGCTGAATGCAGCATACCACTCTGGATTACCTGATTTGATAGGGACTCCTGTCAAAAGAGGTCATCCTTGCCTATCTGCTGTGCAATTTCCCTTTATTATTAAGTGTTGTATCACATAGCTTCATTTGAACAGTAGTAAAAGAGGAGGCAAAAAAAAAAAAAAGAAAAGAAAGAAACCACCCACATGTGAACTCACCCCTCCCTGTTCATTCCGACCTTCGCTTCATTGCCTCCTCCATATCCTCCACTGTTAGTACAGAGCACTTAACCTTCCACGGGGTATTTTTATGCTCCATTTTCTGTGCCATTATGAAGGAGATGAAAGTAAATGGAGTTCACTTTGGATGGGAGCTGTTATCACCCACTTATGGGCTTTCCCACCCTTCCCATTTCCCAAAGGGGAAACACAGATGCAAAGAGAGTGAAGGTGTTTTCAAATTAAATGCATCTCAGCAAGCCAGGTAGGCAAGAACAAATATGCCTTTTGCTAGGAATGCCAAACTAGTAAAGCACCTCCAATTGATCTGCACGGAAGAGCATTTACTTAGTAACAAAGCAGACCAGTGCAAGACCGGCAAGCTGTCTTGTTTACTCCCTGCCGGGGTCTTGTGCTTCTCCTTTCCAACACCTGTCACACACAACTACTTGTGTAATGTCTGCTTTCAAGGATATTGTTATGGTGATCTATCCTCATGTAACTATGTGGCTGAAAACAATAACAGACATTTGCTTTGCTCACAAATATGCAATTTGGGTCAGGCTCATTAGCAGTAGCACATGACTGTTATACACAGGGCAGCTGTGTTAGCTCCACTGAGGTCTGGAAGTGAGTTATCTGTTCCAAGACAACTCACTCACACAACTGGCAGTCCTTGCTGGGAACTGAGGTAGGGCTGTTGGCCAGAGGGCCTCAGGTCCTCTCCAAATGGGCCTCCCCATGAAGCCCTTTGGCTTCCTCAAGACAGGGTGGCCAATTTGCAAATGCAAGTGTTCAAGACAAGAAGAAGAAGTCATCAATCTCTTAAGGGCTGGTCTGACTCTTAGGAGTGAATTGTGTCCCCTTAAAAAGACATATTGGAATCCTAACTACCAGTACCTCAAAGCATGACCTTATTTGGAAATAGTATCTTGGTAAATATAGTCAAGTTAAGAGGCAGTCATTAGGGTGAGGCCTCATCCGATATAACTAGTGTCCATAATACAAAGGGTACACTGTGACAGAGACACAAATGTGCACAAAGAGAAGACAATACAAAGACTCACAAGGAGAATGCCATGCAGAGATCAAGGCTGAGATGGAATGATGCATCTACAAGCCAAAGATGGCCAGCAAACCATCAGGATGTGTGGAGAGGCATTGGACAGAGTCTCTTTCAAAGCCTCAGAAGGGACCAACTCAGCTAACACCTTATCTTGGACTTGCCACCTCCAGAACTGTGAGACAATTAATATTGTTTTTAAGGCCCCCAGGTCTATGGCATTTTGCTATGGTAGCTCCAGGAGACTAATATATCGGTAACACATCTCTGTTGACCAAAGCAGTCACAGAGCCAGCCCAGAGCGTCAAGAAAATTCTTGGCCATCTTTAAGGACCACAGATATGGAAGCAGAGGCCATGGCTATCTTGTTTTTCACTACTTCACCACTGCCTGGTACATGAGTGGTGTACAGTGGATCTTTGTTGAAAGAAAGAAGAGATTCCTCACTTTTTTTCTGACTCAAATTCATTTAAACCTAACCTTCCTACTGTAATATTTCTTTCTAAAAAATTCTAGTTTTTAGTACACAGACAAAAAGGTATCATGATGGTTAGTGGCATATGTTTCACTTCTGCATTATAAATTACAGTATTTCAAAGAAGTGTGTGGCCTACTATCCTCTGAGCCTCCACCTGCTGCCCGTGTACAGGGAAGGAGACTCGGCTTGGCTGGAACCCTAGGAATTGGGAAACTGTCAAAGAATCAGACCAGTGCTGTATTTCCAGCCTCTCTTCCCATTAGGGATATACACGGACCTCTGAGTTCATCTGAGAAGCTCTTACTGGAAAGCTGATGCTCTGTGCATATGGCTATGCCCAGGAAGATTACATTTGGCCAAGACCTCCTCATGGCAGGACGCGGAAACAGTGTTATGCTCCACAGCTCCCAGAATTACCAAAACAGGAGGAGGAGGAGGAGGAGAAGAAGAAAGAGAACAGAGAAAGAAGGGGAAGAAAAGGAGGAAGAAATGGGAGGAGGAGAACAGTTATTATTAATTAAGCCCCTACTATGTACCTGGTACTTTACATATGTTGTTTTATTTAATCGCCACAAGATTGTATTGCCACAGATATTAAGCTCCCTGTTGTACACCTGAGAAAACTGAGGCTCATAAATTACTGACTTTGTACCCATATCACACCATTAGAGAATGGTGAGACCGGGATTTAAATTCAAGTTCATAGAACTCCGAAGCCCACGTTTTTCACCATGACGCAGAACTGGCCAAGCAGAGTGGAGGGGTCAAGTTTATACCACACAGCCGTGTGCTCACATGGGAAGACCAGAGTCAGGTAGCACGGAACAAGTCATTAAAAGTCACCTGGTGCTGTATCAAAAGTGACAGAAAACCTGGGGCTCTGGAATCCCTGTTTTCTATTTTGGGATATCCAGCTCATTCTCCTAATTCAAAGAACAAATTTCCCCCAAAAGTGCATGAAATCCCACAGTACAGTTTCATACCAATTCACACACACACTTCCTCACTCAGTGCGATTTTTCTTAAATATACTATTGGCACTTTCTTAATAACTGTGGTCTCTTGGGAAAGTCATGTGAAAAATATCTGTTTCTATTTAAGACAGACAAAGGCAGGAGGAGAAAGGGGGCCCTCTCATCTCAGTGGCGTGCTGCCTTTTCCTGGCCAGCATTTCTTTCCGCAACGGTTCGGGCCCGAGACGTGTGATTCATTACACTCCCTTTCGCCTTCTCTCCTTGATACTTCAGGCCTGGCAGTTTGGAGGAAGAAGGAAGAGGGAGAGGGAGGGATGGGAGACAGGAGGGTATCGCTGATAAGCACAAAGACCCAGCCAACTCCGGAAGCCCAAGCCGCACACCGCCAAGAGGAGCTGACTTCCAGCAACATGAAAAGATGAGTGAGGAGGCGGCTTACGGGAACTTCCTTTTCTTGTGGTGTGGCCGGGTCATAATGGTGCTGTGGTTACACAGCAAAGGCTCATTAAAACAATAACTAAACCACAAGTGCTATAACTAAGAGTTCTCTTTTGCAGCACGCTTTGCTGAAATACCGGGAGAATGGGTCCCTGTCTCCTGCCACTTACTCGCCCTGCTACTGGTGTATGTGGTAAGATTAATTTAGAACAGAAAAGAGGAGCAGAAATCCCTTCCATCCTAATATAACTTTCCGGATGACAGTGAAGAGAGGTTCAAGTGCTTACATATTCAAGAAAAAGCATTGTAGATAGATCTTTCTGGATCATAAGGAGGTCTCCATTTATAGTTAAATTCCACGTTCAGAGTATAATTTTCTTTGAGCGCTATAGAAGTGCCCTAGCTCATGCTATCATGAAAAAATGGCTGGCTGCATTTTCAAAATGCTTCCCTAAGTGGTACATGCATTTGAATTAGCGAAAAAGGTAGAAATGAAGAGCCAAAGGCAAGTAATCCAATATAACCAACTGGCATTTTAAAATTTCACATTTCCCTAGCACCTTTTTGCTTAACTCGTCTAAAATTCCAAACAGCCTCTCCCAGGACAGATAAAAATAACCCTATACTTTTAACAATATAAGATTATAGGGGGATTTAATCCTAAATTGTACATTTCTAAAATGTAAGTATGACCGAACTATAGGTCATTCAAGCTCTTTTTCAATTATCATATAAATGTGTCTGGCAAACATACTTGCTTATTCCCAATCCCCGAATTGCAATGGTTTTCTATTCAGTACCAACTAACATGCCAACTTTCTAGCATGGCCTTGAAGATTCTTCAAGTTCAGGTTCTGGCCCACCCCAGCTCTCAGCTCTTTTCTCCTACACTTCCCAACAGGCACACCACATGTGCTCAAGTGGATTTCTCATCCTGCTCCAAGTTAGCCAAGAGCGTCTGTACAACCACTGGGAAGTCAACTTCATTTCAGATCTCGCCTGCACCTCTCCACCCTATGGTCTGCCCAGGAGCTAATGGATTTGGAGATGTGGCAGACCTGGAGCTAACTCTATCCTGCCGCTTATTAGTGAGGCAGTCTTGGGCAGAGAGAACAGTGACTCAGTTGAAAGTGCTCAGAAAGTCTTGACCTCATAGAATTCTTGCAAGTCTTAAATGAGAAAATGAATATAAAAGACTCAGCAGAGCACGTGACATAAAGTAAGGACTAAAGAAAGAGAGGATGTTGTTGCTACAAATATTACTACCTCCAGTTGTCAAAATCCTTTCATCATGTCAAAAGTTAATCCCAATGCAACCTCCAAGGTTATTGTATTTGGAAGCGCTCTTTCCCCTCTGAACTGTAGAGCTAAATTGCATAGAGGGGATTTCTCACATATAGCTATTTTAATATAATATAAAAATAAGAATGTCTAATACTTATATATGTATTCATTAGTACTGTAAGCACTTTACATACATTATTTCATTTACTCCCCACAATAACTCTGTGTGCCTTGTACTGTTATTATCCCCATCTTACAGACGAAGAAACTGAGATACCACGAAATCAAGAAATTTGTGCAACATTGCATAGCTAATGAAAGGAGACTCTGGGAGTCAAAGACAAAAAGGCAGGCTCCAAGATCTCTGTTCTTCCTGCTACCTCATCTCTGCTTATATCTTATCAGGGTAGGAGGGGGTGAGTCCTTAAATTTTGTGCACCAGAGCCTCTCCTGTTTTACAGTATTCCTGGTGCTATAATCTTATTGCAATGGAAAGGAAATTGAGTTTAAGGTCATAGACTTGGCCTCAAAGTCCACTTAGCCTCTTAAATAGCTGTGCAATCTGGGGCAAGTCATTTAATATTTCAAAATCTCCATTTGCACAGCTGGAAAGTGGAAATTCTTAGAAGATTATAGGAATAATATACGCATATCAAATGTCTAGTAGCCAATGTATGATAGGTACTCCATTAATCCATTTTATTAATACTAGTTTGAAGGCTTTAGGTACCAGGGATCAGATTTTATATATTTTCTTTGTTCCTCTTAACTGAATCTCAGAAAAAAATGTCACATTTCCTGACACAGAAGAACAGCTCAACATACACACCTGTGACCTGCTTAAGTGAATGTATAAACAAATGCCTGTGTGATATAAGGAAACAATTCTAGAAGAATATAGAAAAATTGTCATATTTGGCTGAGTTTGTACCTGAAAACCTTATTAATGAAACAGCACATTCCTTTACGTTGCAATGACATTTGGAGTCTTCTTTAATACAACAAGTGCTCTCTTCCGCCCTGGGACTGCCCTAGTTTAAGGCCAGGGGACAACCTCTGAGGTTGACTCAAAGGCCGACAGCACCACCTACTGAACTGTGACTTCTCACATCCCAGAAGGAGGCCAAAATGCGAATTGTGTCAAGACCATGCCACAGCACTTAACTCCAGGCTTAAACAGAGCTTAAGTGAACACGACAGGATTGTGAAAAAGATAATGTCTCCAGGAAAAGGAGGGCTCATTTAATTTGCATGCCTCGCTGTCCTCTGAGGAGCCATCATTTGTGTGTTTTGGTGGCTTTGGGAAGCAGGCAGCCCAGTGGCTCTAATCTCAGCCTCAGCTGGGGACAAAACTAGAGTTCCTGGGAACTCATTTTTCTCATAATTCAGCTGCATTTTACTAAGAATCGTATAATTCTTGTACAAAAGCTGCGGAAGGCTACAGAGTTGTTCTTGCTGGTTTTTCCTGTGAAGTAGGGGGACATTTAGTTAAAACGTTCAACAGCAGGATAGCCTTGGATGAGGTGATAAAGGTCATCAGGGCCTGGGCTTCTCTCCTTCACGAGTCAACGGCAAACAGCACTGAGTTTTGACTCAGTTTACCTGCTTCCTGCTTTAGCATCTGCTCATTAGTTGAGGGGAATAGTGAAAGAACCCAATGTCTAAATTCCAATTATGTTGGACTTGTTGACACTGAATTGCCTGAGCATCTGACACAGTTCCTGGTGTGTAGTAGATGATGCATAAGTGCTTGGTACATGAATGAATGAAACACACTGGCCATCTGGCCTGGGAATGGGAACTTGTTCTCTCCCTTGCCTGATGTTCAGCTCTGCAACCATAATGCAAGTGCCCTTCCAGAGCCCTCTGGCCTCCTTCATTCAATGCGAACTGTGACTCTGGTGCCCATCATGTACAATGCTTGGGGCACCCAGACAGCAAAACTCTTAATTAAGGAGAGTCCCAACTTGGTTCATCTCACTGATTTGTTTCCAGTGTCCAGAAGGCTGAGAACCACATAGCCAGGTTGTCGGAAAATATTTGTAGAGTGAGTGAATCAAAATACTAGCAAAGGGAGCTCCACAGAAGGAGGAACGAGGGAAAGAAGGGGGCAGAAAGATGGGCGGGGGGAGGAGATAAGGAGAGGAAAGAAGACAGCCCTCCAAGGAGGATGGTGGAAGCACTCATATTAGAGAAGCAGCTCATACATGTGTCTGCCTCCTCAGCTCAACCAAACAGCAATTCTCATCTCTACCACCGTTGTTACCCCTGCACGCCCAGCCACCCCTTGCTCCTTCTCCAAAGCTCAGCCAAATTTCCATCCTCAGCGGAGAGCCTGGTAGTGTGGGTCGGGGGTCGGGGTTCATTCCTTTCCACAGCCCACCCAGTGGTTGAGTCCTGCTTTCTAGGGACACACGGGTGTCCATCTTGGAACCCTAAACAAGCTCTGCGGCCGGACTGCATTTTTCTGTCTCTCTTGGTCTGTCTGGCAGCCAGTCTCTTCCTCTTTCCCCGCTTCCCTCTCTGTGGGCCTCTCTGTTTCTTTGCCTGTCTCCATCTCTTTTTCCCTTTGTGCGTTTGTGTCTCTACCTCTCTCTGCATCTGTCTGTGTCTCTGTGTCTATTGTTGCTATCTATGTCTGTCAGCTCTGTGTGCCTTTCTCTGCATGTCTCTTTCTGCCTGTCCCTCTCACTTCTCCCTTGCTCTCTTTGTGCGTACTCGCAGTCTCTGTGTGTGTCCTCTTCACTCTCAACAGATTGCTTTGTCTTTGTGTATATTCTAGTGGCATCTGACATAAAAGTGTCCTGTCTTTCCTTCCCATCCCTCTCCTCCTGACTGAAACCCTTGGTGGAGGCGCTGTACACCGCTTATTTAAATCACAGAATTGCAGAGTCCTTCATGCTGACAGCAGCACTTTGGGGGAATATGCCTCACCATCCTCTCAGCTTACATAACCACATGAAGGCCTGAAATAGAATGTTCCGGAAACAGGTTACCTCCTTCCTTTACTTTCCCTGGAAGGTCCGGAGAAGTCATCAGCTCCTTGATGATTTGGAAACTCCCTAAATTGTGTATACTAGAATGGCCTCAGTACTGCAGAGAGTTGGGGGGCCTGAAAGAGGTCGTTAGGAAGATTTGGTCCGTGTGCCTCTCTGTGATGAAGTCCATGTCTTGGCGCATTGACAGATAACTGGCAGCTCTCCCTCCCTGGAACTTGGCTTACCAGATTGAGCAGCCCAGACAGCAGTTTAACCCGAGGGTCAGAGGGCAGCCAGGCGTTATCTACCAACTGGCTGTGTTCCCTCTGCCTCGCTGAGTTCTGCCTTCCCTTACAGACTCTGACAGGAGGGGCCAAGCCGCGGGGCTCCCCCCTAGGATTTAGGCATGTAAAGAGCCTTCCAACACCCCCCCCTCCCATTTTTAAGTGCATGAAACTGAACACAGATTCCTTATTAATAACATACACCAGAGGGTACATCCTGAGATGCAGGAAATGAGAGAGACAGGACATCAATTTGAGGTGTGCACAACACACACACACACACACACACACACACACACACACACACACACCCCGGTGTGCATATCAAAGCCATCTTGCGAATCTTCAGTTGATTAAAGATGAGGATTGAAATGCATCTTAATAACCAGAAAATAACTTACAATCTAACATCTTGATTGTACTAGATTTCAAAGGGCAGCAAGATGTGTTGAAATGCACATATCTAATCACCAGTGGAATTAACAGATTTGCAAAAGTTATGCTTGAGAACATTATGTGTAGCTGTAACACAGCATAATCAAATTCCCATTTAATTTTATTAATGTTAAAATTCAGACTCTTTGCACATTACCATTCTTTCTAATATTAAATTGGGGGTTATGGAGAAAGCGCATTTTAAAATGTTTTCTTTCTTGTAGATATTTTTAAAGCAAAATCATGTATTTTCACATCTTATTATTCATTTGAGTAAGAGCATTCCCCCCCCTTTCTATCAACCTTGATCCCACAAACCAAGTTGGGTATAATGGAAACCGAGATTGGCTGCTCCCGGTGCTGCAGGCTTCTTGTCCAGGCACTCGTGGCATTTTTCCATGCGCTCTCTTGGCTGCGTTCCTTTCCCCTTCCTCCATCTGCCTGCCACTCCAGTCCACTGTCAACGATGTTTACGCATAAGCCCATTGTCCTTCACTGGCTGCCAAGGGCCTGCATGATCTTCTCTTCCTCCCTCTGCAGCTGTCCTGACCATGCATCTCAGAAAACCCAGATTCCAAGATATTTCTGTCACTCACCTGAGACCTCCATGGACCAGGATCCCATCCTGGCTGAGCTTCAGAATCACATTGGGTGACAGGTGAGATGCCATGCAAAGAAGACTTTGAATTTTATAAGCAAGGGACCCACATGATCAGAATTGCTTCAGGACTTTTAAAAAAGAATAGAAAGAAGGGGTATGAATTTGAGCAACAAGAGTTCGGGAGTGTGATAATGGTTTTATTTGGCGTTTAATAGTCAGGCACATAGAAATCAACATATATATCCAATCATTGTGACTGGGATTAGCATTCCCAGTCACAATGATTTCCATGAAACAAGTAAAGAACCATTTTTTAACTTAAATTACCTAGCAGGGTTTAAAATACCACAGATAGAATAATCTCACAATGGTCACTGGATTAGAAATGCCATTTTTCCTGTTAATTGGAGAACTGTAGCTTGGAGTCGGAAGATTTGGGCCCAAGTCTTGCTTTTATCTCTTCCTAGCTGTGAAACATTAGGCAAAGTACCTCGCCTCTCTGAGCCCATAACACAGGGCCTCTCTGCAATCATAACGAGTACTCTGCCAGCTTACCAGAATAATTTAAATAATTTACTGAGAAAGGAAGGATATATCACGGTGCTCTGTAAAATAGAGGCGCACAGATGTAAGGTGCTATTAATATAAAACTATATTTATTAACATGATTCTGGCTAAATTCACTTTTTCTCTTTTAAGAAATAGTTGAATGTCCAAACATTCTGCTTTTTCTGCACAATGCCTACACAGGCTTCATTTTTATTTGTGAAACCAGGTGGTTCTTGCCAATGAGTCCATGAAATGTTGTATTCATCATGATACCAAGAAAGAAAAAAAGATTGGCACACAAAGAATGTGCTAAGGCTTGAGTCACACAGGCTTGAGCTCACATCCCAGGTCAGCAACTTAAAAGCTGCATGGCCTTGAGTATTTTACTTAAACTCTCCGTGTGCCTGTTATCTTAAAAGGAAAGGAAGAGAATGATACTCTTTGCTTTATTTTCGAGATTGTATACTATGTAAGCAAAACTGGGACAAAGAGTGTGGAATTGATCAAACTCCATTTAGATACAAATATCGGAAACCAAATTCAAGCTGGTTGAAGGCAATTTGTTGCCTCTGGTAACATTATTTTTCATATATAAACACACTTTCGTCTACATCCATTTTTATCTGTAGGTAGATAGGTGAAAGAGAAGTAAATAGAAAGATGGAAATAGAGGTAAATATACAGATAGTTAATAAATAAGTAAGTAGTTAGAAAGAAAGGTATATGTAAAGATAGATCAATTGATCAATGGAACATGTCTTGGATCCTATGCCCATTGCTGTGCCCAAGAAGAGGTCTGTGCTGTGAGGGTCCCACTCAGTCATAAAGATTATGGGAAGAGCCAATTCTCCCAAAGAGGAAAGAGTATTGGACCGACAAAAACAATCCAAATCCACTACATTTCATCACAAGGCAACCTAGCACCCAGATATTGCCATTTTGCTTTATACTTTTTTAAAGTTATTATCTTGCCTGATACAGACAACCACAACACACTCCCCTCCTTTCCAAAGGGAGACCACGCAAAGTTATGTCTGCATACTTCATCTTGCTCAGAGTCCAAGCTCTCTGGGTGGTATGCATTCTTCTTCGTTAGGGCCAAATACAGAAGCCTCTACTCTGGTGATCTGGGATAGCTACAAATAAAATCCCTCCTTGGAAAAGTTCCCCTTTTCCCATGATCATCTGAGCACAGGGCGGCACTGTAGGAGAGAGCTTTCAAAGGCTTACTTCTGGGGCCTGAAGAGGCGGTTCTTAATCAGCCAATTGCTTGCACCTAGATCACAGGGAAGCCCACACTTAACCACCTTCTTCGGTGAACACACCTGATTCTGAGAAGGGTGACCAGAATCATTCCCCTTTGTGGGGGCTGAATCTATTAGCACTCACCTTCATTTAGTTAAGTCACCAGGACTGGATGATTGCTTTAGAAATAGAGCAGTCACAAGTCCTGGTCTGCCAGGCTAGGACTTTCTCTTGAAACACACTGCCTTCATAGACAGTCGGTCTGCTGGAATTCTGAAATCTTGTCATAAATTAGTTAATAAAGTCGTTGCTTTAAGCCTCACATAAGTTATTTGAAACCTAGTCGTGCCCCATCACCTTTGGCCTAGTTCAACATTGCCCTCTACTGGCTGAGTGTGACACCGCCCAGTTGTTCCTCATCTCACCAACCCCAAACCCAATGCATCCTACAGCTGCTAATCATGATAAAACCCAACGGTCAATGTAAGAGTCATGTGACTCTTCGCACGTGTTTTCTTTAAGTTAGCCAATCCACACCCGCCAGGAAAAGGCCTGCAGGACATCCACGGACCTTAATAAAGGCCTAATCCCACAGGTCTCCTCTCTCCTGAGCTCCTCTCCCCCGGTCGTACTCCCTGCTGCTTTCAGACATTCCGTCGGCCTTCTCAACCTCTCTGGGATTTGTAAGTAATACATTTCTTCTGCTTCATGCATTTTGATTTTCCCTTCTTGTCGTATCTCACTTGAGTAACACACCAAAACCCAACTTTCCCCCTTCACTTAGGACTTTTCTTGAGAGTGACTATTACCAGCTATGGCCACTCTCAACAAAGAGATCTCAGGACCAGGTTAGAAAGAAATCATAACCACACAAAGTCTCTATGCTCTGATAACTAACACCAAAACTCGTGTTGAATTGTTTGACTTGTATAAGAAGCCCATCTTTGCTCATTTGTCTCAGCAACAGAATAGATGTTCTGCCCATTCCAATAGCCTTAGGCTTACTGACTTTTTTCTTGGCTTGTCTTAGAGCAGTTTAAAATGTTATGTTTGCAGAGGTGAGGCAGGGCTGGTTGGCCCCTCACCCTTTCTTTGCTCGCTCTCCTCTCCCTGGCTGTATCCAGAGGACAGCACAGTATGGTCAGGGAATGCATACTGGCAGATAACATTGGGTAAATACATGAAAATCAGGCTTCCCCAGATGGATTTGTAGTGTGTCATCTTGGTGTAGGGTAAATGCACCTGATAGCAATAACTTAAGCATACCCTTAGAACGACCCTGTTTGGCAGATGCACCTGAGTGTGTGTTTTTAGCTAGGGAATCCAAAAGTAGCAAACTCAGAACTTCATTGTCTGTCTGTGAGGAACATCTGAGCCTCTGACCCATTCTGTGGAACATGGGCAGTACAGAAGTTTGAGGGCCCGGAATGTTGTGTTAAATGAAGGTTGCCAGTGGAGGTCATTAGAGGAATGTGTTACGTTAAAAATGCTCTACAAGATGCATGCTGCTTGCAAGTGGTTACAGTTTTCCTGCCCAGTCTGGGCCATGCAAATATGTCATCCAGCCCAATGGCACTGGGCCATTTCTGTGCATAAGGCGGTTCTTCTGACCAGTCCACCGCCACAGGACCCTCTCCCCTGTACGTAAGCTCCTAATAAAACCCCATGTCTCATTTGCTGGCTCTGGGTCTCCTCATAGGTCTCTTAAAACTGGTGCCTTTTCTATTGTGGTTAATAGGAGTTCAGCACAACACTTGGCTAGGCTGAACATATTTCTTAGAATTCTACGACTTACAAATTTCCACTTAAGATGAACCTGTTTATTGAGAAGTAGTTATAGATGGGTAGATAGACACATTGAACTCAAATGGTTACTCAACCAGCAAACCATAGGGAGAATCAGTAGAAACCAAGGATTATATGGTTGTTGTCTATAAATGAAGATGGTGTATCTAATGCTTTGGCCAGTAACTGGCTTCAGGATCTATGTATTAAGTTGATATTAACTATATAGTTATATGTAATGTTTATATATATATATATATATAGTTATCCATATAGTTATATAACCATATAGTTATCTATATATGTATATCTTTATAACTAGTTATATCTATATGTAGTTATATAACTAGTTATATCTATAATTATATACAGTTATATCTATATATAATAGATCTATATATCTATTGATAACTATATAATTTAAAACTATATCATATAGATATAACCATATGTTATATGTATTTATCTATAGTTACCTATTTTATAGATATACACACATACATATAACTATGAGATATCTATCTATATTTATCTTAGTGGTTCTACTTCCAGTTGAACTTTGGTTCACTTTTCTGTTTTCTCTATTTGACCATCTTTAACTCTGGGTGGAAGTGTTGAGTTTTGAAATTTCACACAGTGCTAGATTATTTGACCCTCATTTATCTTGTTGCTGTTTGTGAAAGAATGAGCTTCAGTTGTAATTCAGGATCCAGTACCCCTTCTTCTCTCAGAGAAGCTGGCAGGTATGATTCCTCCATGCACCTAGAGAAGGTAGCCATCGTTAGCCATAGTTGTATTTCCTTCCAGATTATCTGGTTCTTTGAATTCTACCATTCCAGGTATGTTAGTACCAAGGCAACAATGTCTGAATTTGGGTACAAGTGATTATTCTCAACAAGTAAGATGAGAAACTCGCAGTTACGAGCTTTCCACCATTTCTGCTAGTGGTGATAATATGTGAGTAATGAGAAACTCTAGTTACTCCAGAAGATTTGTCCTTTTACCATCAGTGCTCCCACTATAAGTAGTTTTTGATGCTCATCTCAACCAAGTTCACAACCATATTGAGTAGATTTATTGCTGACCACAGAACAGACCACTTTGTAATGAGTTGGCTTTTGACCTTCTCTCTGAGCAGTTGGAACATGATTGGTCTTATTAGGTGTGTAAACCAGCCCAATTTAGCCTTGAGACAAGATATTCAACTGGTTGTTTTGACTGTTTTGTTTTCTACTGTACCAGCCATGTTCTCAAATCCCTATTATGTCTGCTGCTTGAGGTATTTATAGTTAATGATATTGAGCTCAAATGGCTACTAAACCAGCAAGCTATAGTGGGAATCAGTAGAAATCCAGGATTATATGATTGTTGTCTATAAATAAAGATGGTTTATCTCATACTTTGGCTAGTAACTGGCTTCAAGACCAGTCTTAAGTTCAACTGCATAAAACTGACACTTTTGTATGTAAAAAATAATATATTGGCAATCTAATATGTTAACCTAATAGAAAGTCCTTTAACCCAGGGTCTACCATTTGAATATTTTTATAAGGAGATACGAGAAGAAAACAACCAAAAAAAAAACCCCTCAAAATATCTTTAGATAAAATAATTATGGGCCACAAAAGCCTCTTTATGATCAGACAGGTGATTTAGGGTGGATAGAAAAAAAGCAAAACCCAAACCTTTTATTCCCAGAGGTCAGGGCTCTCCATGAGAAAATTAAGAAAGTGTTTATTCCATATTTTCAATAAATTAATTTAACCTCAACATTAGTCTTATTTCTTAAAAATCACCTTCTTGACTATAAAGCGTGTTCTCATCATATTTCCTAGTAATTTAGCTGTAGGGTGACCGAAGAGATAAGAACATTCAGATTCTGACAACCCACACCTTTGCAACCCTATTGGCACTCACAACAATTAGTTATTTTAAACAAATATATTTTTAAAACTTTAGAGTGTGAGAGTTGTCTGTTTCTCTCCCCTCATAACTTCATATCCAACTTAATGCAGCATATATTTTGTCAAACTATTGCTTCACTTTAAGTTATTTGCTGCTAAACGACATATAATGAATGGGAAGTTCCTCTCGGAGTTATCAAATAATTAGTTATGACACCAGAAATAAGGGATGCATGTTAAACAGGTGCTATCTATATAATGGGCAAAATTTTTCTCTCCCTTCTCCAAAAAATTTTAAAAAGGAAAAATAAAATTCCTTAGCATGGGCTCTAGAAAAATTCCCAAAGGCCATCTATGTCTTCAACTGGAGAGGCTTGGACATGATACAAAAGTCTAGCAGTAATACAGGAGGAAGAGGGGGAAGAGAAAGCCAATCAGGCCCTGTCCTCACTTTAGGTGGACCCCAGCCGAGAGCTGGACTATATAGGGCATGAACCAATCCTAGGGAAGGGTGACCCTGAGAGATAGGGCGCATCTCGGAGCCACAGCAAAGCAAGCATAAGTTTAGAGCAGTGCCTCCAGGCCAGGAAGGGCTGTAGGAGTGCCTGTGTATGTGGCAGAGAGAGTTAAGCAGAGTAACCAAGGAGAGCGACATACGGTTTTCAGAAACTGAACACAGTAGACATAAGGAAAGTGAGGAAGGGGCTAAGCTAATGGGCATAAGGAATGTGTCTGTGGGTGGATGTAGCCAGTTTGATCAAGCCAATGAGTTCCATGGTGCAGTGAAAAATCATATTTCCTCCTCTTCACCAGCCACTGCCCTTCAAACATATTCTGTAGGATAGGTTTTCTCCCCATGACTTCGATGAAATCTAGGGCAGGTCTCATGATTTTTTCTAGCCAGTCCCACCTAATAAAACATTCACCAGTCATATTATTCTCTAAAACAGTCTCCGTTCATTAATTGGCCTGTCCAATATAATAATAGATATTTTGAATATCATCAAAATTAAAACTCCTCCCCTCCCCCAGGCTGAAACTTGCAGTCAAGGAGGTGGGATAAGGTTGGCTGCTTCTCTCTGGATCTCTTCCAGCTCCTCCCTTGTCCACCTTGCTTCAGGTTTCAGATTCGAATAGTTTTATTATTTGAATTGAGGCAGGGTGGTGAGCAAGGAGGAACAAGGGGCAAGGAATGAGAAACGTTTCATTTGATTACCACTATTATAACTTTCATTTCTTCTACCCAATTGAAGCAGAAGTTGAAGATGACCTTTTTCCTGGGCATTTTCAGATATCACCTCTCCAGCTTTAGCTAGGGTCCCTCACCAACAGTTCTCTTCTTCCCTTCTTCTGCCTGGGCAATTGGAAGATGACATTCAGTTTCTTACTGATGGGATGACTCCAGCCCCCCATGCCCAGGTAAACTCGCGGCTGACTCTTTCACATTGTCCGCACTGTCTGCTGTCTGGAGAGCATGCTGCTAAGGTCGCACTGCTAAGGTCAGCCTCACATCAGATTATTCTTTCAGTGGAGGTAGGCAGCACAGGGTCTAGGCACACACGTTGAATTCTTTAGGAGTACTCTGTGCCCTTTCAGCCAGCTTGAGACTGGAAGAATACCAGACCATGCTTGCCAATTTCAAACTTCTCCTGTGCAGGCCTCTGCAACCTCTTTTATAAGCTGGAGGTATGTGGTTGGGTATAGTCCTCAAACCAGTGTTCTCACTGCCTTTAGAAGTTTTGTTTAGGTGATCTAGAACCTAGCTTTGGAATAGAGCATAATTGACACCTAATATCTCACCGAATCAGTAGAATTTGAGACTAGATCCTTGTTTTATCAGCTTGAAATACATACCCATTTGTAAATGTGAATATGAATATACTACCTAGATCTTACCTGCCTGTGCATAAAATGAAGATTCATATTCTCCTTTTAATATCTGAAAACATTTTTATTCCATAGTCTCTGTTGGCCAAGCATTTGGTTCAATAAAAAGTTCTATCACATTTACTTTTAATGACCTAATTATGGCATTTGAGCCCCTGCAGACCTGAGTGCTAAAAATTAATAGTCCTCCAAGTGCCCTCCAGTTATTTCTGGAAGTTTCTTCAACCGGTATGTGTTCTGCAGCCTCCATACCACACTGGGCCTCCTCCCTGCTCCTTTCCCACCTGTCCATACCTGCTGTCCATGAGGCCTCAGCCTGATTATTTCAGCTCACCATGGGAACTAGACACAGGATGACAGATGCTCTCAAAGCTTCCAGCCCAGGGTTGCCAAACATCACAGTGTTCTGAGCATAGAGGAAAGAAAAACTTCTCTATGACTGGACATCAACCATTTTGTCTCAAACCAGCTCGATTTTTGCCCCGAAACATCTCCCTTAAACAGTTCTACTGACTTTAAGCCATGGTGCTTGCCTAAACCCTTCCCAAATATTTAACTAAAAATGGCCTCTTCAGTTTCTTTCCCTGCTTGCTTCTGAGGGAGCACAAACCTAGCTCCTGAGGCCAGACCAGTGTTGAGACTTCCCAGGGGGTTACCTGAAATAGTTGTGGGGGACTAAACTCTAGTATTGGCTTGGAGGATGGAACAACAGGCCTGAAAATGGACTTGGACAATGAACATCTCAGAGGTCATGATTACGTCAGCCACTAGTCCAGAGGTTCTTTCCCTGCTTAGCAGGTGCGGTTTAACCAGCCCCCTCTCTCACACATTTTCCTTGTGTCATCCTAGGAAGAGGAAACACCTCAAGTCAGGCAGATGTTTGGATCTCTCACATCTAGGTGTGTGAGAACTTGAATTCAGATGGCGTTTTAGAAACATAAAATGTAGCAATTCTCACTCATTTATTCCATGTAACACCCTAAACTGGGAAGAAAATTATCAGGACCTTTGGATGGATGAAGAAGGTGAGGCATGGTTAGTGGGTCATGCAGCTAGAAGGTGGCCAGGCTGAAGTCTGAGCTCCCATAGATGGCTCTTAACCATAATGCTAACAGCCTCTTCAGTAAAACAATCAAGTGCTGTGCTTGCCACCAGGGATGGAGAGAAGGGCGGAAAGACTCCATCCTTGAGTTCAGTGTACCCATATAATTCTATCACTAGAGAGTGATCAATTGGCAGCCGTCTCCTTAATGGATAAGGAACAAAAATTTGACCTTGTCCAAGTTGAGTCACCATGAGATTGGGATCCTACAGAAGGGCTGTCCCAGTCAACAGAGCCTTAAGCTTTTTATTTCCTTGGTGTGGGGTTTCCTGTAAACTGAGAATGGCCTCAAGTATCAGAAATGCTGCCCCCGAAGACTTTCTAATGACCACAGGCATAAGAGTCAGTCAGTTGAGCCTCAACCTGATTTCTAATGGAAAAAGTTTGTCTTTAGCCCTGGCCAAAAGAATTATTGTCTCTAATTCATGACCCTTCTCCTGTACTTAGACATCTAATAAAACTGATGTTTAATGTCTTTTAATCATTTCAAGGATTGACCTATAATTGGGGTTGCTTAATCCTGAATAGCAGTTAATGCTATTTCAAACATCTTAACTAATCTTGTCTAAACTCTAACTGCAAGTGTAAAAATATTCAGCCCTATTCGACATCTCACAGAGGAGAGGAGGCACTGTTTCTCCTGCCATAAATAACTCCTCTGACTACCAAAAAAGGAAGCTTAGGGTGGACCCCCACTTCAGCTGGGAGACAGATAACTTGAGGGATATTTCCAGCACTTTCAGAGCCTCTAATAAGATTGACTGAACTCTTCACCACCTTCTCTAGAGTAGGTGCTTCTGTAAAGGCTTAATGAAGCCTTAGTACTCCATTATCTACATAATCACCAAACTTTGAGATTTTGTACCTCTTCCGCAACCAGGAGCCCAAACACTGTCCATGTCTAGGAACTGCAGAGCACTTGGGTCCCAGGCAGGAATTCTATGGGTCTGGAGTATCAACCTGCTCTGCAGAGCACTTGGATCCCAGGCAGGAATTCTATGGGTCTGGAGTATCAACCTGCTGTGCAGAGCACTAGGAGCCAGGGACCTGACTCTGAATCAGTGACTAGGAGGGTCAGCAGGATTGTGCCTGAGGATGAAGACATTGGTGTGCTCTTCTCAGTAGTCAACGCGCATGGAGCCATGACGCCTTGCATGGCTGTGCTTCCTTCATCTGCTTCTGCTTTTTAAATCTCTCACTCATTCATTTGGGTATTTCCCCTCCATTCTAGGCTGGTACAACAGTATGTGCTATACATGCCATGGAAGGGTATGGCACCCACAGTGAATGATAAAGGATCTGAGTAGCTGAAATGAGGAGGTGTGGAGTAAAGAAGGAAGGATTGGGAATGGTAGGTTGGGACTAGGCTGGATGTTTTTGGAGGTAACAGGGAAGCACTGGGGACTTGGGGATATCTTAATTCTAAAAAAAAAAAAATCTAACTCTATTTATTTCTATCACAATGTATTACAATTGTAAAACTTTGGTTTGACTCTTAAAAAATTCACCTCATACCTGAGAAGCACTTATTTCTAAACACAACAGATATGATTATAAAAATAAATTGATGACCAGCCTGGTCATCAGAGACATGGAGACCCTGTCTCTACTAAAAATACAAAATTAGCTGAGCGTGGTGGCACGTGCCTGTAATCCCAGCTACTCACCAGGCTGAGGCAGAGAATTGCTTGAACCTGGGAGGCGGAGGTTGCAGTGAGCCAAGATCACGCCATTGCACTCTGGTCTGGGCAACAAAAGCGAAACTCCATCTCAAAATAAAAAATAAAATAAATTGACATGAATGATGATCAGTTTTATATGTCAGCTTGGCTAGGTTTTAGTCCCAGTTATTTAATCAAACACCAAGCTAGGTGTTGCTACAAAGGTAGTTTAGTAGATGTAATTAATATCCACAGTCAATTGACTTTATGCAAAGAGTTTACCCTGGGTAATCTAGGTGAGCCCAATCTAATACATTGAAAGGCCTTAAGAACAGTGTTTCTTCTTTTGGAAATGAGAGAGTTGGGCCATGGACAGTAGAATTAACTCCTGTGGCAGAATTTCCAACCTACCCTTCCTGATGTCCTACCCTTTGGATTTCAGACTAGCCTAGCCAGCTCCAACAATACTATAAACCAATTCCTTGCAATACATCTCTTTATATAGGTATATATTGCATGGGTTCTGTTTCTCTGATGGAAGCTTGATTGAGAAAACATTCATCAAATTAACTTTACAATAAAGTTGTATTATGGTATTGACATTTTTATAGAATTGTCATTTTCTCCCTCTTTTTCTGCTGCAGGTTCTCCCTTTACCCCACCTCTTCCTCTGCCCCACCTCTTCCTCCTCCTTTCTTCCCTTCTCCCCCTCTCTCTCTCTTTAATCTTGTAGAAAAGTGAACTCCTGAATTGCAAGGGTTGGCCATATTCCTTTTTCATCCCAAAGGAAGCTCTTCATTAACATACACGGAAGGTTCATTGTACCAACTCTTTTGCCAGAGGTCTTTCCCAGTTCATCACTGGTCATTCTGTGGATGCTTGTAGCTTAATGTGATCATATATTGTAATCCAACCAAAGATGTCAACTTCAATCCAACCACAAGAAAATGGGACAGACAGGCTCATCCCTTCCAAGATCACCCTTACCCTTTAAGGGCAGAGTCCACCTCTAGAGCCCCAGCCTGGTTCCAGCCACCATCTAGATGTTTCACCCAATAAATATCTGACCCTAGTGGATCCACTAATGCTCTGTCTATGATGATCAGGATTATGGTACATGATTAAACGCTGACCTGTCTTGCTTTTGTGTTTATCTGTTTCTACATATACCCACCTCCCACCCACCCCCACCTCACATACACAAAGCTGTTATCAAATTGGTTTATTCTCCTCAAAGGTGTCTTAGAATTGTCACTTCCACAAACAATAGAGGCTCACTAAGGAAGAGCCCCAGGAGGCCCTGGGAGTTATTTTGATAAGCCTATCCCTACTATAGGTCCCCATAGGTCCTAGTTAACTCTAGGAAAGTTTGACCTCAGACCAACCTTCAGCCTTGGGATTCCTCTATCTCTCTACTTGAATTTGACAGGCTTCATTTTGTTGCTCTGTGTCAAACCACAGCCACAAACCCAATAGAAATTTCATCTCTGAAGCTATTTGAATATCATGGCAGAATCTCTCCCCACTGTCTATACTGTTCTCTTTGTCCTGAGACGTCTCATAGCACCAGCTTACCCCTGGAGTCTCTTGTTGCCTAAGAGCATTTTTTTTTTTAATGAATTTCTGTAAATCTTTCACTTGTCCCAATATCAGCTTACTTCCTGAAGCTATCTGCTTTTGACAGTCACCATTCTGTAGGGACACAATAGCTGTGTAGTTATCATCCAAATTAAAAAGTGAAAGAGATCTATTAATTATGCCAGGATGATATGTGTACATCAGGCCTGTCCTGAGCAATCAGGGATATGTGTATATAATATATATTCTCCCTAAGTCTCAGCCACACTGGTTAGACAAAAACTTTGCTCCTGGCCACCTTATTGACTCCTTAGAGCCCATAGAATGGACCTACTTGCTATTGAATAAAGGACTCATCTTTAGTTGAAAAGGCTGGCTAAGGTGTGCCTATGTGGTAAATTACATGGTCATTGCTGTCTGAGGAGCAACAATTGTAAGTAACATTAAACAATTGCTACTATGTACCAGTGAGTTCTATACTCTTAAGATCTCATTTGAACTTCATAATAACTTTATAAAGTAGGTACTTATTCCTATTATTTTGCAGATGAAGGAATTGAAGCACAGAGAGGTTAAGTAATTTTGAAACTGCCTTTGCAAAAATTAAAACAGAAAATTATGACAGTGAAAGACATCTGATCTACCCAACTCCATCTTGCATTTAACTTCCACCTTGTCTTTAGTCATTCCTGGGTTTGGGCCAAGCTAAGTTTGAAAGAAATTTAGTTTATAGTTCAAATGATAATAGCTCTTCCCCAAAACTAAACTGCTTTGTAAAACTAATGAAAGAGCATCAGGTTAGGAGGATGAAAGGAGCCTGAATTCTGCTAAAGTGTAGGCGTGAAAGATTATGAGCCATTATTCCAGAGATCACAAAATTTGCAGCTTCCCCAATTACTTATACAGAGAATATCACTATTGTAGAACCTAAGATTGACCTTTGGAGATGTCTTTCCAAGTTTTTGCATTTCTGATGACCTATGACTCCACAGGGACCTGCCACCCAGAAGCAGACTCAGCATGCATGTACTAGAAGACCATTTTCTACACCTCTATGATTGCATCCCCAACCAATCAGCAGTACCCATTCCCTTGCTTACCATACTGTCCTTGAAATACCCTAGCCCCCATGGGGAGGCTGATTTGAGTAATAATAAAACTCCAGTCTCCTGTTCAGCTGACTGCATGAATTAAACTTTCTGTATTGCAATTCCCCTGCCTTGATGAATCAGCTCTATCTAGGCAGTGGGCAAGAACCCATTGGGTGGTTATAAATTGCAAAATTGTTCAGCTGTGGGGTAGAATTAAGATGACACCAGACAGTACTCCTCCAACGCATGAATCCTGTGTTTATTCTGTCCCCCAGGGGGTGCCTTTATTCCCAAAGGTTATCTCGGACGAGGAGGATAAGAGGAATAAGGCTGTGAGAGGTTTGCTATCAGAAGAGGACTGAAGATGTGGCTTGTACTTAAAAGACTAATGAGTGTCTCCAGCTACACTAAATATAAACAATTATGGACTTCATGTGATCTAGAGTAGAGGTTAGCAAACTTATCCATAAAAGGCCAGTTAGGAAATATCTTAGGCTTTGCAAGCCATGTGGTATCTGTGGAAACCACTCAATTCTGCCATTATAGCATGAAAGCAGCAAAGATAGTGCGTAAATATGGCTGTGCTCCAATAAACCTTTATTTACAAAAGGTCAAACCATCTGATTAACTTGGGAGCATAAAGCAGAAATTTCATTCGAGCATCCAGTCTCATCAGGTCAAATCTTCAGAACAAATGCTGCCGAGAAAATGCTTTTAGAATAGATAGCCACAAAGGTGGCAGGGACCAGACTATTTAAGGGCTGGCAGGACAGTGGGGATCTGAGGCATAGAAACGGTTACCCCATTTCCCCACCTCTCCTACTCTGAGAGAGGAAATTCCATTACGAAAATAGATTTGGCATGTGTGTGTATATGTAAGGAGAGTGTTGTTAATTTGTAATCAATCAAGTAACAATTTACTGATGACTTTCTGGGACTTCCTTGTTAATTTGAAATATTCCAGCAATATTAACTTCCAGAAATCAGGTGCTGCTCTCAGGAAGGCATAACACTGTTAATGCAGGGCTTAGTGACTAAACCTTAAGTCCTCCAGCCTAATTTTTTTTCTCAATGAGACAGGAAGATTTTGGAGTGAATCAAGAGGCTAAGAAATGTACATTGCGGGAGCGAAAAGGTAAAGGAAGCTCTAGACACTAGCCAATGTGGGGCAAGCGTGTGTGATCATTATGTTCATAAGTTCTCAGTCGTAAGGTTGAAGATTTTCTAACAAAAGAACAGCAGCAAGAGAAAAGTTTGTTTTTCCCTCTGGGAAATACTGGAAGCCCCAGGCTCTGAGGGAGAGCCAAGAACTGGAGTGCTGAACCCCTCTCGTTGGTAGCCCTGATAAGACTGGTTCTTTCTTGCAGTAAGTAGAGAAATTCCATTAGAGTAAACAACCAGGAGTGTGAGGGAAGCAGTGAGATCCTAACCAAGAGCTGCAAAGTGAGGTACAAATCTAGTGAGATTTGCCACCAGAGTAGAAGTTAAATGTTTGGAATCACTAATAAATAGTTTTAAAAAAGGCTTTCTCTCAAAATCTTTGTAGATGAGTTAGAAAAAAAAAAACTTAAATATACCTTGACCTATTTCTTAAATCATTTTAGAAGTAAAAGATGGAATCAATTAAATCTAAGTTGTTCTCACATCCCTTTCCTGGTTCCCTAATTCTCAACAGAGGCAATGACCCTTACTGGTTCTTGTTTAAATATTATAGATATCTCTGAACATATACCCATATGTGATATGCTTCTTCTTTAAAAAGAACAAAAATGGCAGGATGCTTTACATATTTTTCAATTCTTTTTTCATTTAATGATATTGTTCAGACCTCCTTTTATAACAATTTATATAGAACTGCCTTTTTCTTTTTTCTTGCATAGTATTTGATTGTATGGATGTACCATAATTTATAGCAAATTCTCTGTTCGTGGACATTTTAGATTCTGACAAATTTCCTATTAAACTACTGAATATCTTTCTACATATATAATTTCCTGTGCTCTTTTGTTAGTAGTATGAATTTCTAGCAGTAAAATTGACAGGTGATATGGTTTGGACCTGTATTCCCACCAAATCTCATGTTGAATTGTAATCCCCATTGTTGGAAGTGAGGCCTAGTGGGAGGTAATTAGATCATGGAGGTGGTTTCTAACGATTTAGCACCATCCCCCTATTGTTGTTCTTGTGATAGAGTTCTCACACGATCTGGTTGTTTAGAAGTATATAGCACCTCCCCCCTCTCTCTCTTCCTCCTGCTCTGGCCATGTAAGATGTGCCTTCTTGCCCTTTGCCTTCTGCCATGACTGTAAGTTTCCTGAGACCTCCCCAGAAGCCAAGCAGATGCCAGCATTATGCTTTCTGTACCACCTGTTGAACCATGAGCCAATTAAACCTCTTTTCTTTATAAATTACAGTCTCTGCTATTTCTTCATAGCAAGGAAAGAATGCACTAACAAGTCAAGGAATATGTCAAAAATTTAAATTTAATAGATTTTCCCCATTTCTCTTTATAGAGACATGCCAATTTTTATTTCGACTAGTAAAGTATGAGGTTGTAAATTCAAACATTTTTATCTTTGTCAATTTTATACATAATGAAATAAAAATACAGAATTGTTATGTCATAGTTGTAATTTATATCTCATATACTAGTTATTGTTTGAGCAATTTTTCATAGGTTTAATAGCTATGTGCATTTTGTTTTCTGAATTCTGATTCTTGACTTTTTAACCTTACATTCTTGGCTTTTGTTCTTGATTACCAAGAACAATTACTGTGTTAATTTTTGATCTGTAATATAAGTTGCAAATATTTACTTCCCAATTTTGTAGTTTGTACTTTTATTTTCTGGACTCTTTTTTTTTTTTTTTTTTTTGCCACATAGCAGTTTTTGACTATCTTTTTAAATGTATCTACTTTTTCTGAGTTCTGAGATTTTATCATTTTTAAAATAGCCTTCTCTCCTCCTTTATCATAAAAATTCTCCTACATTCTTATAGTATTTTATGATTTTGATATTTATAAAACTGATGAATCTAAAATTTTGGTACAAAATGTGAGATAAAAATCCACCTTTTTTCTTTTAATCTGGATTAGCATCCACCCTTTATTTGAAAATAGTTTGCACACTAAGACATCCTTCATTATCAGTGAAATTCATATATGCATTTGAACTAATGCTGTACTTTCTATTCTCCACACTGTCTCGAATACTGTGATGTTTACAATAAGCTTAATATCTAGTATGGCTAGTTCTCCTTCATAATTTTCTCTCTTGAACTTTGTCCTAGAAATTGTATTTATTTCTCTTCCATTAAACTGTAGAATTTCTTTAAGAAGGACTCGTGTAGTAACTATTTCCTGAATGCTTGTGTGTTTATCTGTTGCATGTACACTGTTATAGTAGTTTGGCTGGGTATAAAATTCTGGAGTCATCTTTGTTTTCCTCGATAATATTTCAACCACTATTCCAATCTCTTGTACCTGAAAACATATATATATGTATGCATATATATATATGTGTGTGTGTGTATGTATATATGTGTTTGTGTGTGTATGGTAGTATATATGTGCATACAGGAGATTTATAATATGAGAGCTATATAAAATATGTAAATAAAATATAAAATATACAATATATGCACATATACACATACAGTGTATGTACATATATATGAGAGGTGGAGAAGGAGAAAGAGGGAGATCACCTTAGGCTCATTTGGTTTTTCCCGATTTTAGAGACTAGATATTATCTTTATCTCCAAATGAAATGTCTTTACCCTTGAAGTGCAGTAAATTTATTAGGATATACGTTATTGTTGATCATTAGATGTTAACTTTTTTATTGGTCGTGGAGTACTGTTTAAATCCATAGATACAAGTGTTTATGGAATTTTTATAAATTATGTTTTTAAACAATTTCTATTTGTTCCATTTCAGTTTTTTTCTTTGGAAACACCAGTAATTATGGGCTAGATCTTTTTTGTTTGTTCTTCATAAAAATTATTATTTTCTGTCTATATTAACACTTGTTTTTCTTATTTCAGTCTGTCCTCATGTTTGTTGTATTTTTAAAAAGGCCTCTTTTTCTTTCTGTTCTTGGCAATACAGCTCTCATTTTTGTGATGATTTTCTTTTTTTCCTGCCACCCCAGGGTGTGCCAGCTCAGTATTTTTTCTTCTGTTGCTTTGCTGTATCTCCCCTAATGCCTCTATCCCTTTTTGATATGGGTTTTTAAAATTTAAAGACTACAATATTCTTAAACTTCATTATTGCTACTGAGGTTTTCATTTCAGAGCAGTGTATGTTATCTGAATTTTCATCTGTTCTGTGAGTGATTTGACATTTGGAAAGAAGAGGAGACATCATCTTTCCTCCACCATTTTAAAACCACAAGTGCCATTTGTGTTTCTTTATCAAATTTTAATTCATTCATTTATTTTACAATATTGACAGTTATGTGCTAGGCATTATGTTAAGATTCTGCCTCACATCGTCAATGATTTCTATGAAAAAGAAAACTATTCACTTGTAAGCATTAATTAGTTAGCAATGTATGCCAATTGTAAGCAAGAGAAGGAAAACAGCTTTGTGACTTCTAGTCTTTCAGACCACGTAAGAAAATAATGGCCATGATAATGTCCAGTTTCAAGCCTACATAAATATGTATCCTTACCAATAATGTGTTAAAATTTAACTTGAATTATCAATATTTTCCCTATTAATACAAAGCCAATCCTCCCCACCGTGTGCTGTCTATTGAATCTCTGTTCTCCTACAAAACTTATAAAAGCTCATTCTTTGAGCTTTTCTCTAATAGAACCACAAATTCACTTTGAAATTTATCTCTAGACTTCTGATGACAAAAGCAGTGCTTTAGTATGTCTAACAGAATATAAGCTGTAGCACCATTACCACAAAGTATAGAGGCCGACTTTTAGAAGATCAGACTCTCCCTATTAAATATATGCAATTGGCTGGGCATGCTGGCACTTTATCGAAAAAATTAATAGGCCCTCTATGTGACATTAAATAGCCTTTTAACAGCAGTGCACTTAGATCCCACACCTACTTACATGAAATAAATAGTACTGAACTGGCTAACAATCAAATAAGGATTTGTCTTTCATTTCAATTTAAATTACTCTGAAAGATAAGCAAACCTAAAAAGCTAATGGAGGAATAAATCCCTATCTATTGTTTTCTATTTGACACATATGCAACCCCAGTTGTCTTTGGGAAAATAAAGTCACATTATTTATTTTGTATTTTCCATACACTAGTCATTAGGGCATCCTCAGTAAATAGCATTAAATGGAATACAATAAGGTTATAATATTGTCACAAGTGAGCACAAAGAATAATTGGATGTTTTCCTAGAGAGGAATACTTCCTTTTGTGCTATGAAGAATGAAGGAGAGTAAGAGGGACAATGAGTTGATATTTAGAAATAGCAAGGAAGAAAATTGATGGATCTCAAGCCAGATGGCTTGAAACATTTCATATAGCCAAAGATTTATTTATCCACTGAAATGAAAATATTCACAGTGGGAGAGATACACAGAAAGAGAAGGGCAGACCTATTTTAATAGCCACTATAAGATATACACTATGAAGTTATAAGAGATGGAAGAAAAAATATAGCAGGGAGGGCCATACAAAGTTATAACCACACAGTTGACTCAACATTTTTTTCTCTATTTATCAATGTACAACAATAAGATAGGGAGAAAGCATACAGGAATAATAAGTATTTGCAAAATGGAAATGACAAATAGTCAAGTGGGTAAGAATTAGCAAATTACTGTGTTTGAATGAGTTGACATGAGGTTCAGGTAGATACACAGGCAAGTACAATTAATGTATGAGATGAAATAAGAACAGGAGGGATCAAGGATCAAGTTAAAATGATTGTCAGAGTGCAGTACTGTCCCCACAGGTTTGGCCACCCTTTCCCTGTAAGAAGATTATACTTTCTTGTTTGTTGCTGTTTGTCTGGCAGTGCACTACCCCTCCCCACCTGTGAGCGTATACAGTCCTACACTATTGACTTTGGGTCTGGCCATATGACTTAATTGGGCTAGCATAAAGTGAGCAGGCCTAACCTATGTCACATCCCAATAGAAGACGCAAGCACCTTTGTTCAATCAGATTTTGTGTTACTCTCCGCCAGGAGAATGGTCTATACCAGGGCATAATCCAGATAGGAGCTGCCTGTCAACCTGGACCCTCCTGGATCAAGTCACGTGAAACAGACCTAGAGGAACCCACAGTCAACAAAAAAATGAGGACTTTTTTTTTTTTTTTTTTTTTGAGATGGAGTCTCACTCTGTCGCTAGGCTGGAGTGCAGTGGCACGATCTTGGCTCACTGCAACCTCCACCTCCTTGGTTCAAACAATTCTGCTGCCTCAGCCTCCCAAGTAGCTGGGACAACAGGCACACCCACCATGCTCAGCTAATCTTTGTATTTTTAGTAGAGATGGGGTTTCACCATGTTTGCCAGGATGATCTCTATCTCTTGACCTCATGATCCACCCACCTCGGCCTCCCAAGGACTTAACATTTTTAAATAGTTGAATCCATGAAAATGGGCTGCCTCTTCAGGCTGGAAACTGGACTGAAGATACATAAAACAGAGCCACAGCTAACATAAGATGGGGACTGGAACCTTTTTTATGATTGGATCCAAAAATGTGGAGAACACCAACGACTTTAATAATAACAGTTTTCATGTTATCAAGGGTAGAAGCAGACTTTAGCAGATCACAAAATGATAAAGAGGTGTTGGTATAGCGTATCATATATAAAACATTCTTGAGAAATATGGCAAGAAAGGTGAGCAAAATGAAGTAGTGATAGCTGGATGATGTGAATCCAAGGAGAGCTTCCAGGTTTCATGCTTTTTTCGAAACAACAACAACAACAAACTTTTCTCAAAAACAGAATATCTAGCAAGCTTGTATACTGATGAGAAGGATGGGGGAAGTGATGACAAAGATTTAAGATATTGGGTAGAATGGGAATAACAAGCTAGTGAATTCTTGGGAGCCAGTGCAGAGGCAGATGGATCTTCCTTTGATAGGACAGACAGGGATGAGCTGATGAGAGAAATTGAATGTTTACTAGACTTTAATGAGTGCCCAGCTGAAGCAGGTGATTAAAAGATTATGAATTCATAATGATTCTAATCTGCCTAATTATGTCATTTTTCCCCCTAGTCAGGCTCATCTTTTAGGATGGATGTGAGATGGAGGATGCAAGTAACTGGGTTCACCCTGGATTGGGATTTAGCTCATGCTGAATGCTCAAAGTGGCAGCAGAGTTAAGTATGTTTGCAAGAGAGCGCTTGCCTCAATGGAGCAAGCACTGTAACCTGCATTCACATCCACTGAGTAAAGGAGAGGCTGATTGGTGGAGCAATAGGGGGAGATGAAGATGGGAGCTTCAGGTTGGATAAAGTATTGTGATAGAGAAACTTGCGCAGAGGAGCTGGGAGAGCAAAGGGGCTCCCTTGGGAGAATTAGCTGTTTCCACTGGTGATTTCAGAAATTCTGTGGTTACTGCTAATATGCTTCAAGGTGTGAGAATGGAAATGGGTGAAGTGGAGTGAATAAGAAGGTCACCAGAGAAAATGAGGTCAAGGACGAGAGGCCAGGATTTCCACTGGTTAATAGGAAGAAGCTGAAATGGACAGAAAGACTACAGACTAGATGCCAAAATATTCAGTGAATAAGGATAAGTGACAAGGACAACAATAAATGTCTGAAATGGAGAGGAAGTGAGGGAGGTATAGGCAAGCAGAGGGTATGAGCCTGAAAGGATCAAGGTTTTGGAGGGAAAGAGAAAATGGTGTAGAGATAGCAATAGACAACAAGGATGACTCACACCCACTTCAGACCCTGATGTCTGTGTGGTGGAAGAATGCACAGTAAGTGCCTTGGCCACTACTCTTTTCTGGTGTGTTCTGCATTCCCATGGAAATTTAAGAGTCCCCTAACTTCTCCTCCTTGATGCAAATGTGATAGATGGCTCTACTCTCCTGTTCATTCACTGCTGAGGGCTCGTTTCATCTTCAGGAAAGTGGATTGTAAAACCATGAATGGAAAACCAGAATTGTTGTTTCTAGCCCTTTGAATCTGTTTCTTGGATTTGGTACCTGAGCATGAAGCGGCTTGAAATGGGGGCTTTCTCGATCTTCAGTGTGCTTAAAAGGATCAAATTAGTTGCTGATTAAAGTGTAGATTTCTAGAGAACGATATTCAAAAGGGCTGAGTACAAAGGAGAATTGGTATTTTTAACCAGCACCTGCAACGATTTTGAACAGGGGCACATGAACCACACTTTGATAAAATCTGAATTAGGGAAGAAGAAAACGTGAACTTCAATTTGGGCTTCTGCCAACTGCTGATGCTGAATGACCATGGGTGAGTCACATCACCTCTCTAAATCTAAGTCTTCTCATATATACAACTGCCGTGTATCGGTTACAAATAGATGATGCTTCTTATCAGAGTAAACTCCAAACAGTGATTCTTAGATTAGACAGAGCTTTATTTATTTCTCATACCATGAAAGACTGGGCGAAGGCAGTATACGATTGATGTGGTAGCTCTGTGGTTAGCAGTGGGGACTTCAGCCCTTCAAGCTTTCTTTCGGACCATTGAATTCCAGAATAATTAGAAAAGTAGATTTTAAAAAAGAAAGACAAAACCTCTTATCTTCTCCCTTTCTTTTAAGGAATCTCTTTAAAGTCCCCACAACTCACCATACATGTTATTGGCATAGCTGCAAAGAAGGCTGGGAAATATAGGTGTTATTTCCAGTGGCAGTGTCTCAGTCAAAAGTATAAATTCTTTTACTAAGAAACTTGGCTGAGCATGATGGCTCATGCCTGTAATCCCAGCACTTTGGGAGGCCAAGGTGGGCGGATTAACTGAGGTCAGGAGTTCAAGACCAGCCTGGTCAACATAGTAAAACCCTGTCTCTACTAAAAATACAAAAATTTAGTCAGGTGTGGTGGCACGCACTTGTAGTTCCGGCTACTCAGGAGGCTGAGGCAAGAGAATCGCTTGAACCCAGGAAGCGGAGGTTGCAGTGATCCAAGATCGTGCCATTGCACTCCAGCTTGGGTGACAAGCGAAACTTCATCTCTGGGGGAAGAAAAAAAATAGAGGCTGGGTATTGAGAGACTAGTCATATTTGGCACATGAATATGATACTTACAGTATTCATTTGCTAGGGCTGCCATAACAAAGTACCACAAACTACATGGTTCAAACCACAGAAATGTATAGTCTCCCAGTTCCAGAGGCTGGAAGTCTGAGAGATCAAGGTGTCAGTGTGCTTGGTTCTTTCTGAGGGATCTAAAGGAGAAACTGTTCCACACCTCTCTCCTAAGTCTGGGGGTTTCCTGGCAATTTCTGGCATTCCTTGGCTTGTACGTGTATCAGCCCAATCTCCGCCTTCATCTGCATATGGATATGGTTTAGCTGTGTCCCCACCAAATCTCATGTTGAATTGTAGGTCCTATAATTCCCACATGTTGTGGGAGGGACCCAGTTGGAGAGAATTGAATCATGGGAGGGTTTCCCCTATACTGTTCTCGTGGTAGTGAATAAGTCTCACGAGAACTGAGAGTTTTATAAGAGGAAACACCTTTCGCTTGGCTTTCTCATTCTCTTGCAGCTGCCACGTAAGAAGTACCTTTCACCTTCTGCCATGATTGTGAGGCCTCCCCAGCCATGTGGAACTATGAGTTGATTAAACCTCTTTTTCTTTATAGATTATCCAGTCTCGGATATGTCTTCATCAGCAGCGTGAAAATAGACTAATATAGAGAGCCTAAGACCACCATTGCTAGGCAGAATATTTTTTAACCTAAAAAAAGCTCTCACTTGAAATTAAAAAAAAAATTATTCTATTCTTGGCTACTCAAATTGTAGCCGGAGTGAATTATATTGTTTCAAACGGCAAAAGATGGCATCAGGTAAGGATTAAGAAGCCAGTGCCCTCCTCAGAAGCCCAGATCCACCTTCGATTCACATGGTTTCTGGAAATAAGGAAATGAGAGCAAAACGGGGCAGCCATGAGAATCTATGAGGGAAGAAGTGGCTCTAATTAAATATTTCTCAGTTTTCCAGGAGGCCTGGGTAGCTTGTTAAATATTAAGCAGAGAAATCTCCATCTGACTGTTACTGGAGTATTGCAACAGGAGCAGAGGCTGTTTTTACAATCTTTGACGTGGTGTGGGGGGGGGATAAGGAGCCACAGAGCTGGGATAATTTATCAGAAAAAAAAATAGTGGCTTTCAGCAAAAGGTTCACAGATGCTGCCTTCTAATTAAAATTTTTTTAAATTTTAGAATACAATTTTACAGACTCTATACCTGCAAATGAATGCCTCACACCACATGGTGTCTCCCAGTACACCATGAAGGGAAAACCCAGGACAGCCTTTAATGACTTATGCCTCACTCCATGCCTCTGGATCTTTTGCTTTGTATTGCCAGAAACCAAAGATGGGGAAACAAAATGAAACACTAGGTGTCCTGTGTGTGATTTAGCATTGTCTGGGTCAGGAAATGACATTGTGTTCTTTTTTTTTTTTTTTTTTGAGATGGAGTCTCGCTCTGTCACTCAGGCTGGAGTGTAGTGGCGCGATCTCCACTCTCTGCAACCTCCACCTCCCAGGTTCAAGGGATTCTCCTGCCTCAGCCTCCTGAGTAGCTGGGATTACAGGCGTGCACCACCATGCCCGGCTAATTTTTGTGCTTTTAGTAAAGACGGGGTTTTACCATGTTGGTCAGGCTGGTCTCGAACTCCTGACCTCGTGATCCACCTGCCTTGGCTTCGGCCTCCCAAAGTGCTGGGATTACAGGCATGAGCTACTGCGCCTGGCTGACATTGTGTTCTTTAAGAAGGCAGAAGTGAGCTTTACAGGCTGTCTCTATTACTTCTCAGAAATGAGGAGTCAGTAAATTCAGAGGGACTCTGGGCCATGAGCCCATGGAATTATTGAGCATGGTGGTGTCAACCTCATCCAGAGGGGGGGGTTGTTTGGAACATGAACAAGAAGAAAAAGTAGGAAATTCATAGCAGCTATCACCCTTGACCAAGATACTCTTTTTCATTGAGCACAGATATAACTTTAGTGATCTCATGACTACAGTCCAGCAGCTACTGATAGTTGGTCAGAATTCACCACTTAGATTGAATGCATTTACCATGCTTTGTCTACAGGGGTAGTTTTACTGGGAGACCAAGCTGGTTCGATCTCTTTATATTAGACCCAGAGGATTTAAAATGTGAAAGGATCATACCACCTTTCCTTATGACATAAAATAAGGGTTAATCCTTTTGAGATAAGCTTTCCTGTTCATTAAAGTAAGAATGCTGAATTGTTTTCATCCTGAATATCAAACCGCTGCTACTTGAAACATACTTGATGGCTTGAGAAATAGCACTGGAGATGATCTGGGGAGAAAAATCAGTATCTTGATTTATCAATACGATCTATGTGGCCTTGAAGGAGGTGAATGGTCCTTGTCTGGAAGGAGTATTTTTAAATTTAGTGCAACACAGGGAAAGTGGGAGCTCAAATTAGGTTTTAGACTGAGCATTTCAGAATAACAGCAAAAGTCAGAAAGCCTTAGGCTCCGGATTTCTGGCTAGTATCAGAGGCTGGAAACCCCATCTATAAAACTTCATACTTGTGAAGGGGCTAAATCCAAAGAAATTAGATTTCTTCACTGTAGCCCCTGACTTAGCATCCTTGCTCTATTAGAACTAATAGGAAAAGGCAAGTTCCCACATTGGGTCATATCATGGGCTAAAAGCTGATGGATGTTGGAACTTGGGATTATAGAAGCATCATGTTAGCCAGTGGCCCCAGTGCCCTAGTAATGCCCTCTGTCAGCTGGCTCTTTTATCCCAAGTCAGTTTTTCTCTAAACTGGAGACAACTGTTACAACATCGTTTCCTTCATTGAACTTGCAAACTTCATTGCTCCATTTTTGAATCACAGATGTTCAACTTGAGCCTATGAAGCATCCACAAGATTTAAGGTGTCTTAAATATTCCAGGCTCTATTTTAGGCACTGAAACTCCAAGAGAGAATAAGATAAAGTCCCGGGCTTTATGAACCTCACATTCCTGAAGGTGGAGAAAGTGAGGTCAGAGTTGAGACAGAGTCCTGATTAAGTGAAACCTTGAAGACTACGGTGTGGAGTTTGGATTTTCAGCACAGTGGGAAGGCACTTGAGAGTGAAAGGCATGGGACAATATGATCTGATTCACGACTTTGAAAAGACGACTCTGGTTGCTGTGTGGAAATGGGTGATGAGAAAGTGGGAGGATGGAGCCCAGGTAATGTGGCAGTGATATGGACAAACTGATGGTACTTGGAGTGAGAGGGTACAGGTGAAGAGGTGAGGAACGAGATGCATTTTAAAGGTGGAGTTTAAACGTCGTTGCCAATGATTTGGACATGCAGGTGAAGGAACAAGGCATCCCTAAGCATTTCCAACAAACCAGTAGGCCTGTTCTAGAAGTACATGGGCACGAGGGAGTGGAACTCTGAAGAGCAAGTCAATTTGTGGGAGAGGAAACCAGAACATGGTGGAAACACCCTACGGTGACCTCCCAGTGAGTGTTATCCTTGCATGATCCCCTTCCCTTGAGTGTGGGCAGACATATTTCTTCTAATCAGAGGTCATGCAGTGTCACTCCTGTGGTTACATTACATTATGAGAGATTCCACATGAGCAGACTGGAGGGAGATTCTCCTGCCGGCCTCAAAGAAATAAACAGCTGCGTTATGAACAGCCCTTGGAGAGGGCCACTAGGTAGGAGCTGTGGGCAGCCTCAAGGATCTGACACACCCTTCAGGCAACAGCCAGTAAGAAGATAGATGCAGCTCTCAGTGAAACAGCCACAAGGAAACGAATTCTGACCATAACTTGAAAGAGCTTGAGAGCAGATTCTTCTCAAGTGTGGCCTTAAGTGAATGCAGTTTGGCTGACGCCTTGACTGCAGCCTTCTAAGACCCTGCGCAGAGGACCCAGCTAAGCTATGCCTGAACTCCTAACCCATGGAAACTGTGGGATAATAGATGTATGTTATTTTTAAACTGCTGCTGGTAATTTTTTAAGTATCAAAATATGAACAATGATAAACCACGTAGTCTTAGCCCTCAAAGAAGAGAGTGAGTCAAAATTCAGTGTAATATCGCTCACAAAGTTGGTTTCCTGGCCCAATCTAACATCCACTGAAGTCTATCAAATGTAACAGGGCAGGGGGAAGTGGATGAAGCTATAGATTAAAATTGAAAGAGTTGTTTAAGAATCATTCCTCCTCACTCTGTAGCATAAACAGTACAGTTGGTATCTCAGGGCCTCCAATGAACCAGTAAGGCCCAGTGAACATATTGGAACCCAGAAGAAAAAGGCAGCAGGAATGTTCCCAGCAGATATGTCCGCCAGCTTCCTCAGTGCCCAGCACCCAACTGGAGAAGTCGGAGATATACTTCACCATGAAGGTAGTGGCCCACTTCCTAGTGGTAATGCCCAGGGGAGAGGGAATCAAACTGAAATGCAATCATGAATGAGGTTACCAACAAATGAGGTTACCTCTGGACTGGTAACCAGAGGTAACCAGTTTATTATTAATAAATGGACCAGACTCAATGTAGTGTAGACAGGATGCAATTTTATTTTTCTCTGACCATTTTCTTCAACAAACTGCAAGAGATCCTTCGTCTTTGCTCAGTGATACCTCAGACTGAGTTTCTGAGTATAGAAGATTCTTATTCAAGATGTTAGGCCCAGTCTAATTTAAGTCATCAGGTGAGGCATTTATCAAATTCAAGTTCATCCCTCCTCCTAATTTAAGCTTGACTCAAGGCTCAGGAAACAGCAGTGGGGAAAGAAGACGAGGTCTGTTTATGAGTTCTACACTCCCTTGCCTACTCAGTCTGCCCTTTTTGTCTCTCCCAGGGCTGGAGAAAGAAGGAAGGAAATTAGAGAAAAGTAAAATGCTACTTGAATAAGTGGTTTTATAATCTGTAACTGGCGCCCTCTGGATGGCAGCAGCTCAATTGTTAGCTCATTCTCTTGATAGGGCATTTGTGGGTTCTTTGGAGAACCCCCATAGTGAACTCCTTTGGATATAGCACCCTGAGGAGGGTGTTGTACTCTCTGGCTGGCCTCTGGCACATACCCTAGGCTCTTGTTCTTGTAGCATTATGGTAGAATGGTGACATCCTGGCAGGCAGTTCTCTCAGGAAGGGGCCTTTTCTGTTTTCTATTTCTTTTTCTTTTTCTTTGAGACAGAGTCTCACTCTGTCACCCAGGCTCTGGAGTACAGTGGCACGTTCTCAGCTCACTGCAACCTCCACCTCCCAGGTTCAAGTGATTCTCCTGCCTCAGCCTCCCAAGTAGCTCGGACTATAGGCGCACACCTGGCTAATTTTTGGAATTTTAGTAGAGTTGAGGTTTCACCATATTAGTCACGTTGGTCTTGAACTCCTGACCTCAGGTGGTCCACCTGTCTTGGCTTCCCAAACTGCTGGGATTACAGACGTGAGCCACTGCACCTGGCCAGAAATGACCTTTTCATAGGATATAAGCCCAGCTACTTTCTTCAGTATCTGTTGGTCCATAAGAAAACCAGTGCAGGCTTGCTCCACCAAACTCTGAAAGTGTGACACAACTCATGGGGCTCCTGCCAGCTGCCCTGCTGCTTGGTGGCTGCACAAAAGGAGCCACCAAGACCTGTGGTTTGCACTTCTCAGCCAGCATCCCTCTGTGGATGTGGGAACAAACTCGTCTCCCCAACTAGTATGCAACCATGAGCTCGATGAATGGTTCTGGTCCTTGTCATGATGCACCTTGAGATCGGGTGGGGGAGGGGAAGTTTGCTCACTCTACCCTTTACTCACTACTCTTAAAGATTTATCTTAAAGAGTTTTATTTGATCAGTCAGACACTTTGTTTTGAAAGTTGTTTCAAGGTCTTTATTTGCCTCTTGTCATCCTTGGGTATAACTGCAACTTTTGAATTGGTCACTAAGGTATGAAAAGCACTTTTTTGTCTGTTTGTTTTCTGGAGACAGAGTCTTGCTCTGTCACCCAGGCTGGAGTGCAATGGCATGACCTCTGCTCACTGCAACCTCTGTCTACTGGGTATAAGCCATTCTCATGCCTCAGCCTCCCGAGCAGCTGGGATTACAGGTGCATGCTACCACACCCGGATAATTTTTTGTATTTTTAGTAGAGACGGGGGTTTCTCCATGTTGCCCAGGCTGGTCTCGAACTCCTGACCTCGTGATCCGCCTGCCTTGGGCTCCCAAAGTGCTGGGATTACAGGCGTGAGCCACCACAAAGTCACTTTTTAAATGCCCACTTCTCCCAAATGTTTCAATATTCAGTCATCTTGGAAAAAAGAAACTTCATTTCTGTACCCCACAGGGGAAGAGAAGGGTTAATCCTCCATTTCAGGGTACCAGCCTTCTCTGAGCAACAGAGCTCATAATCTCTGATGGAAGGCTGAGTATTTATACAACAAACATATAATAAATACCACAACAAACAATTTTTAGAGAGTAGACTATAAAAATTGGGAGAAATAAGTTAATTGGCTTTAGAATAAGTCATGTCTTATACATTGTCTATTTAATTGAAAATGCTAAGTATTACATATTTCACACACCCCAGAGGGAATTGTTGGAGCATAAAAATTAATTTGGCTCGCTCTTTTTACTGATAAAACAAAATCAGATAGGAAGGATATATATCCTACCACTATAAATGTTAGTGAATAAAATTTCTTAATAATTTTTAAGTGAGAAATCAGTTAAGACAGACTCAAATGTTGCTCACTACATGAAAATAGCAAGAAAATAAATACTCTACCTCTCTCTCTCACCTAGGTAAGCACAGCATGAATCTCCTACATTGATAGGTTATGTGCTACTCATTAAAAATTCAGAATAAGATGGCATATGTGAAACCTATTTTGATGACAGTTAAAAGACATACTGGCCAACCTTTCTCAAAAGATCTTTCATTTTAATTTTACTGATTTGCTAATCAAGCTAACATAGTGCATTACAGTTTGTTTTGACTTCATGTATTTTGTATTAAGAGTTTCATGTTTTCCCTCAATGATCAGAAGTAAGGATCAAGTAAATTCCTACAGGCAAATCAACATATGAACATGTTTCAAAACTATCCTGTCATAAGCTCAGATATCTCTTTACTTTCATGCTCTCTTTAACGTTTTTTTCTACCACTCTGCCCTTGAGGAATCCAGTAATTGTGCTGAGATATGGAAACTGTTAGAATCTACCTCTATTCTTATTTCAATAAAAATAAGTCTTGACACTCTAAAGGACGAGAATATGCCTACCAATTTTTGTCTTAGGTAAATAGAAAGCTAAATACATTGTTCATATATGTCTCATATAATGATATATTATTTATGTATATGCCGTTATATATACTTTTAAAATTTATGCTTAGAGTTTGTCAACTAGGTTTTCAAAGACCAGCCATTCTAAAAAGGTCACCCACAGTTTCGAGATACAGTTGGCCTGCCTTACATGACTAAAAGACCCAGAGGCTGCAAGCAGGAAGGACAGGAGCCCCAACCAATCTGAACATTTCAATGCCAAGTTGTTCTCACGTGGCCATGCCTGCTGAGTTCTCAGTCCACACATCAGGAAGCTAGGCCCAGGTGTCCTCCTGCTAGAGACCCCATGTGGGCCAAGAGGAGAAATCCATTTACCAGAAATTCCCCAGTGAAAGATGAGATATTGAGGAGATGACCAATTAACTTCAGTGTTCTCCTAAGTTGAGTTAGATATAAGCCACATTATTTTTTAAAGTATTTTTTCAGATAATAAAAGCCCTATAAACTCATTTTTGAGACTTTTCACAAGATAATTAGAAACAAGTGAACAAAACTTATGCATAATCCCACTATCTGGAAATTCCAGAGCATTCATGAGATAACTAGCTTCATGTACATTTTTTGCATATATAGGTATAAAACTGTATAACCATGTGACATCCTATATACAGTTTTATGTATAGATTTGCATTAAAATGTTTATCCTTTAAAAATTCTTCAATTTTAGTGGTGTATGACCTTTCATTTTAAGGACACGCATCATTTAATCCTTTATTCTCAACAAATATGTATTGAGTACCTACTATATACCAGGATGAGTGCTAGGAATACAGCAATTTCCAAAGCAGACATACTATCTGCATATGTGGATCTTATATGTTCCTCACTAAACAGTAAGAAAGATATACATTGTCAATGGCTCAAACATGTAAATAGGCATTTATAACTCACAGGTATAAAATAGTAAAGGTACATTGGAATATAAGCATATACAAATAGGGGAATTGACCTGGTTAGGGAAGTCACGAATGAGGAAAAGATTGAGCTGAGATCTGAAGGCATCATTAAAGTGAAATGGGTGAAAAAAGATGGAGCAGATTGAGAAAGACTGTTCCAGGCATAAGGAATAGCATGTGCAAAGCCAGTTGACAAGAACGATGGGCGTATTGGCAGAACTCTGTGAAAGACAACACAACTGAAACCCAAAGGCTAAGAGTAAAGGATGGAAGAAAAGGCTGGAAAGGAAGGTAGGGTTCACATCAATTAGGGAATGTAGACTCCCACTAAGAATTTCTTTTCATTCTGTGAAGTGTTTTCAGCTTCCAAAGGCAGCCATGTGGGGAGGGATGGCAATGAGTGTGAGCAGATTTGAGTTTCAGGCCATTCTGACTGTACCGAAAAGGATGGCTGAGCACATAAGGGTGCAGGAAGGTCAAGTAGAAGCCAGTTTCAGGGGTGCATGCAAGAGGTTGGTGTCCAAGATGCTAGCATTACCATGGTGACAGGGAACTCTTAATAACTAGAAAGTGGGAGAGAGATGGTCTAGGGTTAGGGATTTGTCAGACACTGGAATGGTAAAGATACCGAGGCAGGAGAGTTGAGAGTAATGGGAAAATTCCATTAAAATCATGAGCCATAAAATATAACTGAAATGGTGAGAGACTGAAGACAGACAGGACTAGTTCGGATTAATACCTTATTGTCAGATACTTAGGTCCTTTCCAGTTGGTTTTTACTTACTAATCCCGCAACAAACTCCTTAGGTAGAAATCTTTTTCACGTCTGGTTAATTTCTTAAGGTATATCTCTTAAAATGGAATTTTAGAATCAAATGATACAAATATCATAAAGATTACATACACGTTGCCAGGTTGACCCTGTAAAAGTTATATTAATTTTGCCTGAAATTTGTGCAGGTGTGCTTAGCTCACCACAGTTTCACCAGATTAGTTTTTTCTTTAAAGTCTTCACCATTTTCGATAAAAACGACCTTTAATTGTTCCACTTGGCACTTCTTTGGTTAGTAATCTGGTTGATACGTTGACAGTGAAGTTTTTGAAAAATACATATATTTCCCCTAAATTATATTCCCATTTCCCTTGCCCATATTTTTCCTTAATATTTTAGTTTCCTCATTAATTGAAAATATTAATTTACCTTTTATTAAGTATCAACTCTATATGATAATTATTACAAAATATCTTTCCTGTTTAATATTTTCTTAAGTTTTTTTTTACATTCTTTACACAGAACATAGAAATTTATGTGGTCAACTATATTCATATTTTCCAATTTTTATTTTATTCTAGAACATCTCCTTCTATCTGAAGATCCAATCTTTAGAAACTAACTCTTCCGTTCCAGTGATGGACATGATCTGATTCCTGCTGACTTCTTTAACTTTATCTGATACTACTCACTTCCTCCACCAGTGCCTTCTAGCCACACTGTCTTGCTTTCTGTCCCAAGTTTTGAAGACTTTTTCACTAGCTATTCCCTCTTCCCAAAATGCTTTTCTCAGTGATTTATGCATGACTGCTTTTTTTAATTAATGGCTCAGCCTAAATGTCATCTCAGAGTCCACGCAGTTCAGTGTAACCCACACAGTATCTATCACATCTCCCTATTTCTAATTTTATCTTTGCCCGTTGTTTGTCTCTGCCTTGTCCCCATCAGAAAGTGAGCTCTGTGACAGCAGAAAACTTGTCATTGTTTTTTGCATTTATATTTATTTACCTAGAGTAGTGCTTGGCACAAAGTAGGCATTTGATAAGAAATAATTTTTAAGTGAGCGCATGGATACTAATCCTTGTAATGGAAGTATTTGTAACAAAAATAAGTTTCTTCTTTATAAATACAAAATGCCCAAGAGGAAAAAGAACTATCTTTTCTCTCTTGTTTAATTTCTGCTACTTTTGTTTTACCTTTTATTTTATTCACTCTAAAAAAATTTTTTTGATGGTGCATGCTGTCAGGATCTGACATTTTTTCCCAATCATCTTTCTCTACTGGGTATCCCTGGGATTATCTGTCTGGCACCCTCTTCCCCTTTCACTGAGGAACTTCTAATTCTACTCAGCTCTCACCAAACCACATGGTTACCTTGGTGTTTTCATGTTCTTAGTAGCCCAGCCCTCCATTGGCCACAGCTAATCAGTCAAGCAGTAAGCCACTCAGAATCTATCACTGGGATTTTTCAAACTGAAACTGGGAAACCAAGCGATTCCTGATTTGGTGGTGACATTTTTACAATGTAGAACACGGAGCTGCCAGTGGCCCCATGAAGAAAGCCTGTGGTAAGAATAAGTGAAACGTGCAGAGAAGCAGAAATGAGGGTGGAGACAGGGTCCTGGCACTGAACTAGTACCAGTGTACTGGTGTATTGCTACAGGTATGTCTATTAATTGATGAAAAAGTAATTGTAGTTTTGATCACTAAGTTTGGCCATTAAAAGTAATGGCCAAAACTGCAACTACTTTTGCACCAATCTCAGAAGTCTCCCTGCTACTCACACCTTCCATAAATCTATAATCCGAATTTTCTTCATTCAAACAAATTTGCCTAGTTTGTTTGGCTTCCATTTCCAGAAGCATTTTTCTACTTGTCTGTGTGTGTGTGTGTGTGTGTGTGTGTGTGTGTTGGCTTTATGATTGTTTACCACTTTCTTGCGTTCTTTCACTTGACTTCATTTCTTTATGTATCAGTTATGTTTTTCCTATTCCCTAAGGTAATTCTCCTTCTGAAATGCCATTTTAATGCCTTTTAGCTTTTCATGTGAATTCCCTTCTAGGTTTGTAGCATGTGAGTAATCCTTTGTGTTTATGATTCAAGTTTGAATGGAGAGTCTTTTTTATCTGGACCTGTTCAAGAATGAGAGGCAAGAGATGGGGTTGGACCGTCTGGCCAAATTGTGTTTGGCATCTCAAAATATTTTTTATTTTAATCTTCTGTGTCTTCTATCCTCAGAATATACCACAGCCCCTCAGCCCATTAGGTTTAGTGAATCACCTGGGCATCTGTGTCTGAGCTCACAGATCTTTGTTAGATAATTTATCATCAACAAATAGTGTCTGACCTGGTGGATACTCATGAAATACCCATTGGATAAATATATGGGTGAATAGTTTCACTCATCTAGAAGAGTGCTTGGTTCTAGAAGATTTAGAATAAATACTTTCATGTTTAGCCATGTAACTTCAGTGCCCTAGTGTCCTTGTCTGCAAAATAAGGATAATTATGACTTCCCTGCCCAAATTATTGAATTATATTAGAGATTATGAGATGCTCCAGTGTGAGTACTTTGCAAATTATATAATGGTATATAAAGATGAATTGCTTGTGGAACACTAACTTTATCTTCACTCAATCATTGGCTGGAGCAGCTTTCAGGAAATGTGGCCTGGGTGCAAACAGGGCAATAATTTTCAAAGGACAGCAGCTGGGGCCCTGGCTAATGAAGATCCATGAAGTAGATGTCAGAAAAGTACGTTCTCATGGCCACACAATTACTAAAAGTATTTATTGATACTTCTGGCTAATTGCTATGGGCCAACAGAATCAGTGTATTGGGCTGGCTCAATTTTTTAAACCCAAATTTTTTAACAAAAAATGCCAGACTTATGTTTAATTTTCATTAAAAATAATTTTATTAAGGATAAGTTTTAGTGTAAACAATTCTATGAATACTCATAACCAGTGGCTTTTGCTATAATTGTGCCTCAAAAATGTATTGCTGTTATTGATATCTCTTACCACTAGTACCAAGAGTAGATCTACTGCAATAGATACAATGGAGAACTTAAATAGAAAAACAGAAAATTACAAAATATTGACAAAAATAAGTCTGTTTCTTTAGGTTGTACCAAGAACTGGGTTTCTTCTTATAAATTCTCTGCTTCATTGGAAATGTTACATATTTAATAATTTTATTGATGTCCAAAAATGTTGGAAAAACCATGAAAAGTGAGGTGAGCTTTCTAAAGTTCTAGAAAAAAAATCTATGATTAACGTTCCTATAAAGTTAATAAAAGTCCACATTGCTTTGCCTTCAATTCATTAAAATAGTTAATTGGAAACGTACTGATGCTTCAGGTGAAGCTGACTCTCAGGTTTGCTGCTGGTTTTGGCACAGCATCACAGCAGGGCCCTCGAGTTTACCTGTACTGTGTTCTCACAGAGAATAGCTAATGGAAATTCTGTTTCAATTTTACCCCAAACCTCAAATTAAACCTGATAATCCTGAAAACAAAGACTAAAGAAGAGTTGAGAACAGTAGGGAGAAAGTAGGTAGGGTTGGCCTCCCAATATGCTCCCAAATTGCCAGAAAGATGGCAATTTAAAGTGAAACCAGGACATGGTCACTTCAATCCACACCCCCTCACAAAGGAAGATCAAATCCAAACATCAGTAATATGGCTCCAATATGGTAATGATAGTCCACATTAAGTAGCTCAAACAAGGACTTGTTTGTAACAAGTCAAATTTTAAAAAGACTAAACCTTTTATTTTTTTTTTATTGACAACAGCTCCTTCTTCCTGAAGGCAACAACTTCTCATTTTCTCTTCATGCTTTCCACAAAAAGACCCTGTATAAATAATTTCTCCTTTTAAAATATATGAAAAACTTCCAACTATGTAACTTAATTTCCCCTCAATAGATCTTCCACATTTGGAAACTAAAAAAAAATTTTAAAAAAAGAGGATAAAGAAGAAAAGGATGGAAAAAATACAGAAGGAAAGAGAGAAAAAAAAAAAACACAGAGAAAAAGCTGCCTTTAAGAAACTTCTAGTATTTATACCACTTTGTTTTTCATTCACACGAGGGAAATAACAAGAGGTCCTCTGATGAATGTTGCAGATCGCCATGGTTACGGTTCAGAGATGCAGCAAAAAGCAATTATGGTGGAAGAGAAGAAAGAAATGCACCTCTTTGTCAGAATTTCATAACAGCTGTAATAACACTAGAGCACCCAAATGAATGTAAAATAACTGAAATATTGTGGCATGTTAAATGCCAGCACATTAAAAAATTGTATTTCAATGTCACATTATTTAAAATGACAGGAAGCATTAAAGCATTAATTTCAGCTGCACCAAGGAGCTTGTTAAGAGATACAGAGTGGGGGATACAAACCAGCATTCACACAGGGAGGAGATCTTAATACGATGTATAAAATACAATACTGTTTGGAGAAGGAAAAAAAATGTACAAGAGCAATTTTAATCTGATACTCAGAATTAGTTCGTTTGTACATCAGAGCTTAGCCCCTACACCCCTGCTAAAGCTTCTTCAGCAGTAAAACAATTGCCTAATCCTTTCCTTGCACTGCGAGCTCCAAATATTTATATTAAAAGTTTCCTAATGAGGAAAGCTATCCCCATTTCATAGCAGAACCAAATGAGGTAGTATGACCAGATTATTGTTTATACTTAGGAGCTGGATTTGAAGATGTCTTCTGTAGTCAGGAAAACTTAGGAATTCCATTAGTTCTCCACTGAGGGAGAATTTTCTCTTTCAACTTAGACAGCTCAAAGTTCCTGGTTTTAAAATGTTGGTGACACAAAATGTAGGATCTAATAATCATGAAATACCATCTCTCTATTCAGTATTCTATGAATATCATTCTCCTTGGTGTGAAAAATTGAGGTGGAGCCTCAGCCTCAAGTGCAGATGGCTCTATTCTGTTGACCTTCAGTCACCTTCCTCAAACTAGAACGTGTATTCACTTTGCAGCTCAAATACTGTCACTCAAAGCAGACTCAAGATGGACCACAGGCAGTGTTTCATATGCTAATGGTGTGTAATGGCTCTTCTCAATTGTCCACTCATTCTGGATGTTCCTGTGTCTCTCATCCTTTCAACTTGAGCTAGAAGACAAGCAATTGTCAATAGGATCAGCATAAAATTATCTTCACCAAGAAGAAAGCATAACCCTTAATAAGAGCTGCTACCTCTATAGTGTCTTATAGTTTAAAGTGCTTTCATGAATGTTGTTATTCTTGTAACAACTCTGTCTATGTTAGGGAAGGCATTGGAGTTCCTCTCCTGGTAAATGATGCAACTACAGCTGCATCTACATCCACATATGGTGTCAGGACCCATGCTTTCTGATATCCAGTGCCCATGACATCCCTATTCCATATTCCCAGTGGCCAGGGCTAATTCTTGTTCGTACAAAAAGAGTCTAGCTACTTTTAATTAAACTTTGATTTCCCTAAGCTCCTTTTCCAGTAGTGTTGCTGCATAAAAAACTACCCCCAAACTTACTAATATAACCATTTTATTAGACTTGGGGATTCTGTGGGCCAGGACTTCAGCAAGGGCCCAATTGAACGACTTGTCTGTGCTCCTCAATGTCTAGGGCCTTAGCTGTGATGACTTGAAGCCTAAGATGGGGTGACTTAGTGGCTAGGGCTGAAGTCACCTGAAGGCTCCTTCATTTATGTCTGGTTTTGGGGCTGGATTCACTCACACTGAAGCACCTCCACGTGGTGTCTCCGTGTGGCTTGGCTTTCTCATAGCATAGCGGTCTCAGGGTAGTTAATCTTCCTACATGTCAACTCAGGACTCCAAGCCCATGCATTCCAACACAGTAGGAGCTGCCTCACCTCTGATGAATCAGTCTCAGAACTCACACAGTACTGTACCGGTCTAAGGATTATAAGACCGCTCATATTCAACAGATAGGACAATAGCCCCAACTTCTCAATGGGAGAAGATGTCAAAGAGTCTCGGAACCATGTTTTAAAGCTACCACAGCAGCTAACCAAAATCTACTACCTCATCTTTGGATACATGACTTTGACAAAAATTCTATAGAGATACCCAAATTATTAATCTTTGGATAATTAAACCAAAGATCATAGAGTGTGTGGTGTTTAAAGATGTTCATAGTTGCTTCAGATGCAGGTGGAATGATTGTTGGAGTATAGAGAACTATGCAAAATTATAGAGGAGGAGATTTACTGCTATTGCTTCTACAAACACAAGGCTAAAGGTTATGGGGGGGTTCATTTGATCTAAGCTGGTCATGTTTACTCACCCATACTCTTCACCCATTTTAATAGGAAGAACTTCAACAGCATTTCCATATATCTGCTAACTTTCAAGGAGGTAAATATCTTATGATCTTCCTTTTCACAAATAAGGACCAGCAAGAGAGTCAAGTGGCTTGTGACAGGACCCGAAGTCTCCCTTGAACCCAACCATTAATATGATTTTCTAAGGGTTTTCCAAGACTACTATTTCCCACATCCCTACTAAGATTGGAAAAAATACAATTTTTTTTTTTTTAACACTCAACTACATTACTCTTGAAGTTCAGACAAGGCTAATAATCACCTAAGGAAAAATTCAAACATAAGAAAAGACATAGCCAATAAGCAAACAGTTTGATGCTTTTTCACCTAGGGAACACACAGGTTTAAACAGCCCTTACGTCAAGAAACAAAATTTGATCAGCACCTTTTCCCCAGGTCTCCCTTCCCCCTTGAGTGGTTATATATTATAGGATCTTTCTGGTTTGGATTCCTTATAGACTTTTACGATGTTTGTAAGACTTATCTAACTTCCTAACTTTTTCCTTAAAATTCCTTGACCTCTTTATATTTGGTGTTTATTAAATTTTATTGCTTATCAAAATTGAGTGATTACTAAATGCATGTCTAATGTTTATTTGACAATTCAATACTGTGATTTCTGTTTTGCCTCTTAAAGTGAGTGATTATGCAGAGAGGATTACATTGTCAGGATCAAATGCCAGGTCTGAGGTTCTTCTCAAGCATCTAATTGTCTGTATGCTTTTGAGCAAGTCACTTCACCTTTTTATTTTCTCTTAATATTCTCTTTAGGAAACCTGGTATAGAAATATATAATCCCCAGCATTCTTTCACTCACCGGAACCCTCTGCTTTTAAGCTATTCATACTAATTCCACGTCATTGTATGTTTATATCTTTCTTTAAAAATAGTCATATAAACATATCTCAAGCTCACTCTCAAAGAAGACTACTAACGTGGAAAACAAAAATCCTCCAATAAAATCAGAATATCTGCCAATTACAACATTTAAAATGTAATTGTTTGCCTGTTAGTTGTCAAATGTACAAGCGTTCATCTATCTCTGAGTGACTGCAAAATAAAAATAAATAAATAAAAATGCTGTTCACCTGGGCAAATGTAGCAGTGTCAATACAATGGCTGAATGAGTTACTCCTTAGAGTGATTTCCCTTCTGCCTTTAGCAGAATACATGGGGAAAGGAAGCAATTTGAGCATCAGCCACTGTAGCACGTGTCAGAGCCAGGGAAAGGATTGTCAGGGCTTCTTTTGTGCTCTAGGCAATGGGAGTTTCAACAGGGAGGGGGTAGAAGACTGGATTTTAAAACAAAGGTTTCATTTCAGAGTGGTGATGCCTCATCACTTTATTGTTTGCTGGGTCCTCATGTCAGATAAGCGTGTTTGCAAAACACTTTAATTAGAATTGAGGATGGAGCTGGGCCAGAATCCACTGGACAGAAGGCCAAGCTGGAGAGGGCAGAAAACATAGCCTCATCCCATCATGATACTGGGAAGACATTAGAATTTTACTGGGAAAATGAACTTTAAGCAGCACAGATCTCTTCTGAGTTTTACTTATCCTTCCAGAATTTATTAATAATTATCTCTTCTTTGATATCTGAAGGGAAGAGAATGATCATGGTTTTTGCTTGTTTTCAAGAAGAAATTTGAAGACCTTAGAAGACAAGTATATGATTCCAGAAGCAGTAAATTAAGTCAACTGAAGGCAATATATGTGAGCCAGTTGCAAAATATTGGGTTGTTGGTATCTCAGATTGTCATTTGGAATTTTCTATGGATCCCGTTGCTTCTCCCTAGTAGCACTACAGGTATTTATTAATAAAGTATTTCCATCATATCTATCATCCTCAACAAAACACAGGCTGCAGGAGAGAAGGATCCTGTCTTTCTGGTTCTCCACTACATTTCTAGTACCCAGAACATTGGTCATCTTTGATATCATGACACTTTGGGTAAGAAATGTTTTCTGCATCTAGTGCCACTCCATACTTTAATAATTTAGTTATATTGGTTGAGACCAATCTCGCAGTTCTAAAAAGAAACACTTTATTATTTCCTGAGCAAGTTTGTCATATGGTTATCTGAGTAAGGGTATTCATAGAGATAATATCTGATGGTGTTCTATTGAGGGACTTTCTTAGATGAACCAAGATATTGGTTGATGCCTCATTTTAGGACTACTCCTAAAATATCTTTGAAAAGTCACCACTAAGTTCTGCTTTCATCTTACAAATGAACTTTGGTAGTCTTGCTTTTGTGTTGAACAATAAAAGCTTCCAAGGTCTCCATATGTGGATTAGTTCTTGTCTCTGGGAACTAATTATTGAGGGAAGTGAGTTGGAAGCCAGTAGTAAGATTAAGTAGGTTTCACAACAGTAGTGGTGGCTTGGAGAAACAAAAAATGTTGAGTTGAAACACTGGGGGGCTTGTATGTGACTTTCTGTCAGTTCAAGGAGAACAGGCAAGATGTGGATGAGGGTCTACTGGCTTTATGTCAGAGGGCTCTTCAGATTGCTTTTCTTCACTGCTCTGCAGCAGAGAAGGAAGGGGTTTATTAGAGAAACACCCAAGTGTGTCTAAGCCTAGTGAGTTTGCATCTCCCTCCCTCCTTCCTTCCTTCACTTCTTCACCCTCATCACACTCATATTATGATTTTGTTTCCACATAAACCTGGGCACAGAGGCTGTAAAAGAATAAACCATTCTATAAGTAGCTCCAGAGTCTACACCAGATTCTGACATAGAGGAGAACTCAGTAAGATTTGATGAAATCTGGTGAAATTTGATGAAAGCTGGTGGCTGCTCAATTTGATACAGGGAAGTTAAATCTCAGGGAGCAAAGGACATGACATCTTCTGTTAAATGCAAATAATTCTATTAATAATAGCTACCGCCAAGTAAATAAACTTGCCTAAAACCTATAGAATATCATCAAGTTAGTCTGTTTTCTCTAGTCCTAGACTTCACATTATTGCTCCTTAGACTGGACAGCCATGCAACATTAGAGGAAGAGAGGGAGTTATGTTCCCAGTGGCTGTAGGCCACTATGGTTTCTTCCTTCCATGAACAGGTACTAAAAAGGCACGTTCGTACTCGTTCATACTCACACTGCAATTCAGATACATTGTTGAAGTAAGTACCCTATTAAACAATTTCTATAAAACCATGAGTGGGAGGAAGCTGTTTCTGACTCAAGCTTTCAGTAGTTAAGAGACTGGCCAAGGTTTAATGTTGAAGCAAAGATAATTGTGTGTTCTTACTACTGACCTTTCCTTTCATGAGAAGAGAGCTATTTAACAAAGCAAAACTGGGTCTGACTCCTCAGGTCTCTAATCCCTCTCTTGACCAAGGACACACACAAGAGCTGAACTGTCCCTGAGAACCATGCCAGTCGGTCTTTACAATGTGAACTTGGGCTTTCAACGAAAAGAACACTATGAATAGCAACATCAAATATTTTTCCTTTTAAATTTTTCCTCTAACTTGTGTATAAACACTGCCTTTATAGCCTTTGGTTTGAAGGGCTAAGAGAGTTTGGACATTGATAATTGGTCAATTTAGTTTGCATTTCTGGATACAATATTGTCTCCAAAACACATTTTCAAACCTTATGCTAATATTTGTAGACTTATAATACTCCAGATAACACTCATATCTCATCGAATTTTTCCAGTTTTAAAAATAATTATCATTTTTAACAGTCTTCAATTTTCAGCCCTTATTTCATTACTCACAAAGAGCACTTCAGTTATGTGCCTGAAACCATGTGATGGTGTCTGTTTAAGCACTTACTATAAACAGCAGTTATTTATGCTTGTTCTTCATGAATAGTCTTGAAAATGGGACAGAGGACGTAAGACAAAATTTAAAGAAAAGCAGGGGTGGGGGATGCCAAAATCCACTTGATTATCACTTCTGAGATAAGAAAATGAATTTGTTTCAATTAATTAAACAATAATTTATAAAAATCAATTAAAATTTCTAGCCATATGTATTCCAAATCCCACCTAGCCCTGTAGACATCTCAGTATCTTATTAAGTCAGGACATATATGATTGTTACCAAAAAGGTCTCCTTTAAACTCAATATGTTTTTTTTCCAGGGAGAGAAAAAAAAATTTAAACACTCCAAAGACTGAAAGAGATCTAATAGCTATGTGAGAAATTGATAGTGACAGAAATATGGATTACTGACACAACACAAAGATGATCCTACTTCCCAGTAGTGTAGAGGACTGCCTGTGACTGCCCTCAGTTAAGTGTACATTGTCCATTAGGTCTCAGTCTGGATCCTTTATTGATGACAGAACTGGAGCAGACACTGCCATGCTCCACCTATGGCCGCTCTGCTGTCTCCATTACAGTGTATGCCAATGGTGTCCTTCTCCAAACACCAGTGCCCAGGATTCTCCCCAAGAACATTGTCCCAGCATGCATTGAAGGAAGGCCAGAAGTTCTGGGAGTGTCACACCCCTTAGGAGTAGCTCCCAGCCAATGAGGGATGAGAGTTAGCGTAAAAGTACCCATTTTCTCACTCATCACCCCAGGTTCCCAGCAAGATGAAGCTCCAGGTTTGCAGCAATAGACTCACTGGCTCATTAATGCACTTTGGTCAGTTTAGTTTGCATTTCTGGATACAATATTGTCTCCACATTTTCAAACCTTATGCTAATATTTGTAGACTTACAATACTGCAGATAACATTCATATCTCATATTGAATTTGAAGCAAAGATAATTGTGTTCTTACTACTGACCTTTGTGTTGAAGCAAAGGTCTTCCTCCTCTAGTCCTGGTCTCACTATTCCAGAGCCCTATCTGTGCCCTTGGGAAACCACGTGATCATTGTCTCAGGGTTTGGTTCTGGGAGAACTGAGCCTGAGACAGTGACCAAGGAGCCCTCTTAGTTTCTTCCTTAACACCTCTGATTTCTTACCAAGTGAGTTATTTGCCCAAGTAGGACATGACCCCAAGTAGCACTGAGATAATGAAAATAGATTGAGTTGATTTCATCTACGGTCGGCCTTCCTAGCCAGCTTTTGAGGTGATAGATATAACTAGATATAACACTACAAACAGTTCCATGGTGATGGCAGAATTATAAAATCACATATGCCTCTTGCTCTCCCTGGTTCCTCTTATCCTTCAGTGGAAGTTAATTAAGGGCTAAAAAAGATAGGGAATTATAGAGAACTCTTCGTAGTCACCAACCTATAAATGGATTAGTCAGTGTACACATTTTGTATTAAAAAAGTGGCAAATATAATGAGAAATATAGAAGGAAGACTGAGTAATCTCTGTCTTTACTGAGCCAGAAATCTACAGAAGCAAGAAACAAATAAATGGACAATCACTTATCTGCCTTTTGGCTAAGATCAAGTATAGAAAAAAAAACTAATGGACTACATACAAAGAATGTACTGTAGGGAACTTATTACCTCATTGGCTCTTAGCTATGTTCCCAAAGGCCACTCTTGTTCTCTAAGATGGCCCAAAATGCTGTTAACATCAAACATAATCTTCATACAAAAAGTTATGATATTATAGAGAATTTTATTTTTAAATTTTGCTTCCTTATATTTTCTTATTCCTTTGGCACCTACTACTTGTTCATTCTAAATATAGCATACATATACCAGGGATTCTTATTTAGCATTCTTTCTTCATTCAACAATTATTTCTACAGTGCTTGCTACCTGTGAGACACTGTTTAAGAAAAAAGGCTATAATGGTCAACAAAACTGATGAGGTCCCTACTCTTACAGAGTATTCATGGTGTGATGCAAAATGTTAGATAAGCAGATTAATAAATGAGCAAAGATCCTGTTAAACAGTGGAAACTGCTGTAGAGAAAAAAATGGTTTAAGGTAATATAGAGAATGAAAGGGTGATGGTAATGTAAATTGGATCATTATGGAAAGCGTCAATGAAGAGTATTTAAGAAACAAATGACTAGAAGAAGACAACCATGTGAGTATCCGGGGACAGGTATCTTCTAGGCAGAAAGGAGAGCAAGTAGAATAGAACAAAGACATCATTGAGCTTGATGTGTTCTAAGAAAATCATGAAGACTTCACTAGCTAAAGTTTAATGAGTAACAGAGGATACGTTTTGGAATCGAAGCCCAAGAAGAGCCCTGCCCCGACACTGCTAGAAAGCTACTTCTGTAGCAGAGAAAAGCCTCAGGTGGGGAGAGGCCGGGAGCAGAACTGTGATGAGAAAATCGGTAGCCACATGCCACAGCAAAGATACTCCAGGGTTTAGGGCTATTCAAAGCATGCCTGTGAACTGTAGCCTTAACCATCCTTAGAGCTTGTCAGAAATGGAGCATCTCAGGCCGTACCTCATACCTCCTGAGTCAGAACCTGCATTCTAACAAGACTTTGAGATTATTTCTATGTGCATAAAAGTTACAGAATTGGCCTCCAATCTACAGGCTGACTCTGGGAGGCAAACCAATTTATAGTGGTCAAAATAGATCCTCAAAAGGAAACAGTTCAAGTAGAAAAACACTCATTTGAACTTAGTACCTGCTGATCAGTGGAAGATTCACCTCCTGAGCTGCTCTCTGGATTCTATCATGTCTTCCCATCTCCCTTTAGCTTTGCTCTTTATTCAGAAGAATAAAGAATATCCCTTTCACAGTATGTAAACACATTTAAGACTCACTCCATATCTTTAAAACCGTACCCCTTGGTCACATTCCTCTTGCAGATTCCTTCTAGTCCTCAGCTTTCCTTCTCAAAGCTCTTTAAATAATTGCCTGTATTTGCTGACTGTATTCTCATTCTCATTCAGTCCTCAGCTCCCTGACTCCACCCCTATCATCCCACCCCTACTGCCCTATTCACAGTTATCCATCACCTCGAGGTCAGAAAAACCCTTAAACTCCTGCTTTTCTTCCTAACTTTCCACTGCAATACCTAATTTTCCCCTACATTATCTTCTTTCGAGGCCCTTTCTTTTAAAAAAAAAAAAAATGGTATTCTCCAGGGTTCCCCACCAGGTCAGCCTCCTTATCTCATTCTCTGCATTATTCACCAGGAATCTCCAATCTATGCTAATGGCTCCCTTATGTCTCCAGCCCGGACCTTACTGTTGTCTACTAGAGATTTCCACTTGGTTGTTGCTCTTGTTCCTCCAAGCAGTGGGTCCAAAGTTACTTTCTTCTCACATCCCATCCACCCCAAACCTAGCCTACCTCTGATGTCCCCTAAGTTAGTGATTTATACCATGCATCTATTGCACAATCTTTCAATCTGGAGCTAGCTTTGAGCCTGCCTTCTTGTTACCCATATCTAGTCAGTCACCAAATTTTTATGTTTCTATTCCTGAAAAATATTTTAAGTATGTCTTCTTATCTGCAACAATACCTCTCAAGACACTGTCATCTATTAACTTGCTTGCTGCAACAGTTACCTTACTAGAATCCCTTAGTTGTGTGTGTGTGTGTGTGTATGCACATGTACGCTGCTATAACATAATGCCTAAGACTGGGTTTATAATTTATAATGGGTAGAAATATATTTGGTTCATGGCTCTGGAGGCTGAGAAGTCCAAGATTGAGAGACTGCATCTGGTGAGAGCCTTCTTGCTGCGTTATAACGTAGTGGAAAGCATCACATGGGCAGGAGGAAGACAGGAGGGGAGAAGGCTGAACTTATCCTTTTATTAGGGATCTACTCCCATGATAATGGCATTAATTCATCCATGAGAGCAGAGCCCTCATAATTCAATCACTTCTTAAAGGTCCCACTCTCAACACTGTTGTGTGAAAGATTAAGTTTCCACCACATGAACTTTGGGGGACAAATAGGGACAAATAGTCCATATTTTTGGGAGGACAAAGAAGACTATTTGTCCCCCCACAAATATGGACTATTTGTCTCCCAAAAAATATAGACTATTGTTCTCTCCAATACCTATAAGAGAAAGTCTAAACTTCTTGATATGGCCTCCAAAGTCAACTGTGACCTGGCCTTTTGAGCCACATTCCGAGCTTTCCCCCATTATAACTTGAAAGAACACATTCTGTCCTCTCTTTCCCTCTTTCTCCATCCCTCTCCCTTTTTCTCCCTCCCTTCCTACCTTCTTTTCATTTTTCATACTTTCCCTCAATATTCATATATATTCTTTATCTCTACTGGCAATATTGTGCCATCTTTTTTGGTTGTTGGCTAATTCCTATTCACCTGTCATATTTCAGTTTAACGTATATTCTGTCTGAAAGGCTCCCCTGATCCCCCAATGCTAACTTAGTGCTTCATTAACATTGTGGTTTTCATATTAAACTTTCATAACACCACTTTTGTTATTGTATGTTAAATTGTCTCCATGTAGGCAAAGATTGTGTCCAAGTTGCTCACTGTTTCATCTAATTACCCAACACGGTTTCTGATACACACTCATTATATATTTAATTATATTAAGATTTGACACTTATTTTGTGCTTATCGTGTGCCTGCGAGTCCCCTAAATACATTACGTAAATTAACTCATTTAATCTCACAAGCCATTGTCATAGTTACTGGTATTATCCCCATTTAGAGAAAGGCAAACTAAGGCACAGGGAAGCTAAGTAATGTGTACGAAAGCTAATAAGTGACACAGCCAGGATTCAAGTCTAGATGTCCTGGTTCCACAGACCATGCTTTTAACATTGTTGGTTGACCAAAGAATGAGAATAAGTTGAGGTACAGGAGTTTGGATAAAACTTATAGAAGTCAAATTAATTTCCCTCTCCCACGTAGCTGGGATGTGCTGGAGCTAAGGATTTGTTCTGCATCTTCTCACTCCAAATTTTATGCATTTTGTGACTGTTCTTCTCTGCCCCTTATTTTTAATTGTTTTAAAAGCAAATGCATTTTGCTCTCTGTGGACACAGTTTTAATAAGCCTGTTTAAATATTCATAATTCAAATGCAAATTCCCCTGCTGCAGCCTTCTGTGATTCACAGACTTCAGTAAGTGGCCTCTGCTCTTGGTGATGAGGACCCGGTGAACTGACTGGCCCCGCGTTTATCCCACGTCCTGTATGATCAGACGCTCAGAACAGACTGCTGAGCCAGGAGGTTAGAATAGTCTGTCATTGCTTCCAAAATATTAATTGGATAGTAATATTTTTGCTCTATAGGCAGCTGGTTCATAACCTCTCTGGGAAAGTGCAAAATGGTGATAAAAAGTGTCTCAATTCTGGGAGAAATAATAGTGTTGCAGAATGTCTCAGGAGTTAACTGAGATGGCCATTTTTTTTCATAATTCTCCCAAATTCACATTCACTGAGCATCATTAAACTCTGCAGTAAGATATTTAAACCCAAAACTAATTCTCTGGCATTTCTCAATGTTCTGTGTCCCTATCAAAATCAAATGCTGAATTCAGGTGGTATATTTTTATCAAAACTTTCCTTAACTACCTGAGGTTGGCAAACAAATTTTATATGCTCAGTGCTTAAATTAATTAAATTAAAATAAGTCTGAATAAATGCTCCTTTAATGAACGAATCCATGAATGAGTTCTTTTAAGGTTTCATTGTACTCTATTTTAAGCAGAGATTGATAAATATTTGATTTTGAGCATAGTTTTCCACCATGGTTCCCACATTTGTTTGCATGGCAGATCGGGAGAAAGCATGATGTTCTTTATGAAATACCATAAAATTCAAAATATATTCAAAATGTAGGTGTATCAAGCCCACACATTTTTTGGTCCTCCCACATCGTTGGCTACTCCTCATTACTCTTCTTGGCTAGTTCCTTCCTCTCTATTCCACCTACCTTCAATTATGGGAGTGTCCATATTACTGTCTCCTTCTCTTCTTTCATCTTGCACCATGGTTTAAACACCCTGTACATATCAATGACTTGCAAATGTTTGTCTTCAGCCCTGACCTGTCCAAGTAAAACAAATTCATTTATTTAACTTATTGAAAACTCTTCTAGTCTTCACGGTATCAGTAAGTGACCATTACTGAGGCCACAATCCTAGTACTGGGATTGCTGGTAAAACATAGGACAGTAAGTATTCTGTAAGTGCACAGATGATAGTTTTGGCAGGAGTGTTGCACACAGGAAAGGCAAATCCATATGCAGAATAAGTGCCTATTCCAGTAAGAACAGAGCACTGTCCTTTTCATGATGGGAGAGATACAATACAATCAACCTGCCATGCAGTCACTTTGGGCTCTTCAGGCTTCTGAATCAACAGGCAAAGCAGGGGGTTCCTGTGCTGGCTAGGGTGATAGATCCTGATTAGCAAGTGTAAATTGGGCTGCTACTACACAATGGATATAAGAAGACTATGTCTGGAATATAGGAGATCTCTTCGGGTATCTCTTCTTATTACCCAGGCCTGTGACTAAAGTCAACTGGAAACTACAACAACCTAAATCAGGCAGGATTGCTAACAGCTCAGACTCTGCCGGAATGAATATTTGGATTACTCTACCAGGCAAAGAACCATGACTATCTGAGGTTCTTACTGAGGACAAAGGTGATGTGGAATGGAGAGTAGAAGAAGGTAGTTATGAATACCAGCTATGACCACATGATCTGTTGCAGAAATGAGGACCTTAGTTATAAATATTGCTTACTTTGTTATTTAAGGTGTTTGTACATACATTAGGCAAATATTTTTATTTTCTCCCAACTCTTATTCCCTCATTATCTTAAATAAGATGTATTAATGATATTTAATATTACAATATTTTAAGTAATAGGCTATCAAAAGAAGAGTGAACATCCCCATGTTTACCTTTCTGGGGAAAGGTAAACATGTTTTTGGTTGTAGGCAGGATAGTTTTATCAGTAAGTATAACGTTGTAATTGTCTTTTTTGGAGATTGAGTATGGTTTAAAAAGATATGTATGGGTGCCAGGTTGACAAGGGGTATAAAGTGATGGTCTTTTTTGTATGTCAACTTGACTAGTCAATAGCCCCCAGATATTCAGCCAAAACCCTAATCTTATGTTGCTACGAAGGTATTTTTTAGATGTGATTGAAGTCCTTAATTAGTTGACCTGAAGTAAGTGAGATTACCTTTGATAAGTTGTTTTCTAGATATTATAATTTTGGTGGGCCTGACTCAATTGTTTGAAAGGGCTTAAAAACATAACTGAGGTTTCTCTGGGGGAAGAACTACTGCCTGTTGTGTAGAGCTTTTGCTCTTGCCAAGGGTGTCAACCTCCCCTTCCTAATGGCCAGCCCTATGAAAGTCATGCTCTCCTAGCCAGTCCCCACAATTATGTAAGCCAATTCCTGGAAATATATTTCTTTATATAAATTTTCCACTGATTTTCCTCTGGTTGAACCCTGACTGATAGACTAAATCTGACAACCCTACATTGAAGTCAGCTTGAATTCTGTCTTTTCATCCTCTATCTCTTCATAGAATGCATCTGCAAGTCTTGTGGGTACTATCTTCCAAACATACAATAATTTCTATCATGAATCAACATCTCTACTAACAATAATTTGGTCTAAACAAAGCCAGTCTGCTACTTAAAATTCTTGAATGGCTTCTCACTCCACTTTGAGTAAAATCTAGACTTTTTACTGTACAGTCACGGATGTAGACCAGATTTTTTATCTCAGGACCAAAATTTATATTCTTAAAAATTGAGAACTGTAAAGAACTTTTGTTTATTTGGAACATATCTATCCATAATTACTGTATTGGAAATTGAAATGGAGAAATTTTAAAGTAGCTATTATTTAAAATAACATCTACTTGTTAACATACTATCTTTGCTTATGATAACTCTATTTTCAAATAACTAATGAGAACAGTAGCATTCTTTTAAAATTGCAAATCTTTTTAACGTCTCAATAGAAGACAGTTGGGGTCTTTTATCTGCTTCTATATTTAGCATGTTACAATGTATTGCTTTTTTTCAAGTATATAAAGAAAGCCTGACTTTACTCAGATATGCAGTTAGGAAAGAGAAGAATATTTTAATAGCCTGTTTGATAAGCGTGTACCAAAACTTGACAGGTGTTAGTTTTTTAAAGTCGCAACATGGAATCTGAAACTATACGAATTAACATTAAAGTCCATTACTTTGTCTTTTAGTTTAATATTTTACCACTTAATGATTTTATAACATTTTTACTTTAGTCTTTGGGAAAATATTGGTTCACCGAGTTAGACAAAACTTCCAAATCTTGACATGTTTCAGATATAATAACAAACAATTATTTTCATTTAATATCTCTACAAATCTCGTAAGACAGCTATTAGGCTCTCAATGGTAGATGTAAATTTTCTAAAATTTCCATTTTATTTTAAAAGTTTACATTTTATTATTTACAACAAACACTGTCAATTTTTTACCATTAAGTGACAGGCTCACTTTGTTCACTTTCAAGAAAATGTCGGCCAAGTACCCAAGTCTGAATAATTATACTTTGTCAGTTCTTTCAAGTAAAAATAGTGTTCTATGAAAAAAAAGTGGCTAGTTTGGTTAGCGACTGAAATAACCACCACAAGTACTTTTCCTTGTGATAACCATTATACTTTGCTATGGAATAGAAGTGCTTCATATAAACTTCCCATCTTATCACAAAAAAGATAAAATTAAGAATTTTTATTGCTCTCTCAAGGACATTCTTAAGTGAAAGTGGCTTTTATTTTTCTGCAAGCTCATGGTGATAAACAGTGTTCAGTGGCATTGTTTTGATTTCTGCTAAGGTGTATCAGTTTAACCCACATCACTTTTGGTCCATCAGTGTCAATCTCAACACAGTAAAACAGGCCAAGAATATATTAGTATCATTATGAAAATTTTGACTTTACCCCCGAAAGGGTCTCAGAGACCCCCTTCCTCGACAAAAGGACAAAGAGCACACTTTAAGAACCTGTTATAAACGATGGATCCTCATTGTTCCCACCCCCACCCTGCCTTAACCTGAATTTCATGGAAAATCCAGCCATTTAGAAATCATAACAGCCAGATGTCATGACGATCCCTTTAATCTACAAAAATCTGAGTGCCTAAAGATTGTCTCCCCTTTATTGAGCATAGATAAATAATGTGTTCTTCCATGGAATACTTTCTGTACATTTTATCTACATGGCTCTACTGGGTTGAATCATGTATTAGGGTTCCCAAAGAAACTATCAGTATGATGTGTGCACATGTATAAAGGGAATGTGATGTGTTAAGGGATTGACTTACATGATCATGGAGGCTGGCTAGTCCAAAATCTGCAGGATGAGCCAGCAAAGAAGATCTGATGTTGCAACTCAAATCTCCGACCTCTGCTCCCTGCTGGCAGAATTTCCTCTTGCTCAGGGGAGGTCAATCTCTGTTCTAGTAAAAACTTAGACTGATTGAGTGAGTCCCTCCCACACTGGAGAGGGCAGTCTGCTTTACTCAAAGTCCACTGATTTATTTATGGCAACCTCATCCAAAAACACTCTCATAGAAGCATCCAGAATAATCTTTGACCACATATCTGGGCACCATTGCCCAGCCAGGTAGACATATACATCACAGACAGTACCCACTAAAATTCATTTCTTTGTCAGGACCTCAGAATGGGGCAAAAGTTGGGAATAAGCCCATTGAAGATGTACTTAGTTAATATGAAATCATACTGGAGTAGAGTGGCCTTTTAATACGGTGTAATTTGCATCCTCATAAGAGAAGCTGCACACAGACAGAGACACACAAGGGAGAACGCCATGCGGTGATGGAGGCCAAGATTGGAGTCTGCAAGCCAAGAGAAGCCAGGGATTGCCAGTAACGCAAGAAGCAAAATGAATGGCACAGAACAGATTGTCCTCTGGAGCCTTTGGAGAGAGCACGGCCCTGCCCATTCCTTGATTTTAGACTTGTAGCCTCCAGAATTGGGAGAGAGAATACATTTCTGTTGTTTTAAGTCCTCCAGTTTGTAGTAATTTGTTATGACAGCCCTGGAAAATGAATACAATTTCTGTATTACTATGTGGCTTAAAGTGTGTAAAAGTAGAAACAGAAATCTGTTCTTGGGTAAGAATAGATAAATACTTGGGATTTCTCTCAAAATGATGGGGAAAGCAAGGACAAGACCCCTGACTCGGCTGTACTGAGTGACCTGATGCGTGGAAAGAGACAAAGCTAGGGATTGAGCAAAGTGCCTGGCAGAAAAGAGAGGACAGCGGTGATATTGAACAGAGCCAGCTGGAGACATCTGCAAAATGAAGGATGCCAATCAAGGGCACAGGGTGGAAGAGTCAGAAAGGTTTCAGTCATTTTCTTCTTTGATACAGGTATCTATCCTGGAGAGCTTTTCAGAACAATATCTAAAAGTCACTTAGAGGGCCCCAACTTTGCCTTCTGCAAAATTAGGAGTAAGAAAGACAGGAGAAGAGGAGAGCCAGAGGGGTTGAGGGAAGAGACAGGCCGGCTGTCTCTCTAGAAAGGAAAAGAAATTGTCAGATCGCAGCTGGTAAATAAGATGTTACAGCAAAGCTTGAAAAGCCAGGTTCTTTCTCCTTTGTAGAGGCTCTACCTGCATAACATGAAGGGGCTCAGTGACAGACACATTAAAACACCATTAAACTGTGAAATAGAACACAGTGTGAAAATAGATTTAACCTTCACAGCGTATCGATCTCTACCCCGCGCCATGCCCAAGTTTTTGGACAACTGCTTTATAATAGGTTTTACTTATTTTCCTGTTGCTATTCTGACTTCCTCAGAGGAGGGTGTTATTTCTAAAAGCTCCTGACAGCTGAGAGAAGCAGGCTTGCTTCTCAGGGAGTGCCTGGCCTTGGAATGTTCCTGCCAGCTGCTCCATAAACAGAAATCAGTTTTGTGAAAGTGAGGAATGAGTTTGTGGTGGCCGCTGGGATGACAGACACCCAAGGATGAGGAGAACATTGCCAGTTTCTCAGGGAGTGGGAAGGAGAGAAGGTTAGGACCATACAGTTCCAGATGACGGCAGTCATCTGGTGTCTACGATTCTTACAACTTCATGTAGGCACCTAAGGACAGGGAGATATTGCTCTGTTATATAATGGCTCTTGCATTTTATTTTATCTTCAAAGTGTACATACACATGCAATCAGAAGTCTTTTCATAATAAGCAACAAGAGTTTCAATTTCCAAAAAATGATCACAAAAGGGTAAATCTCCAAATAATTTTCTGAAGAAGTTTTTAACCCACATTGAGCAGACTGACAAAAAGTAACATAAAAGAAAATCATTTACTTTTCATGGAAACATCCTTATTTAATTCTACAATGGCTTCGAGAATGGTGCAAATTGAAAGATATTTGTGTATCAGAAAAAATAATAATGAGGCTAAGAATCCCTGATATGTGGAACTTAACACTATTTTCTTTGGCTCATTTTATTTTAAAAATGAACACCTAAGAAATAGCCCCTTCCTAAACTTAGCAGAGTCAGAGAAAATTTATAATGAAGAGACCAGTGTATGGTAAAGCAACCAACAGACCAAGGAACTTGCACTGTAGGCCATGAGAAGCCAATGAGGCCAATACTTCAAGTTCATTGTCGAAGGTGGAGCAAGTGCTCCTGATGGTGCTCAAATTTGAACTCACAACATTGTTTTCCCAATCCTATTTCTTATAGTTCATCGTGTTAGAGATTCAAATATATTTGATAAAATCAAATACCACTTTTATATAAAACTCAGTAAAAGAGGATAAAAATTCTTTTTTAACATGACATATATCTATTCCAGTCTAGTAACTGCATCATGCTTAGTGATAACTAAATTTTAAACCTAAAGGTTTATATTTTTATAAAATATATATAAAATATAAAATTTATAAATTTATATTGTTTATATCATATTACATTTAAATTATGAAAATGTTTAATTACTGATGAAATAAAATACAATGGAACAATAGCTTTAATAATGAAAGGGATAAAGAAAAATGGTCTTTTTAGTCATATGATTGCCTACCTAGAAAATTCAGTAGGATCTGATTAAAATAACTTACTTAAGTATATATGCTGATTAAAAACTATAAAATACCAGTAACTCCCTGTATTATATATACTTCTAAAATAGAAAAAGAAAAGATCCCTCTCTTTCCAAACTATTGTACCTAGTTGCAACCAAAAACATAAAATAAGTGAGAATAGTCCTTACAAGAAATGTGTAGAACCCATATAAATAAAATATAAAGTATCATTATATCATGTCACGTATTGAGAGAGTTAATGTTGTGAAGACAGCGAGTTGTCCCAAAATAATTTATGAATGTAATGAAGTCCCGGAGGGATATTTTTAGAGCATGAAAAAAAAAAAAAAAACATTTCCTAAAGTGTATGTAGAATAAGAAGCTGATTTAGATAGTTGAGTCTTTTAAAAATCAAAATTGATAATAGACAACATGACCAGCCAGATAGTAATCATTCATGAAGGAAATACTTGAGAACTTAGATTGTGCACCCTGCTTATAGCAGAGGTGGGGGTGAGTAGACACAGATCCTCCCCTCAGGGAGCTTACAATCCAGCAGAAAGAAAGATATTAAAGAGTAATAACAAACATATTATAAATAATTACAAATGATAATAAGTGTTTTCCAAGAAAGCTACAGGTTATGGAGAAGCAGTGTCTGGTGGTCTGAGTTATCTGCCCCAATTAGAGGACAGCACACACACTGATGCCACACAAATGTCACTGGACCTGTACGCCGCACACCAGCACCCAGATGCTTAGGGGAGTGACATTCAAACTGGAATCAGGATAGGAAGGGTAACACAGTTCCCGGCAGAAGAGAAACAGATGTGAAGGCCCTAGGAAGGCCCAGGAAGATACCGGCACAGTCAAGAAACGAAAGGAGCCCAGTATGGACAAAGGAAAGAATGCCAGAGAGAGATGTAGGGTAAGAGGTGGAGAGACAAGTATGAGGTGGCCACAGGCAGACCTTGCAAAATTGAATTGATTTTATCTAAGTACAGGGAAATTTTCCTATAAGTTCTGAGCAGGGAAGTAACAGAAACTAATGGTTCCAGTTACTTTTTTTTATCGTGTGAATAATTGTTTGGAATGAATTAAGAATGAACATAGGGAGATTAAATATGAGCTATGCGGTACTCCAGGAAAAGGAGGGTAGTGTGATTAACCAGGCTAGGGACACTGGAAGTAAAAAGTGGAAGGATTTGAGAAATATTTTAAAGGTAGAATTCATGAGACTCGGTAGTTGAGTGAGTAGGAAGTCAGAAAACCAATATAAAGGCAATATAATTTAAATAGTTTTCCATGGGTAAAAGAAAAGGCAGACTGTTCGTGCGATAAACAACACACACACACAACAAAAATCCAGCAATAGGTCCATATATATTTTTATTGGCAATTTAAAATAGTGAGAAAGAACAGATTACCCATGAAACATCTATAATGGATACATTAATTTAGTCAGGTAATAGGCTCAATATTTTGAGTGGAGAGAGAAAACAATAAGGTCAATACCTTTCTCACAACTTACAGAATAAAAATAAAGTGTTAAAAGTACTAGAAGATGATCACTTTGGGAGGCCAAGGCGGGTGGATCACAAGATCAGGAGAGCGAGACAATCCTGGCCAACATGGTGAAACCTCATCTGTACTTAAATACAAAAAAATTAGCCAGGTGTGGTGGCGCATATTTGTAGTCCCAGCTAATTGGGAGGTTGAGGCAGGGGAATCGCTTGAACACAAGAGGCGGAGGTTGCAGTGAGCTGAGATCGCACCACTGCACTCCAGCCTGGTGACAGAGCAAGACTCAGTCTCAAAAAAAGAAAAAAAAAAAAAGTACTAGAAGACGATGACATAGGTTGATATTTTAATTTTATTTCACTTTATTCTTTCTTTGCTTTTGGACCTTAGAAATAGACACAGTACAAAATATTCCCAGTTCATCGCTCAGTATTGTTCCTTGGTCAGTATAACATGCCCTCTAGTCTTTGTATTTGATTTTCTCCCTAGCATTACTACTACTCTACCTTTCTGACTTTGTACCCTCCAACCCCAACAAGCACCTATGATAATGTTCTTGATAATATTACTACTTAGGGTTAATGAAAAGTTTACAGGTAAATACATGGGGATGTCCTTTGTAGAATACATAGCATTTTGTAATATTAAGTTCATTATTGTTCCATCAAAGAATATAGCATATCTCTTCATTTAATCAAATCTTCCTTTATGTACTGTGTAATTGTTTTAAGATTCCCTCCATAAATACTTGTGCCTTCCTTGTTAGGTTAAACTCCAATGACTTTACAGTTTTTGCTGTTATTTCAAAAGGAATCTTATTTTCAGTTTCCTTTTCTGAATGGTAATTCCCAGTACAGAAGAATGATATTGATTTTTAAATTTTATTTTGAGTACCAAGTTTTTAAAAATAATCTTGGAGTAGGGAGTGTTTTTAAAGCATAATGCCAAAAGCAGAATGCATAAGAAAAACATTTGTCTGTTTTCCTGTTGAAGGCAAAAGACAAATGACAGTCTGGGCAACAATATTTGCTACATATATGACAGAAAAGGAGGTAGTACTCCAAATAGATAAAAAGTTATTACAAAACAAAAAATTGTCAAATATAAGCAAAGACCATAAAGACAAAATTAAAAAGAGAAGAAATAGAAATATCCTGCCAACAAGAATAAATATTTGATATTATATGTAAATCAAAGACCTGTAAATTAGAAGAAAGTATTTCTTTGCATTATAAAATGCACGAGAGGGGATTTCTATTGTAGTGATAGAAGCCCAACATCATGTAAATATGCCGAAAGGAAAGTTATTGGATTGGTTAATGGGGATATCTCTGGATGGTTCTTGCTTCAGTCCCAGGTAGAGCCAGGAACTCACATCTCGTAGTTGTTGTTGGCTCTATTGGATTTTATTTTTCATGCTGATTTTGTCTACTTGGCAGACAACATAGCTGACAGCCAGTAGCTTCTTCCAGCCTAACAAATTGAGATAAAATCTAACAGCTCTTTATAATTTCTGTATGAAACCTAGGAAAGACTTCTCTCATTGGGACACTTGCTTATACTGATCAACAACTGTAGCTAAGAGTTTGATGCATTAGGATAGCTGAGCCTAGATCATGCAACTAACCTTATGGCTGGGTTCGGCCCTATGCTTGACAATCTCACTGGACCCATGGAGTTGAGGAAGGAGGGCTGCTTTTTTTCCAGAGTAATGCGTACACAAACAATTTTATATTCCCGGTCATTCGGAACAAACAACCAGTTCACATTATCAGTAGAAATAAAGAGGAACACTGCACAGGCAGAAGAAAGAATGTGGACGGGTATTTTTCAATTCATCAAAATTTTAAAAACCATGAATCATTATGGACAAACAAAATCAATAAACTGATTGACAGTGGAGAAGGTCCCATCTGAAGTTAAAGAGTTTCCAAGGATATACTTGGTCTCCTTGTAATTTTCTTTAGGGCCCTAGTGGCAGCAAGACCTCATTACACTGCAAGTGACCTCCCAAACCACTACAGGGGACTTGTGAGCTAAAGTGGCTTGCTTTCGACATTATATATTCCAGTCCTTGGAGAAAAAGGGGGCTTACAATTCCATCTTAAGGGACAAAAGCGAGCACGGAAGAGGGCTGAGATGGGGAGAGGAAAGAGACAGTTGATCTACAGTATAAAAATAGATCTCTCTTAGTGAACAGTGTGCTCTGTGCTGTAGGTTAGGTAGAAATACAATCTCAAGCATGGGAGAGGCACACCAACTTTTTATTTTTTTCTCCCAGCTAAATTGATAGGTTGGCAGGTTTGAGGCCTGTGTCCTTTAGAAATCCCTCTGCAGAGCTCGAAGGCTTAATACAAGCTGGAGAGGCAATAAACGGAATGAAGGTCATTTATAGCTTCTACTATGAAGGGAAAATATTTTGTTTTATGAAAAACACAAAATGCAGAGAAAATTGAGCCTACAAGGAGATGATGGGAAGACTGCCGAGAAAAAAAATAATGAAATTCTATATTCCCATAGAACTTTACAGAAAATTTGAACTCTCTTTGACAACAGACCTGCCATCTTCCAGATTTAAATGCCTTTAAATGGTATATGGCATTTGAAGTTCTGCATGGAGAAATGAGGCCAGTACAGGGTTTAGAGAAGTTGCTCTGACTATAGAGTTATATGCCTCCTTCTCTGGACTTACAGAGATCTAAGTAGGAGAGGGGGTGAGAAACTGGTTCGACCCTGCCCAGTCACGAAAGGAAAGGAGCCGTGGGTCCAGCTTCTTTTTACTTGTTTACCCTGGATTTGGGGTTCTATGAAGAGTGTCATTATTACCTTAATTCCAAGTCATTTACTATTAATAAATGTCAGATACGATTATAAAGTATTAGATTGTATTTTCAATTTTCATATTTTAAAGATAGCGAAACTGCCGTTGCAAAGATTATGACAGAGAAATCTAACATGGCGGGCTCCATCTTGCTTCTAGTCTCACAAGCTAGCTATCTTCACACATTCCCGGGCATAGGCCAACGTTACCATGAGAGAAATTTAGTTTATAGTTTATATAATCTAAATTATTTAGTTTATAGTTGATTTAGTTCATAGTTTAACATAAACTACTTAGGCAAGGATGATAATAGTCCCTCCCTAAAACTAACTCCCTCCTTCCTCGGGGATGGAAAATTAATAAAACCACAAGATTAGGATTATGGGTGGGGCTTGAACTACACTAAAATGTCGGCATAGTTTCTATAATCCCTTACTGCTCAGGAGCCATGTGCCAGAGGTCACAAGATTTGTGACTTTCCCAATTGCTTCTGTAGATAACATCAATATCATAGAACCTAAGATTGGTCTTTTAGGTTTTTTCCAGACTTTTTCATTCTGGCAATTGACTGGACTCTGAACTCATGACTCAACGGATCCTGTGGCCCCACCCAGAGGCAGACAGCTCAGGAGGACCGTTTTCCACACCCCTTTGATTGCATCCCCAACAAATTAGCAGCACTCATTTATTTCCCTGCCCATGAAACTATCCTTGAAAAACCCTAACCTCCCTCCAAGCCTTCAGGGAGATTGATTTGAGTAATACCTTTATCTTTTACCAGGCTAGCCTTGAGTTAATTAAGCTGTTTCTTTACTGCAATACCACGGTCTCAGTGAATACGTTTTGTCTATTCAGTGTGCAGGAATAGCCCATCAGGCAACTACAGCAGAACTATGTTGTACTTACTTTTTGTTTTCATCATACTTAGAAATAACACCTGGCACATAGCAGTCTCTCATAAGTTTTGACTGACTAACCAAATGAATGAATGGATATAAATGAAGGAAATAAATCTAGGCAATGCTCACTTTTTGGAGTGCTTCTTTCCATTTAACATACTTATTGTATGTCTGTGTGCAAGGCCTTTGAGTCAGATGTTAGGCAACATTTAGAGATGAGAATGCCACAGTTCAAGAAGGGATGAAAGGGGCATGCACACTCTTCTGATAGAGTAAGGAAGGTTACAACTGTTAGAGCAGAGTAGGTAGTTAGGCAGACGTGAGTAGGGCAGGAGAGCCCCCCCCCACCAACCCCAGGAATGTCAGGCGACCCTCAGGTGATGGTCATGTGGTGGTTAAACTCTCGCTCTAAAACAATAATTGGTTGCAGCTGGTACCAGGGAGCGGCGGTCTCCAAATAAATAAACATCTGCAGCTGCTGACCAGCAGCTTCCCGATAAGATCTCAGGAGTTGTGTGAGGGCACAAGCATGTTCACTAAGGGGCAAAATGGCAGAGCTTAACGGGTCTATAACCTTCCTCTAGGAACCCTCAACAGGTGAGGGAAAATGCCTCAAATGAGCACGTGTACGATTTCAGTAAACACACTATGCATGTGGCCTCTCCAAAATGGTGGCAGGTCACTGCACAAGTGGACAGCCCAGCCCAAGGGAAGATTCAGGGGAGAAGTAATGCAACACAGAAGTATGCAAACATATAAAACTCCAAGTCAAAGGTCAAGCAGTGCACTTGATCTCTCAGGTCGCCCGATTGGCCCTCTTCCAAGTGTACTTCCTTTCATTCCTGCTGTAAAGCTTTTCAATAAACTTTCCTGCTCTAAAACTTGCTTTGGTCTCTCACTCTGCCTTATGCCCCTTGGACAAATTCTTTCCTCTGAGGAGGCAAGGTTTGAGTTGCTGCAAACCTGTACAGATTCAGCACCACTGCTAACACAACCAACATCAGAAAGGAACTAATGGATATACAAACTTAAAAGCAAGAAAGGTTATGCATAGTCGTGGGGATCAATAACTGTTTCTTGGCTGGGAGCGGTGCCTCTCGCCTGTAATCCCAGCACTTTGGGAGGCCCAGGCAGGTGGATCACAAGGTCAGGAGTTTGAGACCAGCCTGGCCAACATGGTGAAACCCCATCTCTACTAAAAATACAAGAACTAGCCAGGCGTGGTGTGCACCTATAATCCCAGCTACTCAGGAGGCTGAAGCAGGAGAATCACTTGAACCTGGGAGGTGGAGGTTGCAGTGAGCCGAAATTGGGCACTGCACTGCAGCCTGGGCAATAGAGCAAGACTCCACCCCCAAAAAAATAATAATTAAAAAAAAAATAGCCTGTAATCCCAGCTCTTTGGAAGGCTGAGACGGGCAGATCACAACAAGGTCAGGAGATCTAGACAATCCTGGGTAACACGGTGAAAACCCATCTCTACTAAAAATACAAAAAATTAGCCGAGCATGGTGGCAGGCGCCTGTAGTCCCAGCTACTTGGGAAATTGAGGCAGGAGAATGGCGTGAACCCGGGAGGCAGAGCTTGCAGTGAGCCAAGATCGCACCACTGCACTCCAGCCTGGACGACAGAGCGAGACTCCGTCTCAAAAAAATAAATAAAAATAAAAATAACTGTTTCTTAAACAGGTGTGACACAGGAAAAGCACCGAAAAATGGAGACAATTTGACACTGGGAGAAAAATGTCAAGGCAAGTGTATGTATTTAGGATTGAAGAGTAGTGGAATGTGACTGAAATCCACCATATTTCTGAGACAGTAGTGATACATAGGCCTGGAAAGCTACTTTGGGGCCAGCTACTTACCCACGCAGTTGAGGGAAATCAAAGTATTTTACCCCAAAATATATTTTCTTTGACACATTTGGAAATGGCTGCCGCAGAGCCAGCAGACTGAAGTGGGGAAAATTTACATCCATACAAAATCATCATTAATGCAGCCAGGACTTTCCTTTCTAGGCATTTCTTGATGTAGAAGAGATTTACTGAGTCTGATACCTTTAAAGGTCTGACAAGAGACATTTGCTGCCTATGCCTTCTGCTGTCTTGGACGACTGCTACCAGTGAGGCTTCGTCTACATAACAAGGCCACCTTAGCTGGATAGGCCTCTTCCTTTCTCCCTCTCATAACCTGTCTTGCCACTAAACCTGAATTACCAACGCAACCTCTTTGGGGCCATGCTCTGAGCCCACATTCTTTCTATAACCTCAAGATGGTATATAAGCTTCTGCCCCTTATTGTCTTCATTCTGAAGGCTCTTGTGTATACACATTAAACAAATTTGTATCTCCTATTAATCTGCCTTTTGCGAGTTGATTTTTCAGTGAAACTTCAGAGGTCCAAGGGCTGTAGCCCCTACCAAGTTCAAGATGCTCCACTTACTGGAAAAGAAAGTTGGTCACGTATTATTATTGCTGGTACAGTGCTCTATTTCTAATACTGGATGGTAAGTTTTTTGAAGGCACTGACTCTGTCTGGTTTCTGCCTGCCAGGAATGTATATGTGTGTGTCTCCTATTAGGAAGGGTCATTTGCCATGGGCTACCACTCAAGAAGCTGCCATGAAGGAAGTGATGCTAGAGTGACCCTGATGACCGCCCTTCAGTGCCCCCATCAGCTCACTTCCTCATGCAGAAGTAAGTGGGCAAGCACTCTCAGTCCCTTCCCTTGTTTTCTCTTTAAAGTAGGCATTTTTCTCTGCACCTCTTTTCCCTGAGTCTTACAGGAGCAGGTTATGCTCCTCAAAGGCAAGTCTTGTGGTAGTCAACACTCACTGTGCCTGGCTGAATAAGTCTAATCCCACAGTTGAGTATTAGGAAGCCCGCTTGTCCTTATTTTTCAATAGCGGTAATAAAGACGTATTTTCATCCCCATTTGTTTGAATCTACCTCCTGGTTGTTTCTGAACTCAGGTCAATGGGGAATTATTCTGGCCTTTTAAATCTCTCAAACCCTAAGAGTAAGCATTCAGTAAGTGTATATTGAATGAAAGAAGAATGGGTGATTTAATTATCAAACTTATGGAAGCAGGAAACACCAACATTGCCCTCCTATCACTTACTGCTTTGTGATAGCCCAGCTGTGACTGGGTATCCCTGATAATGGGTTCTTACAATGTGGTCATTTTGGGTCACCATTAGTAGATCACTTTCTCCTTCCTGTTTTTGGAATAATTAATTATTTTCTGCTTTTCAGAAAAATCTATTTCTCAATGCTTAGAAATGTTTCTATTTTCTCTTACTTTTTGGACACAATGTCCCTTTCCCTACCATCACTATCTCTTGTAGCTACGGCCTCCCTAATTTCTAGTCTTTATTTCCGCATCCAGGAATGTTAATAATCCTTGAGTTTAGGAGTATTGGTCCTCTTATGTCATGCAGTTCCTTCTGCACGGGCGCACATCTCTTAGGATATGATGCTTATAGACTCCAAACTTAGTATGTGTTTTCTTCTTCTTTTGCATATCCCTCACCAGGTTATTATACACAGTTGATTGAAGAACAAGAAGATTTTTAAATTTGAGTTTGATTTAGATTTTGTTTCATTTTAGAATACACTGATACCCCTAGAAACCAGCTACTATAATTTTGTCATGAGCATGCCAGCTGAAGCAAGAAGTCCAACTGCAGTTCAAAGCTAGCATTTTAATGTTCACATAGCTTTTTCCCAAAAATGGCCACCACTGGTTCCAAAGTATCTTTGAAAATGATAAAACCTAGAGATCACTGGGACTAAATGAAGTTGCAGTTTGCGTATACAACTGAAAAAGTAGAAGGGATTGAACATTCAGCTCCCACAGACCTCTGGACAGAAGTGTCTGAGCATCAGTATAGAATTAGAAAAAAGAGGGGGGTAGTAGAGCCCATTGAAAATGGAAAAACAATTAAAAATATATTGAAAGTAGAAAGAAAAAGAGAAATCAGTCCTAATTAATTCTGGTGCCCTTCTCAACCCCAGCCTCTTTGTAATCCTACTGGGAACATCTTTATTGATCTGGGGGTCCTGCAGCATGCTTCTGATGCTTATCTCAGCATAAAAACAGACTCTTGTGATGAGCAGTGATTTAATTACATGACAATCACCGTTAACAATGCATGGCGAATACCAAAAAAATATGCAGAGCAAGACTGGCATTGATAAATGCAAAGAGGTGGCATTGACTTTCAGTAAAGTTTCTGCTTAAACCTCTGCTGCTACTTCTGTCATAGAAAAGAATAGTCTTCAGTTACTTGAAATGTCTAAGAACTGACCATTGGTTCACATTCAGGTAATAATAAGGAAGTTTACAGTTTAAAATATCAGTATTTAATAGATCATTAGAACCCATTTCTAGAACCTGAGAAATGTACCTAGCATTAAGCTTTTCCACAAAAATTGTGAGACATTTACAAAGCAAAATGGTAACATCTTTACAAAGAGACCTTCCCTTGTCTTAGGTGTTCAAGACTCACTCAATGCTTATGCCAAGGTTAGTATTGGAAAATTATGGGATAAACTTGTGGAAATTGGATATATTCTTCCAATAAGAGCCTTTCAGAATAAAATCTCAAGTGTCTTCAGACATGTTATGCCTGGGCTTTTATATATGACAAAGTACATTTTTAAGTTTAGGCATATGGAAAACTATAAACTAAGTTCCTGTCTTTATCACTAGACTAAGTTGGATAAATCAAAGTTAATTACTAATTTAGAAAGATTATGTTAGGATGTTAATTAACACAGATTGCTTAAAAACATTTGAGGAGGTAAATATGTGAATAGGGGCTACAACTTGTGCTTGAGTTTCTTAAATCTGTTTAATTGAACATGGTAGGATGGCCCTTCTGTTATGGGGGACCAATAAAATGAAAGGATGACACAAAAGAGAATAAATCCATGTGAATTAAGGGAGTGGAAGAAAGTGAAGGAAGAATCATCCTACACAAGAGCTATAGAGAAGTGTGTGGATTAATGGGACACGGTAGCGTCCAGGGAGGGGTGGTGCCAAATTAGAGATCACACCAGAAGAGTAGAAAAGGGAGCTGCTTTGTCCTTGGTAATCTTCAAAAAGCTCAGCTTGTGGTTGGCAGCATGAGAAGAGGGAGAGTCACAGTTTTTACAGAGGCACATAGATAGTATGGTCTCAGTCCATAAAACCAGAAGCCTTTTCTTTCAAGAATGTCAGTGAAATACCTGAAGAAAGTCAAGGCAGAGCATGTAATTGTCAAGGGCACAAGGCCAGACTGGCTGCCTTCAGGGCTCAGCTCTGTTACTTACCAACTGTGTGACTTTGGGCAATTTCCTCAACCATCTGTGCCTCAGTTTCCTCATCTGCAAAATGGGAAATAATAATCGCATTACCTCACATAGTTGTTTTGGGGACCAAATAATTATTTTTAGCTTTAGTGAGGTATAATTAAAAAGTAAATACTATATATATTCAAGGTATACAATGTGATGTTTTGATACACATTGTGAAGTGATCGCCACAATCAAGTTAATTAACATATCCATAATCTCACATAGTTGCCTTTCCTGGATGTGTGTTGAGGCTACTTAAAATCTATTTTCTTAACAAATTTCAAGTTTACAATCTATTTGTAGTAACTGTAGTCAGCATGCTGTACATTAGGTCTCCAGAACGTATTCACTTTATAAGTGAAAGTTTGTTCCCTTTCACCAACATATCCTCCACTCCCACCAACTCCACCACATACAACCCTGGTAACTACCATTCTACTCTGTTTCTATGAGTTTGACTTTTTTAGATTCTACATATAAGTGAGGTCATACAATATTTATGTTTGCGTGTCTGGCTTATTTTACTTTGCATAAAGTCTTCCAGGTTTATCTATGTTATTTGCAAGTGACAGAATTTTCTTATTTTCTAAGGCTGACTAATATTCAATTACGTACGTGTGTGTGTGTGTGTGTGTGTGTAACAGTTTCTTTATCCATTTATCTGTCAAGAAACACGTTGTTTCCATATCTTGGCTATTATGAAGACTGTGGCAATGAACAAGGGAGGGCAGATATCTCTTCAACAAACTGATTTTATTTCCTTTGAATATATACTCACATGTAGGATTCCTAGATCACATGGTGGTTATATTTGTAATTTCTTGAGAAACCTCCATACTGTTCTCCATAGTGGTTGTACCAGTTTACACACCCACCAACAATGTATAAGTTTGCTCCACATCCTTATCAACATTTGATATCTTTTGACTTCTTGTTAATAGCCATTCTAGCAGGTGTCAGGTTTGCATTTTGTGGTTTTGATTTGCATTTCCCAGATGATTATTGATGTTAAGTACATTTTTATATACTTCTTGGCCATTTGCTTGTCTTCTTTGGAAAAATGTCTATTCAGGTTCTTTTTTCATTTTTAAATCAGACTACTTTCATTTTTTGCAATTCATACAATTGAATTATATGAATTCCTCATGTATTTTGAATATTAACTTCTTATCAGATATATGGTTAACAAATATTTTCTCCCATTCTGTGGATTACCTTTTCCTTTTGTTGATTGTTTCCTTTGCTGTGTAGAAACTTTTTAGTTTGCTGTAGTTTAATTCTGTTTATTTAATTGTAATTAATTTTGTTTAATTTAGCTTGTTTGATTTTAAGTTGTTTAATCCCACTTTTGTTGCCTGTGTTTTTGGTGTCTTAGCCAAAATTCATTGCCAAGTTCAATGTCATGGGGCTTCCCCTGATGTTTTCTTTGAGGAATTTTACAGTTTTAGGTCTTATGTTTAAATCTTTAATTCATTTTAAGTTGATTTTTGTGTATGGTGTAGGATAATGATTCACTGTCATTGTTTTGCATGCAGATGGCCAGTTTTCCTAGCTCCTTTGATTGAAGGGACTATCATTTCCCATTATGTATACCCAGTGAATTCTTCCTCAGAGACTAGTTGATCACATGTGTAGGTTTATTTGTGGACTTTCTGTTATGTTCCATTGATCCATGTGTCTCTTTTTATGCTAGTACCATATCATTTTAATTACTATAGCTTTGTAATATAATTTAAAATTGAGAAGCCTTCAACTCTGTTATTCTTGCTCAAGTGACTTCACCTATTCAGAATGTTTTGTGCTTCCATACAAATTTATGACTTGTTTTCTATTTCTGTGAAAAATGCTATTGGAAATTTGATAGACATTGCATTGATTCTGTAGATCACTTTGAATTGTATAGGCATTTTGACAATATTGATTGTTTTGATCCGTGAACACAGTATATCTTTCCATTTATTTGTGTCATCTTTCAATTTCTTTCATCATTGTTTTATAGTTTTCAGTGTACAGATTTCTCACGTTCTTGATTAAATTTATTTTTAAGGATTTGTTTCTTTTTGATATTGTGAAATTATTAATTTTTTTAAATAGTTAATTATTAGTGTATAGAATCACAACTGATTTTTGTATGTTGATCTCACAACTTGCAATTTTACTGCATTTATCAGTTTTCGCAGTTTTCTGATTGAGTCATTAGACCGTTGTATATATAGGATTATATTATCTGCAAATAGAAACAATCTCTTCCTTTCCAATTTGGATGTCTTCTATTTCTATTTCTTGCCTATTCGATCTGGCTAAGAATTCTAGTACTATGTTGAGCAGAAATGGCAAGAATGGGCATCCTTGTCTTATCTTGATATTAGGAGAAAAACTTTCAGCTTTTAATTATTACGATTTTAGCTATGGGCTTGTCATATATGGCCTTTATTGTGTTAAACAATAAAACCCATTTTTTCTATATCTAGTTTGATAAGAATTTTTATTGTGACAAGATGGCAGATTTTCTCAAATATTCCTTCTGTACCTATTGAGATGATTATATGATTTTTATCCTTCATTATGTTAATGGAGTATATCACACTTATTGATTTGCATATGAAAAATATTAAGCCATTATTTCCTTAAATAGATTTTGTTTTCTTTTCTCTCTCTCCTCTTTCTAAAACTTCTGTAATGTGAATGTTAGCTCTCTCAATGGTATCTCATAAATCCTTTAGGCTTTCTTCATTGTTTTTAATTATTTTTTCTTTTTTCTCCTCTGACTATTTTTAATGACCTGTCTTTAAGTTCACTAGGTCTTTCTTCTGCTTGATCCATTCTGCTGTTGATGCTTTCTATAGCATTTTTTATTTTATTTATTATACTCTTCAGCTCCAGAATTTCTGTGTTTTTTAGTAATTACTCTTCTAAACTCATTTTTTGTGTGTATTGTTTTCCTGATTTCAATGAGTTGTGTCTCTGTTCTCTTGTAGCTCTTTGACCTTCCTTAAAGTAAATTACTTTTAATTATCTGTCAGGTAACTTGTAGATCTCCATTTATTTGAGGTAAGTTGCTGGAAAATTATTGTATTCTTTTGCAATTCCTTGTTTTTTCCTTTATGTTATTTTCCTTGTTTTTCTTTCATGTTACTTGTTGCCTTGCACTGATATCTGTGCATTTGATAGAGCAGTTACTTCTTCCAGACTTTATGGAATGGTTCTGATGGTGAAAGATCTTCACCTACTGCTGGCTGTGCAGACCCCATCTGGGTGAGATGCAGCAATCCCACCTCCTTTGAAGGTGCAGAATTATGGTTTCTATGAAGCTCTGTCAGTTGAAGTCAGTGTTGCAAAGATTACAGGAGTACACAGCAGCCAAGGCTGAGTGTATCTGCAGTGATAGTGAAGGTCATTAGGGTCTCTGGCAGTGAAAGGTGCTGGAGTCCCCCTGATCTCCTTTCTCCCCCCATGGGAAAGTTTGGCCATGGATATTATTCCTGCTGCCAGATTCACCTTGAAGGCACACTAGCAGTAGCAGTGGCACCAGTTTCCAACGCATGGTGGTTTTGACACAGCCATAATGCCTGGTTCTGGAATCCGGGCACACATAGAAGAATCATGGCTGTGGGGTGCTGGCACTGGTGCCTGGGGCACAGGTTCCCCTTCTGCCATGTTGGTAACAATGTGTGAGGTGCAGGTGCTTGTGGAGAAACTAGAAATCTGGCATCCCAAGAACAGGCAAACAGAGCTATAGCATTTCCAGAATCTAGGGCCCAGATTCCTCCACTGCAATAGGGCTCCAATGTACTAGGTGTGAGTGCTTGTGTATCTGCTGCAGAGCTGGCATCAAGAGTGCAGGTGTATGTAGAGATATTGGTATTCCAGGAATTGACACAGGGTTGTGTCTGCTGCAGCAGTGGCTTCAGTTTCCAAGGTTTTAACTGTATCTTTGAATCCTCCCAAGGCTATTTCTGTTTGTGGTTGACTTTATAATTTTTTTTGTGGGAGAGGAGGATAAAGGCTGGTATCTCATATCCCACCATCTTCTGGACATCATTTGGGTATTAAATAGAATTTCTTTGAACAGTACCTGGTAAGTTATGTGTTAGCTGTTATTAATATTAACATTTATAGTGTGATATTGCCAACCCTAAAACAAAGCTTTCCTTATTCTGACATTTGGGAGGACATACAACCCAGAACTGACTTTCTGCCCACTCTGTCTCAAGCAAATACTGCCAGTGGCATATCCTTCTCACATTAACAGAGATCTCCTTCCAAAGACAGGCTTCTCAGGAAGGAGACCTACTTACACATTAGCAGAGAAAACCTATAGCCCTTGCCTAGAACAGTCAATCCAATTCATTTCAAAATAGAATCAGTAATGGGTCCACAGACTTTTGTGGAGAACAGACAACATAAAAGAACTGACGTGGAAGAAATAGATGATTCAGAAAGACAGACAAAAGTTGTTTAAAAAAAAAACACTCTATCATCTTCAGATTTGAGGACATATTAAAGGAATGGACTGCAGTGGAAAACATAGCTTAGACATTTAAAATATGTTTGATCACATTAAATAATTGAAAGACTGAAAGAAAAGGCAAATAAATTTTCCAGAATGTAGAGAAAAAGAAAAAAAATATATGAGGAAAAAGACAAAAGATTATTCAAGAATGTTTTACTTCTGTCTATAGTCATCTCAGTAAAAGAGATGAGAAAACGTAAGAAAGGAAATGATAGCTTAAGTAACAGACAACAATTTTCTACCCCTGAATTCGACAGTATAGTTTAGCATGATAGAGTTCACTTTAGCTTGAATGGCAACCAGAATGAAACTTTAAACAAAAATGATGTAGATCTAGATAAATCCTTGGGAAATTTCGAAGCAAAGATAAAGAGAAAATTTTTAAAAACTAAGGAGAAAGAGGAAAAGGTTGCCAAAAATAAAGAAAGCAGAATTAGATTGTTTGTCAACCTCTCATCAGCCACTTGACACACCATCTTCAGAGCTCCAAGGAAAAATTATTGTTTGAAACTATTGCTGAACTTTAATCTTTGAATCGTAGATAAGTATGAGTGCTAAATACATTTTCTGGCATTAAAAAGGCTCAAATACTCTATGTTCTATGTATTTGTAGATGTACTTTAGCATAATCAGCAAAAAATCAAGCAAGAGGAAGATGTGTGGTCCAGGACCCCGTAGATCTGACTCAAGTGGGTAAGGAAGGGATGCCCTAGGTGCAAGGGAGTAAGTAAGAGAATAGGAGGAAGTATGGTGGGGGTAGGTGGGACAGTGACTTCTAGATCTCAAATACATAGGAGCTAAACACTGACTGAAATTAAGCCTAGGGAAAAGAAATTTCATATATAACCTAGAATTACTTCGCTATATAGAAGTCTTCTTTAAAAAAAATTGTATAAATGTAAGGGATACAAGTGCAATTTTGTTAAATGGATATATTGAGTAATGGTGAAATGTGGGCTTTTAGTGTGTCCATCACTGAAATAGTGTACATGGTACCCATTAAGTAATTTCTAATCATCCACCCTCTCCCACCATTCCCAGTCTCCAACGTCTATCATTCCACACTCTGTGTCCCTTGTGCATACATTATTTAGCTCCCACTTATAAGTGAGAACATGAGGTCTTTGACTTTCTGTTACTGAGTTGTTTCACTTAAGATAATGGCCTTTGGTTCCATCCATGTTGCTGCAAAAGACATGATGTCATTCTTTTTATGAATAAATAGTATTTCATTGTGCATATATGCCACATTTTCTTTAATCTTCCACTGATGGACACTTAGGTTGATACCCAGTAGTGGGATTGCTGGATTAATGGTAGTTCTATTTTTAGTTGTTTAGGAAATCTCTGTACTGTTTTCCATAGATGTTGTACTAATTTACAGTCCCAATAGCAGTATATAATGTTTCCTTTTTTCTGTATTCTCCCCCCATATCTGTTATTTTTTATGTTTTAATAATAGTTATGCTGAGTAGGCGAGATGATTTTTCATTGCGGTTTTAATTTTTGAAAAATCTATGCATAAAGCAAGATAGATTATCCTAAATTGTTACCTATATACTTTTCTTTTTAGTGAGCAATGCTAAGAGATAAAGATAGAAGATAACGTGTGGTACGTTCTCTATGTTAAATAAAAGCAAACTGTATCAGTTCCAATAATGATCAAAATGCCTTGTACTTTATCAATATACTTGAACAATAACTGATCCCTCCACCCCCCGCCCCGTCTCTCTCTCTCTCTCTCTCTCTCTCTCTTCCTCTGTGTGTGTGTGTCTTTCTCTCACCTCTTTGTATCTAAATGAACATGTTAGATTTTATCCACATAAGAATCCCTATTTGGCAGATCTGAAAACCAAGTCTCTGTAAGATTGACTTAAGATTACATAGCTAGGAAGTTAACTTTTTGTCCAGCATTAAAAAATTATCTACAAAACTAAGCCTAACTAAATTTATGTCCTAAAAGATAGTAGGTGGCAGAAGTGGATGCCAACAGCGGAACTTTTATTCATCAAGTATTCAAATGCAAAACTACTGTCCACCTTAGGGACTCACTACTTTATGGCGAATAATGACTAACAATGCAGTCCTCCATGTCAATATGACAAACTTATCAATAAATATAATGAATTCCTCAGGCAAACACTTCTCATTAGCCTGACCTGTTGTATATTTGCTGAAAAGCATATGGGCATCCCCAAATGTGCATACCTAATATCTCCTTAACCAATTGAGTTCTGTGCAGCTCACTGATATCAATAGAATTACATTCACAAGCAAGAGAAATGTTGCTAGTTGTTGTTTTAAGTTTGGGCAAAGATACAAATTTGCATTTGCAACTAACAGCTTAACTGGTATGTCTACCTTAATGATGTCTAGTTTTGACAAACATTTCCTAGTGTGAGTTAAAAGTAACGCAACTTTATGGTTAAAATGTAAGTATGCTGTTAAGATGATTAATTACTTCCATCTAATAATTGCCCAAATCTGAAAAGAAAATTATCTAAGCCAATCAATTTAAAGGAATTGAATATTTAGTTTTAGGCTCTATTTTTGAGTGGTTATTCAAAAAGAATTATGTAATTATTGCTAATTTGTGATTTTCTGAAATAAAAGAAGACAAATATAACATGGATAATTGAAACCCAGAATTGGAAAAATAGAAGCCCAAACTCTATCTAATGATCAGTTTCAACATCCACTTTTATTGAACATCGAGGCAGTATTGTTACAGAACCAAATGAACTAATCCAAAGGCAATATCTCTATAGATACAAATATTTTATGCACTATGCCAGTGTTTAGAGTTCTATTCCAAAATATTTTATCCTATTATTATTACTTACTGGAGAAACTGAGGTAAGTATCAAAAGTTTGTAGTCAATCTCTCAAAGTTAGTGATGACATCAAGGATTTGAGCTGAGATGAGCCTCCTAACCAGAACCAACTACAAAAAAGCATTTCCTTGTCTATTAAAATTAAACTAGGATGTTCCACTTTCCAACCTTCACCCCCTGAAGATGACCACAAGTTCGTCTTGCAACCCCTGAATGGAGTTTTAAAGGTGGCGAATACCTTTGAGGTAAATAAATGCCCATGACACTCTACACAGTTCTTTCAAGTACTATTATTACTACTATTTTACCTGAAAGTTTATGAAAGGGCAGAATGAAATTGAGAACAGAGATTTTCTGATTCCCAGTTGGTTGTTCTTTATACATATACTTCATTTCAGCTTTTAATAAGAATGTTTCCCCATATAAATAGGATGTGTTTCTTCATTTATTATTGTTTTTAGGGATACACTGAATACATTAGGAGCACAGTTACGTGTGTATGTTTGCATGTGCGTACACATGTGAATGTAGGGTTATATCACATGCAACTATAAGAAATTCTGCATTGCAAGTAAGTATGACAATCTACAAATCAAAAAATATAGAAATGTACTCCTGCCAACACTGGCCAACTTATAAGTTAGAAAATCCTGGTAGGTGTTATACAAGCAGAGTGATGTCTCACCAAGGATGGCTACATTCTGATCCCCAGAACCTGTGAACATGTTAGGTCACTTGCCAAAGAGGAATTAAGGTTGCAGATGGATTTAAAGTTACTAATCAGCTGACTTTAAAATACAGAGGGTTTATCTTGGATTATCCAAGTGGGGCCAGTATAATCACAAAAGTCCTTAAAAATGAAAGACATGGCCGGGCACAGTGGCTCATACCTGTAATCCCAGCACTTTGGGAGGCCGAGGCGGGTAGATCAGGAGTTCGAGACCAGCCCAGCCAACACGGTGAAACCCTGTCTCTACTGAAAATACAAAAATTAGCCGGGCGGGGTGGCGGGCACCTGTAATCCCAGCTACTGGGGAGGCTGAGGGAAGAGAATCACTTGAACCCGAGAGATGGAGGTTGCAGTGAGCTGAGATCACGCCACTGCACTCCAGCCTGGGTGACAGGAGAAACTCCATCTCAAAAAAGAAAAAAAAAGACGAAGAAATTGGAAAAGACAACTAAGAGAAACGGTCAAATGAGAAGGACTGTGCCCAAGGTTGCTGATTTTAAAGAAGGAGGAAGAGGCCATGAACCAAGGAATGAAGGTAGCCTTTAGAAGCTGGAAAAGGTATCAAAACAGTTCTTCCCTAGAGCCTCCAGAAGGAATGCAGCACTGTTAACCCTTTCATTATAGCCAAGTGAGATGTTTTGGACTTCTGCTCCAGAATGGCAAGAGATATTTGTGTTTTTGTAAGCCATGAATTTTGTGGGTTTCTTTCATTGACACATAGTAATTGTACTTATTTATGGGGTACGTGGTAATGTTTCGATAATGTATAGTGATCAAATCAGAATAGAGAGCATATCCATCACCTCAAACAATTATCCTTTGTTTGAGCTGAGAATGTAAAAAATCCCCTTTTCATGAAACATAAATTATTATTAATTAAACTATAGTGCTATGAGACACTAGAACTTATTTCTCATCTAGCAATATTTTTGAATCCTTTAACCAATCTCTCCCTATCTATCCATTGCCCCACCTTTCCTAACCTATCATAACTTCTATTCTATGCTCTACTTGCATGAGATCAACTTTCTTAGCTTCTGCACGTGGGTGAAAACATGTAATATTTACCTTTATGTTCCTGGCTTATTTCACTTAATATTCCCCAGACTCATCCCTATTGCCACAAATGATAGAATTTTATTCTCTCTTTATGGTTGAATAGTATTCTATTGTGTATGCATATCACATTTTCCTTATCCATTCAGGTATTGATGGGCACAGATTGACTCCATATTTTGGCTATGTGAATAGTGCTGCAATAAACATGGGGGTGCATATCTCTCTTCAATATGCTGATTTACTTTCCTTTGGCTATAGCCCAGTTGTGGGATTGCTGAAATATAGAGTAGTTCTATTTGGATTTTTTTGAAGAAGATCTATACTGTTTTCCATAGTGGCTATACTAGTTTACATTCCCACCAGCAGTATATAAAAGTTCCCCTTTATCAAATCCTCACCAGCATTTGTTGTATTTTATCTCTTTGATAATAGCTGTTCTAACTAGAGTCTGTTGATATTTCACTGTGGTTTTTATTTGCATTTCTTTGATGATTAGTGATGTTGAGGGTTTTTTTATACATTTGTTGGCCATCTGTATGTATTAGAAATATCTATTCATGTCCTTTGCCCACTTTTTAATGACATTATTTAGGCTTTTTGCTGTTGAGTTGAGTTCCTTATATATTTTGGATATTAATCCCTTGTCAGATGATAAGTTTGCATATATTTTCTCACATTCTGTATGTTGTATTTTCACTCTGTTGACCGTCTTCTTTGCTGTGCAAAAGCTTCTCAGTTTTATAATCCCATTTGTGTGTATTTATTTTTGTTGCCAGTGCTTTTGAAGTCTTATTCACAAAATATTTTTCCAATGTCTCGAAGCGTTCCCTCTGTGTTTTCTTCTAGTAGTTTTATAGTTGCAGGCCTGATATATTTAAGTCTTTGATTGATGTTTAATCGATTTTTGTTTAAGGAAAGAAATAAGGCTCTAGTTTCATTGTTCTGCATGTGAATATTAGGTTTCCCTAGCACTATTTATTGAAAGAGAGTCTTTTCCCCAGTGAATGCTCTTGGTGCCTTTGTCAAAAACCAGTTGGCTTTAAATGCATAGGTTTATTTCTGGGTTCTCTGTTCTGTTCCATTGGCGTGTCTGTTTTTATGCAGTACCATGTTGTTTTTATTACTATAACATTGTATTATATTTTGAAATCTGGTAGTGTGGTGCTTCCAGCTTTTTTCTCTTTGCTCAGGATTGCTTTGGCTATTCAGGGTCTTGTTGATTCTATAGAAATTTCTAGAATTTTTTGGTTTTATTTTTGTGAATGTTATTTGTATTTTGACAGGGATTACATTAAATTTGTAAATTGTTTGGGATAGTATGTGCATTTTAACAATATCCTTCCAGTCCATAAACATGGAATGTCTTTCCATTTTTCGTGTTCTTTTCCACTTTTTCATCAGTTTTATTGTTTTCCTTATAGAGATTTTTTACCTCTGTGGCTACATTTATTAAAATGTAAAAGTTTTGTAGCTATTGTAAGCATAATTGTTTTCTTGATTTTTTTTTTCAGCTAGTTCATTCTTGATGTGTAGAAATGCTACTGATTTCTGTATGATGCTTTTGTATCCTGCCACTTTACCAAATTTATCAGCTGTAAGAGTTTTTTGTGTGTGTGTGTGAACTCTTTAGGTTTTTCCACATGTAAGATTATGTCTTCTGCAAGAAAGAACAATTTGACTTCCTCCTTTCCACTGTAGATCCCCTTTATTTCTATCTTTTGCCTAATTGCTCTGGCTAGAACTTCTGGTAATGTTGAATAAGAGAGGTGAGAGTGGAAATCCTTGTCTTGTTCCAGTTCTGTATGATCTTAACTTTGAGTTTGTCATATATGGCCTTCATTGTGCTGTGGTACATTCCTTTTATACTTAATTTGTTGAAAATATTTTTAAACATGAAGGGATATTGAATTTTATCAAATGCTTTTTCTGCATCTGATGAGATGATTATATGGTTTTTGTCTGACATTCTATTGATGTAATCTATCATATTTACTGATTTATGTATGTTGAACTATCCTTACATCCCTGGCATAAATCTCACTTGATGATGGTGTATAATCATTTTGATGTGTTGTTGGATTCAGTTTGATAATATTTTGCTGAGGATATTTGCAAGTATGTTCGTTAGGAATATTGGTGTGTAGATTCTTGTTGTTGATAATGTTTTAGCTTTATCTGGCTTCAGTAAAAGTGTTATGCTAGCCTCGTGAATGAGTTTGGAAGAATTCCCTTTCCTTCAAATTTTAATTGGAATTAGCTCTTTTTTAAAATTTTGAGAGAATTCAATCATGACAACGTCTAGTCCTGGGCTCTGCTTTGATGGGAGACTTTTGATTATTGATTCAATCTTGCCACTCATTCTTGGTCTGTTCAGCTTTTATTTCTTCTTGGTTTAATCTTGGTAGTTTGTATGTAGCCAGAAATGTATCCATTTCTTCTAGATTTACCAGTTTGTTGGTATGTCTGTGTTCATAATAGTCTCCAGTGATCCTTGTGTTCTTGTGGTATCAGTTGTGACAGCTCCTTTTTTGTTTCTGATTTTGTTTATTTGGATCTTCTCTCTTTTTTTCTTAGTCTGTTTAATTGTTGTTGATTTTTTTTTTTTTGCCTTTTCAAAAAAAAAAAAAAACCCAATGATTTGTTTTGTTGATTTTTTTCTGAGTCACAGTTTTGTTTATCTCTGCTCTGATCTTTATTTTCTTTCCTTCTACAAATTTGGGGTTTGGTTTTCTCTTGCTTTTCTAGTTTCTTGAGGTTCATCACTAGGTTCATTATTTGAAATCTTTCTATTTTTTTAATGTAGTCTTTTTTTGGCAATGAATTTGCCTCTTAATACTGATTTTCCTGTGTCCCATAGGTTTGCTATATTGTGTTTATTTTAATTTGTTTCAAGAAACTTTTTGATTACCCCTTGATTTTCTTTCTTGACCCTCTGGTCATTTGGAGCATGTTGTCTAATTTCTGTATTTGTACAGCTTCAAATATTCCTCTTTCTTCACTTCTAGTTTTATTTCATTGTGGACAGAAAACATACTTGATATGATTTCAATATTTTTAAACTTTTGAGACTTACTTTGTGTCCTCATAAAATGGTGTACATGGTCAATCCTGGAGAATGTTTCATGTGCTGAAGAAAAAAAAATGGATAGTCTTCAGCTGTGAAGTGAAATGTTCATATAGGTCTGTTAAGACCATTTCATTTGTGTTGCAGTATAAATTCCATGTTTTCTTTGTTGATTATCTGTCTAGATGATCTTTCTAATGCTGAGAATCAAGTATTGAAGCCTCTAACTATTACTGTTTTGGAGTCTAACTATCCCTTAAGAACTAATAACATGTGCTTTATATATCTGAGTGCTCCAGTGTTGATTGTATACATATTTATAATTATGTCTTCTAGCAAACTTAATCCCTTTATTATTATGTAATGCCCTTCTTTGTCTCTTTTTGCTATTTTTAACTCAAAGTATATTTTATCTGATAAAAGTATAGCTTCGTGGGCTCACTTTTGGTTTCAATTTGTGTTAAATATCTTTTTCCATTCCTTCACTTTTAGTCTATATGTGTTTTTACAGGTGAACTTAGTTTCTTATAGGCAGCATATAGTTGGGTCTTGGTTTTTTGTTTTTTTTTTTTTTCATTCATTCTGCTGGTGTCTATCTTTCAATTGTGGAATTGAATCTGTTTATACTGAAGGCTATGATTGATAAGTAAGGACTTATTCCTTCATTTTATTAATTGTTTTCTGGTTGTTTGTATATTCTTTATTCCCTTCTTCCTCTCTTATTGTTTATTTTTGCAGTTTGGTGGTTTTCTCTAATAATAAAGTTTGATTCCTTTCTTTTTCTCCTTTGTTTGTCTGATCTACTAGTTTTATAATTTTACATGTTTTCATGATGGTAGCTATCATCTTTCCCCTTTTGGATGCAGGACTCCTTTAAGCTTTTCTTGTCAGGCCCATCTTGTGGTGATAAATTCCTTAGTTTTTGCTTATCTGGGGAATACTTCAGTTCTCCTTCATTTCTAAGGGATAACTTTACTGAGTACAGTATTCTTGACATTTTTTTAATTTTAGCACTTTGAACATATTTCATTCATCCCATTCTTTTCTGTTGAGAAATCTGTTGTTAGTCTAGTGGGAAATTTCCTTTCATGTGACTTGATGTTTTTCTCTTGCTGTTTTTAAAATTCTCCCTTTGTCTTTTTTTTCTTTTCTTTTTTTTTTTTTTTGAGACAAACTCTTCTTGTGTCACTTTGGCTGGAGTACAATGGCATGATCACAGCTCACCACAGCCTCAAACTCCAGAGCTCAGTTAATCCTCCCACCTAAGCCTTCTGAGTAGCTGAAACTACAGGCACATGCCACCACACTCTTTTTTTTTTTTTTAAGAGATGGGGTTTCACTATGTTGCTCAGGTTGCTCTTGAACTCCTGGGCTCAAGTGATCCTCCCACCTTGTCCTCCCAAAGTGCTGGGATTACAGGCATGAGCCACTGTGCTCAGCCCTCCCTTTGTCTTTTACCTTTGACAATCTCAATGTTATGTACCTCACAGATGACCTGTTTTGTTTTATTGAATGTATTTGAGGATTTCTGAGCTTCCTGGATCTGAATGTTTATCTCTCTCCCCAGACTTGAATGTTTTCGGGTATTATTTCATTAAATATATTTTCTATGTTTTTCCCTTCTATTCCCATTCTGGAATTCCCATAACACAATTAAAAAAAAAATGGTGTCCTATAAGTCCTGCAGTCTCTCCTCATTTTTTTTTATTCTTTTCCAGTCTGCCTAGGTTATTTCAAAAGAATTGTCTTGAAATTTTTTCTCCTGCTTGAAGTTCTCAATTATGTTTTGCATTTTATTCAATTCCTCATCTCTAAAATACCTTTTATTTTTAAATACATATAATATCTCTTTGATGTATCTCTCATTCAGATCATGAATTGTCTTTCTGATTTTATTGAATCATTTATCTGTATTCTTTTGTATCTTGTTGAGTTTCCTTAAGATGATTATTTTGAATTCATTTTCTGGCATTTTATATATTTTCTTTTGTTTGGAGTCTGTTACTGGAGGATTATTGTATTCCTTTGGAGGTGTAATGTTTTCTTGCTTTTTCATGTTTCTTGTGTCTCTATATTAATAGTTATGCATCTGGTGAAACAGCTGTCTCTTCCAATTTTGTGGGGTAGGTTTTGTAGGGAAAGATTTATTTCTATAGTTGGATGGGGTGTATTGGCTTTGGTCCTAGATGGACACAGTAGTGTAGTCGCCACAGTGTTTCTTCATAATGTGATACACATTAGCAATGTTTCCAAGCTTCTCAGTGGACTGGGCCATGGGATTCTGTGGCAGTGATAGCACAGCTTTGCTGAAGATGAGCTTCCTGAACTGTTTCTCAGACTGAGAACATGCCCATGGACATCCTGGGTTGGCCAGCTCAGGAACCGGCTCATTGGTGATGATACCGCCAAGCTATTACTCCAGCCAGGGGTGCAGGCTATAGCTGCTCAATCAGCTCAGGGGTGAGTCTGCCAGGCTGTTTCTCTGGTGAAGGGTATAGGCTCATGGCTGTCTGGCTGGCTTGAGACTGATACCAGCAGTGTTGGGCCCACTGGGAAATTTATCTGGCTAGCAGCATGGCTCTGCAGAAGCTTGACTTCCTTTGGGGCCTATCTGCTGGGGGCACATTTGCTATTTCTCTGGCCAGAGTACGCTGGCCTGAGGCTAATGTCCCTGTTTTTCACAGCCAAAGTCACACCTACTTCTGGCTCTGAGCACCTGGGGTCATGGTGTTGCAGCCACTTGTGTGGGATGGAGTGTAATGACAGTAGAGTCCCAAGGCCAGAGAGGTACAGTGGCTACTGGCTCCTAGAGCAGGGAATATTCCAGCAGTGGCTCTAGTTGCAAGATCCCACCATGCTGCAGCAGCTGGAGTCACAAAAACATGGAGGGGAGAGGTGGAGGAGGAGAGTACAACTTGTCCTAATCTGGAGCAATACAGCTGCATGAATTCTAGGCAGCTCCCCAAACCAGGCTCAGGGCTTGTGAGGACTCTGGCATTCCCCCTTAAGAAGGACATAGGTGTCTTAAGGGGGCTTGAAGTCTTCTTGCCTTTCTCCCCACAAACGGAAGTCTCTCCTGACTCCGGGCTAATCCTAGCAGAGGAGAAGGAGTGGCAGAAGCAGAGTCCCTCAATTCCCTTTCTATGTTGTCATCCTGGGCTTCTGAGTACCACAGGGACCACACCACTCCCTTGCTGCACTCCAGTGCTCTCCCTCCAACACTCCAGTTGAATTTTAGTTTTTTATGTGTTGCCTTGGTCATTGCTTGTCAGGGAGACAAGTGCCAGGACCCTCTAGTCAGTCATCTTGCTGTTGTCTCTCACCCTTACAGCAGCAATAGAAACTAATAGGGCTCTCCTAAAAAGGAGATACCACATCAAAACTAAACCTCACTGAATATTTCTGCTTATCAATTTGACTTTTATTTTTTAATGATTCTGGATTTTATAGTTCCAGAAATTGTCAATGTAATTCTCTTTATTATACTATTAACCAATGGTGAAGGAAGGGAGAAAAATACTAAGGCATGCAGTGTTGAGCCAATTTCCATCACATGTTTGTTTCTCTAAATAGTCGTTGTTTTTCCAATTCAGCTAATGTGATATGAAAATTCAGTAATTTGTGTTTTCTGTTGCATATGAAATTTGGATATCTACAGCATCAGAATCCACAATATGAAAGCAGTTTTTTATAATTTCTCATGTATTCTGATTGTCTTCCCTCATGTGATAACAACTGGCTATTATAAAGAAGATGAAAATGATTCTTTGTTTTCTAAGATTCTGATTCTTTCATATAACTAGTACTCAAACATCTTCCTTTTACATAATTTAACGCACAATGATTTACTGTATCTTTTTAAAAAATTGTGCATACTTAGAAGTTGGAGTGTTTTGAGTACTCCTTAATAATTGTAGTTTTATTTATTTATGAATTATATATTTTTACATGCCTATTACTATGGTATTATGTATGTTATGAAGCATGCCAGAGGGAGACGTTTTTTAAATGAGATAAAAACAAATATAGGCTATAGTATAGCACAAGTAAAATACTGATGTAAACTGAATGTGTCCCTCCAGAATTCATATGTTGAAACCTAACCCCTATTTGGTATTTGGTGTTAGGGCCTTTGGGAGGCAGTTAGGTCATGAGGGAGAGTCTTTAGTACGTTTATAAAGAGACCTCAAAACCTCCCTCTTGAATCTTCTAACACCTTGATTCATGTGTGCATTATATGTAAAGAAGTTCTACAAGTTAATGAAAGGAAACCAGTATGATTCACTTAGGGAAAAAAATGGCAAAATAGTTGAATAAATGCTCCACAAAAAAAGAGTATTTAATGGTCAGGAAATAGGAAAAAGTTCCCAACTCTTGTAGCCATCAGGAAAAGGCAAATTAAAACCACAATGAAGTACTACTGCACAGGTATCCAAAGGGTTAAAATAAAATGAATGGAGATATCAAGCGATGGGGAGGATGTGGAGCCATCAGAACTCTCATATGATGCTGGCTGAAATGCAAATAGGTATAACCACTTTGGAAAACTGTTTAGATGTTTCTACTACAGCTTGAATGTATGTGTGTCCTATGACTCAGCAATCCTACTCCTAGAATATACTCAGCAGATCCTGTATATTGACTTGAAACTACATTTTGAAAGCACCCACTATGTACCTGGGAGAGTTAAAAAGATCAACGTGGAGACATTTTTCTAGTAAAACTACTGGACTTCTGAGGTAAAATAATAGGTCACTTAAGTAATAGAAAATAAGACCAAAATGAGACTTTGACAGAAACCTCCAAGACAGAAGAAAACAAAGGAGAAATTTAACGATGTAAATGAATATCAAGTATTAGAGCAAAACAAAATAAATAGAAAACATAGGTTCTTCTATGACCTATGAATGATGAAAACTTCCTTCTTAATGAATTAAAATTGAGTAGCAAGATGGAAAACTATAGATAAAATAATTTTATAGAAAAAGAAATATACAAATTAAAAACAAATTTTTTTTACAAGGGAAACAGTTATTAGAGTTTAAAAATAATGAAGTTTGAAAAATGTTTACAGCTTATATCACATAGGGTTAATATTCTTATATAATTAGTTTCTAAAAATATACAAAATACCAGAATGCCTATATAAAAAAAAAATGGGCTAGAGAAATGGATAGACAATTCATAGAAAAAGAAATACCCATGGATTTTTACATACAAAAATCATTCACTCTCTCAGGAAACTACAAATTAAAGTGCTACAAAAGTACAATGTCTTGCCAATCATGTTGGAAAAAATCCAAAAGTTCTTTAACCTACTAGGTTGGTAAAGCTAAGGAAAATAGACATTCTCAAAAATAGCTGGTGAAAATGTAAACTTCTAAAAGCTCTATGAAGAAAACTTTAATGACATCTAGCAGACTGTCATATATTTATCTGTTGACCAAAAAATCCAACCTTTAGGAATCTACCTGAAGGAACTACTAGTAAAATTATAAAAAAAGATATATGTGCAAAACAATTCATTTTAGGGTCATTTGTAAAACAATAGAAAGAACCAAATATCTACTACTTGGTACATGTTAGTCTGTTCTCACACTGCTAATAAAGACATACCCAAGACTGGGTAATTTATAAAGAAAAAAAGTGGTTTAATGGACTGACTCACAGTTCCACATGGTTGGGGAGGCCTCACAATTATGGTAGAAGACAAAGGAAGAGTAGGGTCACATCTTACATGGTGGCAGGCAAGAGAGCATGTGCAGAACTTCCCTTTTTTTTTTTTTTTAAATTATACTTTAAGTTTTAGGGTACATGTGCATGACGTGCAGGTTTGTTATATATGTATACATGTGCCATGCCAGTGTGCTGCACCCATTACTCGTCATTTACATTAGGTATATCTCCTAATGCTATCCCTCCCCCCTCCCCCCACCCCACAACAGGCCCTGGGGTGTGATGTTCCCCTTCCTGTGTCCAAGTGGAGAACTTCCCTTTATAAAACCATCAGATCTCATGAGACTTATTCACTAACACAAGAACAGCATAGAATAAACCCACCCCCTGATTCACTTACCTCCCACCAGGTCCCTCCCATGACACATGAGAATTATGGGAGCTACAATTCAAGATGAGATTTGGGTGGGGACACAACCAAAACATATCAGTACATCTACAACTACTAAACAGAATGACTCTGAATACTACTATGGAGTGCTGTCCAGAACATACAAAACATATTGCCTACTTCTGTCTATTGAAAAGAGATGGAAACAATGACAAAATAAGCAATGTTGAGCACTCCTAGCACCCATATTGTGGTCTAGAAATACAATTTCCCATTAAAAGGAACCAGGGCCCTTGGAAGCAATGACTGATTCTAGGTCTGCAATAAAATATGTGCAAGATAAATTTTGGAACACTTTATGTCAGATATCAAAGAAACTGTTAAAAACTGCTAAGATTATGTCAAAAGGAATCAGAAGCCAACTTCAAAAGATCTCCATTGACCAAGGATTAAAACAAATTATATATATAATTATAACAATGGCAGTAATTTGAAATGTAAAATTGTTTAAATCCCCTTTTATACTGTTAGTAGGAATGTAGATTGTGCAGCCATTATGAAAAACAGTATGGAGTTTCCTAAAGAAATTAAAAATAGAGCTACCACAAAACTTAGCAATTCCCCTTCTAGGTATGTTTCCAAAGGAAATGAAATCACCCCTTTGTCAACATATCTGTACTCCCATGCTCATTGCAGCATTATGCACATTAGCCAAGATATGGAAACAACTGAAGTGTCCATCAGTGGGTGAATGGAGAAAGAAATTGTGGTATATATACACAGTGGAATATTATTCAGCTGTAAAAAAAAAAAAAGGAGATACCACCATTTGCAACAACAGGGATGGATCAAAAGGACACTGTGTTAAATGAAAGTATTCAGACACAGAAATAAATCATATGCATGTGGAATCTTTAAAAAAATTGAATACATAGAAACAGAGTAGAACCATTGTTTCCAGGGGCTAGAGGGTAGGGAGAGGGTAAAAGGAAGATGTCAGTCAAAGGGTAAAAATTTGCAGTTGTATAGGATGCATAAGGCTAGAGATCTAATGTATAGCATTAGGATTATGGTTAAAAATATTGTATATCTATAATTTGCCAAGAGAATAGATTTTAGGCACTCTTACCACAAAGGGAAGAAAAAAAAGGTAACCATATGAGACAATGCATATGCTAATTTACTAGACTGTAATAATCAATTTACTATATATATTCAAGATAAGTATATCAAAATATATGATGTACCTTACAATATATTTTTAAAAGTTTCTGTGTTCATAATGAGATAAAAATCTAGTTGATCAACTTTAGATACCATTGAACAAATTATAGAAATTGATAAATAAAAGGATATAATCTTGGATACCCATAAAATTTTTATCATTATGTAGCCAAGTAGTAGAATGGGATATTCCATTTTTTGATGTTTAAGATAATAAATACAAGAGAAATACTAGATTTAAAATATTTTTATATTGTAATACCAATGAATTAATAATCTAGGCTTTAATAATTATTGATATTATATGCCTCTTGATGTAGGATAAACCAGCACTTATGAAATAGTATTTACAGAGTATCCAACCTGTGTCTAAGGCTACCTCTTTCCAACTAGCAATTTACAGAAAATAAGACAAAACATTAAACGACACCATGAGGGATAAAATCAGCAAAATGAAAATGGTCAAAAGCGCACTACAGGACAAAAAAAAAGTTTCTTTTTTAAAATTGCAAGAAAAAAGAGTATAATATATAATAGCTTAAAAGAGAGTATATATAATATATTATAATAGCTTAAAAGAGACTTTAGAGACACATCAACAATCACAATATGTGAATTTATAACTTATTTGGAATCAGATTAAAACAAATTATAAGCAAGAACATTTATTAAAAAAACAATAATTCTGAACTCGTACAGATCAAGGAAATAGTACATCTTATTTTCAGCTGCATCTGCCACTGATATGTTCAGAATTGTTAATATATTAATGTGGTGTATTAGTCTATTTTCATGCTGCTGATAAAGACATACCTTAGACTGGGCAATTTACAAAGAAAGGTTTAATTGGATGTGCAGTTCCATATGGCTGGGAAAGCCTCACAATCATGGTGGAAGACAAGGAGGAACAAGTCATGTCTTACATGGATAGCAGCAGGCAAAGAGAGAATGAGGAAGATGCAAAAGTGGAAACCCGTGATAAAACCATCAGATCTCATGAGACTTAACTACTATGAGAACAGTATGGGGGAACTGCTCCCATGATTCAAATGTATCTCACCCGGTCTCTCCCACCACATGGAATTATGGGAGTACAATTTAAGAAGAGATTTGGGTGGGCACACAGAGTCAAACCATATAATTCTGCCCCCGGCGCCTGCCAAATCTCATGCCCTCACCTTTCAAAACCAATTATGCCTTCCCATCAGTCCCCCAAAGTCTTAACCCAGTTCAGCATTAACTCAGAAGTCCACAGTCCAGTCTCATTTGAGACAATGCAAATAAGCCTTCTGCCTATGAGCCTGTAAAATCAAAACAAAGTTAGTTACTTCCTAGATCCAATAAGGGTAGTGACCTTGAATAAGTACAGCCATTCCAAATGGGAGACTTGGCCAAAACAAAGGGGCTACAGGTCCCATGCAAGTCCAAAATCCAGTGGGGCAGTCAAGTCTTAAAGCTCCAAAATGATCTCCTTTGACTCCATGTCTCACATCTGGGTCACACTGATGCAAGAGGTGGGTTCCCATGATCTTGGGCAGCTCCACCTTTGTGGCTTTGCAGGGTACAGCCCACCTCCTGGCTGCTTTCACAGGCTGGCATTGAGTGTCTGTGGTTTTCCCAGGCATGCGGTGCGAGCTGTTGGTGGATCTACCATTCTGGGGTCTGGAGGACAATGGCCCTCTTCTCCCAGCTCCACTAGGCAGTGCCCCAGTAGGGGCTCTGCGGGAGGGCTCTGACCCCACATTTCCCTTCTGCACTGCCCTAGCAGAGGTTCTCCATGAGGGCCCCACCCCTGCAGCAAACTTCTTCCTGGGCATCCAGGTGTTTCCACATATCTTCTGAAGTCTAGGCTGAGGTTCCCAAACCTCAATTCTTGACTTCTCTGCACCCACAGGCTCAACACCACATGGATGCTACCAAGGCTTGAGGCTTCCACCCTCCAAAGCAACAGCCCAAGCTGTACTTTGACCCCTTTTAGTCATGGCTGGAGTGACTGAGATGTAGGGCACCAAGTTGCTAGACTGCACACAGCACAATGACCCTGGGCCCTGCCCAGGAAACCATTTTCTCCTAGGCCTCCAGGCCTGTGATGGGAGGGGCTGCTGTGAAGACCTCTGACATGCCCTGGAGACATTTTCCCCATTGTCTTGGGGATTAACATTTGGCTCCTGGTTAATTACGCAAATTTCTGCAGCCCGCTTGAATTTCTCCTCAGAAAATGGGTTTTTCTTTTCCATCACATTGTCAGGCTGCAAATTTTCCAAACTTCTATGCTCTGCTTCCCTTATAAAACTGAATACCTTTAACAGCATGCAACTCACCTCTTGAATGCTTTGCTGCTTAGAAATTTCTTCCGCCAAATACCCTAAATCATCTCTCTCAAGTTCAAAGTTCCACAAATCCCTAGGACAGGGGTGAAATGCTGCCAGTCTCTTCGCTAAAACATAATAAGAGTCACCTTTGCTCCAGTTCCTAACAAGTTCCTCATCTCCATCTGAGACTGCATCAGCCTGGACTTTATTGTCCGTATTGCTATCAGGCTTTTGGTCAAAGCCATTCAACAAGTCTCCAGGAAGTTCCAAACTTTCCCACATTTTCCTGTGTTCTTCTAAGCCCTTCAAACTGTTCCAACCTCTGCCTGTTACCCATTTCCAAAGTTGTTTCCACACTTCCAGGTATCTTTTCAGCAGTGCCCCACTCTGTTGGTACCAATTGACTTATAAGTCCATTTTCACACTGCTGATAAAGACATACCTTAGACTGGGCAATTTATGAAGAAAGGCTTAATTGGACTTACAGTTCCACATGGATGGGGAAACCTCAAAATCATGGTGGAAGGCAAAGAGGAACTAGTCATGTCTTACATGGATGGCAGCAGGCAGAGAGAATGAGGAAGATGCAAAAGTGGAAACCATTGATAAAACCATCAGATCTCATGAGACTTATTCACTACCACGAGAACATTATGGGAGAACTGCTCCCATGATTCAATTATCTCCCACCAGGTCCTTCCCACAACATGTGGGAATTATGGGAGTACAATTCAAGATGAGATTTGGGTGGGAACACAGAGCCAAACCATATCATGTGGGTTGTAAGTTACTTCAAATCTTTTTTCAGAAAAGTCTAGACAGAAATAATTATTCAAAACAAACTGGAGATGTACTGCCAATAGTTTTTGACAGTGTGTGAACCAATTTGTACTTCCACTAGTAGGGGATAATAAAAGCTAGGGATAAATGGTATGAGAAGCAAGATATTTGCATCTCCAGGTCCAGGGATGACCTGGATTTCAGAACTACTGGGCAGTGAACCCACTTGATAGTAGATTGTACTCAGAAGTTGCTCTCAACAGCAGCACTGCTGATAAGTCACCACAGAGGAGAGGAGATGGATAAGACTAAGTGATAGTCACATAGGGGACACCCTTTGGCTTTTAGGTTCTAGTTGCATAAAGAACAGTATATACTAGTATTCTTCTCTGGAGGCAACTTTGCCTACTACCCCATTAACCCCAGGGAATATTCAGCAATATCTAGAGACTTTATTTATTGTCATGACTTGGTGGAGAGGGTACTACTGGCCTCTAGTTGGTAGAGACCAGGGATGCCGCTAAACATCTCTACAGCATTGTGTGTCCCATTACTCCACAACAAAGAATTGCCTGGCCCAAGATGTCCACAATGCCAAGTTTAAGAAACTCTGATATTACCTTTGAGGGTTAGTGTCTTAGTCCATTTAGGGAGCTAGAAAAAATAAAACAGACTGGGTGGCTTACAAATAACGAAGTTATTTCTCACAGTTTTGGAGGCTGGGGAGTCTAAGATCAAGGCACCGGCACATTAGATATCTGGTAAGGGCTTTCTTCCTCTTAGAAAGCTGTCTTCTCATTCTAACCTCATGTTGTGGTAGGATTAAGGGGTCTCTCTCAGACCTCTTTCATAAAGGATCTAATTCCATTCATAAGGATTCCACTCCCATAACCTAATTACTTAAAGACTCCACCTCCTAGTACCATCACCTTGGGTGTTAAAATTTCAGCATATGAATTTAGGGGACACAAACAGTCAGATCATAGCAGGTAGTAACTTGCAAGGAGCACAGGAGTGGCTTCTGGGGTGCTGGTAAAGTTAAGTTTCTTGATCTAGGTGCTAGGTACATGAGAACATTTCAATCTATGAAAATTTATTAGGGTGCACAATTATGACATGTATATTTTTCTCTCTCTGTGTATATCTATGACTGGAGACAGTATATATAATTATATATGTATTATATATAGTTAAAAGAATATATGTTATACACACAGACACATGCATATATATATATATATATATGTATACTACAAATCAATAAAAGGGAGCAGAATGTGCATGACACAGTGTTGAGTATTTGTAATCTTTATTCAAAACTCCCATAATTTAGATGCTATTATTTCCACTCTGGAAATGAAGAAAATGGGATTCCAGGATGATAAGTGGGTCACCCAAAGACAGTAAGTTAGTACCATAGTATCAAAGTTTAAACTCGAACCTCTATTTTTTCTGGTTCCAGGTCACTGTACTCACCAAACTCCAAGCCAGTAACAAATGCTAAGGAAATGCTGTTGAAGAAAGGAGAACTGGTCATTTCCACATAGTCCAAATTTGAGGTCAACCAGAACTCTGAGTTTTGCTCTTTTTTCAAATGCATCTTATAAAACATGTAAAAGTTTTGTTGCCTCTGAAGTAGAAAATAGAAGCTGAGAAAGAAAGTGGGTGAAACAGATCAACAAAATTTGCAATTTTATAGTTTATCAGGGCATTGGGAGAGAAGTATGAAGTTACTAAAGTTTAACACTTAATGGGAAGTTTTAAGACACATGGAATTGCATTCATGCATATTCCCAGCAAACTGTGAATAACCTAAATCTAGATGAAAAATAAGGGTTAGGAGGAAAGGGTATTAATTATTAAAATGAATGAGACACTATTTTGGAAATCTTTCACATGAGCAGCCAATGTGAATGCTAGATACAAATGGACAGTGTGAACAAATAACTGTTTATAAGAAGCAAGGGAAAAGACTGTCAGAAAACCTCCTCATTCAAAAATCAATCATTCAAAAATTGCTCAAACCTGACAGTATTCTGGCAAACCCTGCAACCATGACTCTTTTGAAGTGGTTCATGTAAAATCAAGAATTAGAGCACAGATGAAAACCTTAAACCCAGGTAGACTATGTTAATTATGCAAAATATTTTTAATTGACTGAAACTATTATTTAAAAGTGCCTTAAATGTAAATGGCCATAATAAATGGTGGCAACTGGCATGTTTGTAACAGGGCCTCAAGTCTTATAAGCAAATATGCTGCTATACATTAGGAAGCTTCAACTTATGACTCTCTGCATGACCAGATAACCTATGCCTGGCCATTGCTGTCTAACTCTGTCTTCCACTTATACCAGATCCTAGTCCAGTACCTCCAATTTCTACCTGAGCTGAGCCCAACATGAAGTACACATTAAATGCAGATTATCCATGCCTCTGCTTTCTCCTTTAACTTAGCCTACAATGTTCCATTTGTCCCTGTTAACTTTTCTTTGCTGAACTACTTCTCCCGCTTGTGTAGGCCTTTTGGGGGTTAAAAAGAAAAAGAACCACCAGTGTTTTGGGGGGCTGAGGTGGGAGGAGCCTTCGAGGCCAGGAATTCAAGACAAGCCTGAGCAACATAACAAGAACTTGTCTTTACAAAAGAAAGAAAGAAAGAAAAAAAAGCCAGGTGTGGCTGCATGCACCGATATTCCCAACTATTTGGAAAGCTGAGGTGGGAGGATCACTTGAGCCCAGGAGTTTGGGGCTGCAGTGAGTCATGATCTTGCCACTGCACTACAGCCTCAGGAATAAAGCAAGACCCTATCTCAAACAACCAACCAAACATAAATATGTCAGGGATTTAAAACTCTTTAAATCATAAGTTATCTGGTGGATGCATGCTAAGTCAGTTATGCCGGCTACTTATTATGCAGCTAAACAAATGATTCATTTGCTTTTACCTTTCCAACCAGTTATTTTGACCTGATAATGAGAATATGTAGAGAAGAGAAACTTGTATGTATTATCATAATAAATTAAAGGAATGAAAAACTGAAATCTGAGGATTTCTCAGCCATAAAGAATATTATAAAAAACCTTCCTAGAGAAAAGCTGAACTGACTGATTAATTAATTGAATTCTGGCATTGAGCAGGCTGCTGACATTGGGCTTCTAGCAAAATAAATTCTTCACATGGAGATTTCCAATGCAGCAAGAAGAAAACTGACTATTTCTCCTGAAAACGCAGGTTCTTGCGTTCTTAATTGGAGTCTATGAATTGATTTTTAGAAATATCTGAAATTATACAGAAACCTATGAATATTGTGTAAGTATGTGTGTGTGTGTATCTCCCTCTGTTTTCCTATGGGAGAAAGAAATACATAGCCTTCCTCAGATACTCAAATATCCTATGACCTTTTTGCTCTACAAGCTTTATTGTAAGAAAAAGAAAAAAATAATTACTCATGTGAGGAGATGTAGTTTCAGGGTGCCACACTAGTGAACATAGGTATAACCTGTAAAAATAATAAAAGTTTCTGGAACATCAGATTCTGAGATTTTATGAGCCAGTTTGCTCTTGTAAAGCAATATTATTATTATTATTGTGATTATTTTTGTAAAGCAATGTTTTAATGCTTCAGTAGGTAATCAGTTACAGGAAGTCATTTTACTACTCCTGATAATAAGAATCTAAAAATGGTGAATGACCTGTGTGAAAATGAGGATTGAATATTCAAATGCAAAAACATTAAGAACTTTCTGCATTGGGTTGTTTTAAATGGCTCTCAACCCTTAGAGAATCTAAATGTTTGTTTGATTTTTGGAAATATGTTTAAAATGTAAAAGAGGTAATTTGATCATTCTTTTCATGTATAATTACTGCCAGTTGATTAGATGGTGCCCACCCTGACTGAGGGTGTGTCTGCCTCTCCCAGTCCACTGACTCAAAAGTTAATCTCCTTTGTTAACACCCTCACAGACACAGCCAGGAACAATACTTGGCATTCTTCAATCCAATCAAGTTGACACTCAACCATCACAAGCCCACCTCTTGTCAACTTGAACCCATACACATCTCCTGAAATCATCCATATTCTTCAATAAAAGACAATAATAAAGTAATAATTACACCTAACATAATACAGCTATGCTTTGTACAACTGGAAGTGCACTAATCCTTAACTTAAATGCTATTACATAAAGCTAACAACACTTACATGCTGATACAAAGTCAATAAATCTTGTGTAACATGATAAAGGAAAAAGAAAACGAAGATGTTTTCTTAGCACAAGTGTATACATGCACAAACAAGTTCTTAACAAAATAAGGAGGGAATCCAAATACTAATGACAATTACAGTTCTCATTTCTGCAACTGGTCAAGTGGTCGTAGCTGGTGTTGATGACTACCTTCTTCGACTACCCATTCTGTATTCCCTTTGCCTTCAACAAGCACCTTAGAGGGTCATGGTTTTTTTAACTGGTGGAGTGACCCAAACCATCATTCCTGAAGGGTCTGGGCTATTTGTAGTCCTGCCTGGATTGGGTTGTTGTAGTTTCCCATTGACCTTAATCACAGGGTATGATAACACTAAGAGACACCCTAAGGGATCTCCTGTATTTCATACACTCTTCCTTTCATTGTGGGGTAGTAGACTGATTTCGTCTTGATAGTCTGGGTCAATCACCCCAGCCAACACTGTAACTCCCTTCTTAGCCTGTAGACTTAGAGGTGGGGGAGCCAAAGTGTCCAGGTGGCAATGTTAACTTCCAGTTTAATGGAATTGTTATGTCTTCTAGTGGCAGCATTCTTCCCTCTACAAGTAAGACCCCTAGGCCAGCAGAATGTAATGTCGGGGCAACAGGAAGCAAGAATTTTGCTAGTGGGTCACTAGGGGTGATGGTGAGTGATGCCAGTTTCACTTCCACCCCTTGATTCCTGGACCATGAATCCTTGCAATGGGAGAAACAGTACCTATATTGGACGCTGATTCAGGGCATACACAGCCTTCTGGAGAACTTTGCCCCAGCCCTGCAAAGTGTTGTCAGCTAGTTGGCTAATTGTGTAGTCAGCTAATTGTGACTTCAAACAGCCATTCCACCATTCTATCAATCCAGCTGCTTCAGGATGATGGGGAACATGGTAAAACCAGTGAATTCCAGGAGCATGAGTCCACTGCTGCACTTCTTTAGCTGTAAAGTGAGTGCCTTCATCAGAGACAATGCTGTGTGGAATACCATGATGGTGGATAAGGCATTCTGTTAGTCCACGATGATAGTCTTGACAGAAGCACTGTGTGCAGGGTAGGCAAACTTATACCTGGAGTAGGTATCTATTCCGGTGAGGAATACAGCACATTTTTCCAAGAAGGTCTTTTCCCTTGCACTGCAAATGTGTCACCTTTGATATGAATTAAGGTTATAGTTTACCAAATATGTGTGGGTCTGCTTCTGGTCTTTTCTAACTTCTATGATCTGTCTATCCTTGTGTCAATACCACATTGTCTTAGTTATAATAGCTTTATAATACATCTTAATATCTTAATCCTTTGCAATATTACTTTGACTATTCTTAGACTTTTACATTTCCACATAATTTTAGAATCAGTGGATCAATTTCTGCAAAGAAACCTTATAATTTTTATTGGGATTACATAAAATCTATTCACATTTTAATAGGCTGAATTTTCTAATTCATGAATCCCTTCACTTATTTATCTTCTTTCATTAATTAAACAAATTATCCAACTAAGGTACAGAGAAAACTATTTTTTATTGATACAAAACTTTTTCCATGGGATCCATGTGATATTTTGTTACATTATAGCCTGAGTAAAGATTAAATCAGGCTGTTTGGTGTGTCTGTCACCTCAAGTATTTATCATTGAACAATTCAAGTCTTCTAGCTATTTTGAAATGTACAATACATTGTTAACTATAGTCATCCTACTCCGCTATCAAACATAACTTATTTTATCTGTGTAACTGCATGTTTGTACCCATTAAGCAACATCTCTTGATTCCCATCCCCTCTCCCACAGACCCATTCCAGCCTCTGGTACCTATCATTTATTCTCTACCTTGATGAGATAACCTCTTTTAGCTCCCACATATGAGTGAGAACATAGGATATATGTCTTTTTGTGCTTGGCTTATTTCACTTAACGTAATGACCTCTAGTTCCATCTATGTTGCTGCTGATGACATGATTTTATTCTTTTACATGGCTGAATAATATTCCATTGTGCATCTATACCACATCTTCTTTATCAATTTATCTGTTGATGAACACTTAAGTTGATTCCATATCTTTGCTATTGTGAATTGTGCTGCAATAAACATTAAATTGCAGGTATCTTTTTTGATATATTGATTTCTTTTCGTTTGTATAAATACCCAATAGAGGGATTGCTGGATCATATGGTAGTTTTATTTTTAGTTTTCTGATAAATCTCCATACTGTTTTCCATAGTGACTGTACTAATTTACATTCCCACTAACAGTGTATGGGCTTCCTTTATTCTGCATCCTTACCAGCATCTGTTATTTTTTTTGTCTTTTACATAAAAGCCAATCTAAGTGGAGTACAATGATGTCTCCTTATAGTTTTTATCTGAATTTCCCTCATAATTAGTGCTGTTGAGCATTTTATCATATACCTGTTGGTAAATGAAAATACCACTTGTGTATCTTCCTTTGAGACTGTGTATCTTCCTTTGAGAAATGTCTGTTCATTTTCTTTGCCCACTTTTTAATGAGATTTTTTTTTTTTTTTTTTTGCCATCCAATTGTTTGAGATTCTTATATATTCTGGATATTAGTCCCCTGTTGGATGAAGAATTGCAAATACTTGTTAGTTGTTTTTGTTGTTGTTGTTGTTGTTGTTGTTTTGAGACAGGATCTTGCTTCATCTCCCAGGCTGAAGTTCAGTGGCATAATCTCGGCTCATTGCAACCTAGGCCTCCCAGGCTCAAGTGATCCTCCTGCTTCAGCCTCCCAAGTAGCCAGGATTACAGGTGTGCACCACCACACCTGGCTAATTTTTGTATTTTTTGTAGATATGAGATGTCTTTATGTTGCCCAGGCTGGTCTCGAACTCCTGGACTCAAGCAATCCTCCCACTTCAGCCTCAGAAAGTGCTACGGTTACAGGCATGAGCCATGGCACCTGGCTGAAGTTGCAAATATTTTCTCTCATTCAACACATTGTCTCTTCAGTCTGTTATTGTTTCCTTTGCTGTGAAAAAGCTTTTTGGTTTAATGTAATCTCATTTGTCTATTTTGCTTTTGTTGCCTGTGCTTTTGAGGCTTTAGTCACAAAATATTTGCCTTAACCAATGTCCTAAAGTGTTTTTACTATGTTTTCTTCTAGCAGTTTTATAGTTTCAGGTCTTACACTTAAGTCTTTCATTCATATTGATTTTTGTATATATGTTGGGAGATAGGGGTCTAGTTTTATTATTTTACATATAGATATCCAATTTTCCCACCACCATTTATTGGAGAAGTTGTCCACTCCCTAATGTATGTTCTTGGTGCTCTTCAAAAAAAAAAAAAATCAGTTGGCTGTGAATGCCTGGATTTATTTCTGGATTCTCTATTCTGCTACATTGGTCTATGTGTCTGTTATGATAGCAACACCATGCTGTTACAGTTACTTTAGTCTCATAATATATTTTGAAGTCAGGAAGAGTCATGCTTTCACCTTTGTTCTTTTTGCTCAGGATTGTTTTTATTATTTGGGCTCATTTTGTGGTTCCATATAAATACTAGGGTTGTTTTTTCTATCTCTGTAAACTATGGCATTAGTACTTTGATAGGGATTGCATTCAATCTGTAGTTTGCTTTGGGTAGAATGGTCATTTTAATGATATTAATTTTTTGAATTTATTGAGCATAGGTTGTCTTTCTATTTGTGTACTCTTCAATTTCTCTTATCAGTGTTTTAGAGTTTTCCTGACAGAAGTCTTTTCAACCCTTGGATTAAATTTCTTCCTAGATTTTTTGGGGGTAGCTATTGAAAATGGAATTACCTTCTTAATTTCTTTAGCCGGGAGTTCATTCTTGGTTCATAGAAATGCTACTAATTTTTGTATGTTGATTTTGCATCCTGCAACTTTACTGAATTTATTTATCATATCTAAGAAGTTTTTTTGGTAGAGTCTTTAAGGTTTTCTTGATCTAAAATCAAATCATCAGCAAAGAGGGATACTTTGACTTTTCTTTTCCAATTTGGATGATTTTTATTTGTTTCTTTTGCCAGATTTCTCTGGCAAGAATTTCCAGAATTATGTTAAATAGAAGTGCTGAAAGTGGTATCCTTGTCTTGTTCCAGTTCTTATGGAGAAGGTTTTCAGCTTTTTCCCATTCATTATAACATTAGCAGTGGGTGTGTCATATATGGCCTTTATTATGCTCAGACATGATCCTTAAATCCCTAATTCACTCAGAGTTTTTATCAAATGTTGCAAAATCTCAACATTCAACAAGGAATGTTGTATGTTATCAAATGCTTTTTCTGCATCTAATGAGATAATATGGTTTCTGTCCTTCAATCTGTTGATGTATCACATGTATTGATTTGCTTATGTTGAACAATTCATGCTCCCCTCAGATAAATTCTGCTTGATCATGGTGTATTATCTTTTTGCTGTGCTGTTGGGTTTGGCTTGGTAGTATTTCGTTGAGGATTTTTGCATCTATGTTCTTCATAGTTAGTGGTCTGTAGTGTTGTACCAGGGTAATGCTGGCCTAGTGAATGAGTTAGGGAGAATTTGCTCCTCTTCAATTTTTTTTTGGAATAGCTTGAGGAGAATTAGTATTAGCTCTTCTTTGAAAATTTGGTAGAATTTGGCAGTGAGGTAAGGCAGACCTGGAATTTGTTGGGAGATTTTGTATTACTGATTCAATCTCATTAATCCTTTTGGTTTATTTGGGTTGTCTATTTCTTCTGGATTGAATCTTGGAAGGTCATATATCCTGGAATTTTTAAATTTTCTCTAGGTTTTCTAGATTGTTAATGTATAGTTGTTCATAATAGTCTCTGATGATTTTTATTATTTCTGTGGTATCAGTTGTAATGTCTCCTTTTTCATTTCTGATTTTATTTATTTGGGTCTTTTTCTCCTGGTTAGTCTAGCTAGTAGTTAATCAATTTTGTTTATCTTTTCAAAAAACGAACTTATGGTTTTGCTAGTCTTTTGTATTTTTTGGTCTCAATTTCATTTATTTCTGCTCTAATCTTTACAATTTTTTTTCCTTCTACTTATTTTGGGTTTAGTTTGTTCTTTTCTAGTTCTGTGATGGGTATTATTAGACCATTTATTTGGAATCTTTCTTCTTGTTTTAATGTAGGTGATTTTTGCTATAAGCATTCTTCTTAGCACTGCTTTTGCTGTATCCCATAGATTTTGGTATGTTGTGTTTCAGTTTTCATTTATTTCAATTTTTTCCTTAATTTCTTCCTTAACCAAGTGGTCATTCAAGAGCATGTTTTTTAAGTATTACGTATATGTAGTTACCCAAGTTTTTCCTGTTATTGATTTCTAGTTTTATTTCATTGTGGTCTGAAAAGATACTTGATATACTTATGAGTTTTAAAAATGTGTTGAGACTTGTTTTGTGTCCCAATCTATGGTCTATTCTGGAAGAATGTTCCAGGTGCTGATGAGAAGAATGTGTACTCTGTAGCTGTTGTGTCAAATGTCCTGTAAATGTCTGTTAGATGTGTTTGTTCAAATGTGCAGTTTAAATTCACTGTTTCTTTGTTAGTTTCCTGTCTAGATGATCTGTCTAGTGCTGTAAGTGTGGTGTTAAAATCCTGAACTATTTTTGTATTGGAATGTATCTCTCCCTTTAGATCTAATAATATTTACTTTATACATCTGGGTGCTCTGGTGTTGGGTACATATAATTACTTAGAATTATTATTTCCTTTTGCTGAATTGATTCCTTGATCTTTATGTAATGACCTTCTTTGTCTCCTTTAATAAATTTGGATTTAAAGTCTGTTTTATCTAATACAAGTATAGGCGCTCTTTTGGTTCTGGTTTCTGTTTGCATGGAACGCAATGTCTTTTTCTATCCCTTTACTTTCAGTCTGTATGTGTCTTTACAGTTGAGATAGATTTCTTTCTTTTTTTTTTTTTGGCCTGTATAATCAGGTCTTTATTCAAAAGAAGCTGTCCACAATGATTTGACCTTTATGGAATAATCAAATTTAAGAGTTTATGCAGCAGGCTTCTTTTCCTCTGGAGTAGGTTTCTTTTCTGCAGGCTTCTTATTTCTTATAGGCAGCATATAATTGGTCATTTTAAAAATACATTCTGCCAGTCTATATCCTGTAAGTGTAAAGTTTAATCTATTTACATTCGAAGATATTACTGATATGTGAGGGCTTATTCCTGTTATTAATTGATTACCGGTTGTTTGGTATATCATTTGTTCCTTTCTTTCTCCATTAATGTTTAGTATTGTGGGTTGATAGTTGTCTGTAGTGGTAATATTTGTGTCCTTTCTCTTCTTTATTTTTGTGTTTGTGCTGCCATTTAGTTCTGTACTTTCATGTGTTTTCATGATTGTAGATGGCGTCTCTTTCCTCCCAGGTAGGACTCCCTTAAGCAGTTCCTGCCAGGCCAATCTAGGGTGATGATTTCTCTCAGCTTTTGCTTAGCTTGGAAAGATTATTATTATTAGTATCATTATTATTTTCAGCACTTTGAATATATCATCTCATTCTCTCCTGGACTGTTAAATTTCTGAAGAGAAATTCAATGTTAGTTTGATGAGGGTTCCCTTATGAGGGACTTGATGCTTTTGTCTTGCTGTTTTTAAGAGTACTCTCTTGACCTTCGACTTACTGCAATTTGATTATAATGAGCTGAGGAGACCTTTTTGCATTGTGTTTTGGAATCTCTAAGCGTTCTGTATCTGAATGTCTAAATCTCTTCCTAGACTTAGGGTGTTTTCAGCTATTATTTCAATAAATAGGTTTTCTAACTTTTTTATTTTCCCTTTGTCTTGTGGAACACTAAAAAATTTGATCACTATAAGGTACCTCATATGTCACGTAGGCTTTGCTCAATTTTTTTTGTGTCTGCCTGTGTTATTTTAAAAGACGTGTCTTCAAGTTTTGAAATTCTTTCTTCTTGATCTAGTCTATTGTTGAGCTATTGAAAGTATTTTGTATTTTACCTAATAAGTCATTCAGTTCCAGAATTTGTTCTTTATGATATCTATCTCTAGAAAATTTCTCGTTCATATACTAACTTGTTTTTCTGATTTATTTGTATTGTTTTTCTGTATTCTCTTGGATCTAACTGAGCTTCTTTAATATTGGTATTTTGAATTCTTTATCCAGGATTTCATAGATTTCTTTTTTCAGTTAATCTGTTGCTAGAGATTTGTGTCCCTTTGGAAGTACTATCTGAAGTACTATCTTTGCTTTTTTTTTTTTTTTCATGTTTCTTGTGTCCTTACATTGATATCTGAACATCTGTCATGACAATCACTTCTTTACATTTTCTAACTTGCTTTCCTAGGGGAGGACTTTTTCCTGAAGATGTGTCTGTGGTGTTTGTTGGGTATGGTACTTTGGCTTTGATTCTGGGTGTATGCAGTAGTGTAGCTCTCATGATTTCTTTGGCTCTAAATAGCTTCATTGGTGTCTGGATTTTCGTCAGTGGCCTAGGTTGTGGTTATTAGGGAAGGCTGTGGTGAACTTTTGCTTGTGAAAAGGACACCAGATGGGCCTGTCCTTGGGCCCTAGTGGTGGCAGCAGCATGCTAAGCATGCCTGTCCTTGGTCCCTAGGATAGTGTATGCTGGCACTGTGTTAGCAGACCCAAGCAAGCCAATTCTTGGGCCTCCAGGCAGCTTGTTTGGGTGATGATAGTGGCAGTCATGGGCTGGTGGTAAGTGTGTCCTTGGGCACTTGGGCAGTTGGCATGGCGTGGGTGAAGCAGTAGTAGCAGTAGGACTAACCTGAGTCCCAAGAGCTCCACAGTGGTGTTGGCAGTGGTTGTGACAGGCTGGGCAGGCCAGTCCCCAGGCCCACAGGTGACACGTGTGTGTGTGTGTGTGTGTGTTTGTGTGTTTGTGTGCCCATTGTGATGGTAGTGGCAGGTTGGGTGGCCCCAACTTCAGGACCCTTGTTGGAGTGCTCAGGTGCCAATATTGGTGGATTGGGCTGAGTACTCCCCAGGCCTCCAGATTCCGTGATGGGATACTAGGGGGTGGGGGTCAGAGCTAGGTCCAGTGGACTCATCCTCACATCCTTCAGTAGTGCTTGCAGACACTGGCTATGGAAGGCAGAGGCGGTGTGACCCCAGGTCCCAGAATGTTCATGTTGGGGTGGCAGCAGCTGTACTGCACCCCTGGTACAAGGGAGAATAGAGTCACTTTCAATGGCAGCAGTGGTACATAAGTGCCTGGGAAGTGTACATTTCACTTGCCCTTTGGCCCCAGTTGAGGCAGCCCACTACTATGGCTGTCACCTGGCGGATTTGTTGTCCTTAGAGTGATTAAAAGCTGCACAGCGGCTTCACAGTTGGGAGCAGTGTGGTAGCTGCCAACAGCTCACACTTAAGCCCTACAGGTAGCAGGCAGCTGGAGTTGTAGCTGCAGGTGGAGCATGTCATTGGGGTTCCAGGGATATGAAGATGTAGGGGCTGTTGGGCCCAGGACAGAATGCAGTCTGGTGAGGGCTGAGATATCCAAGTGACAACTTGCTGTAGCTGCTTAGGACTTGGGGGTGTGTGGGATTATGTGTGCTCCCTCTCTGGGGCAGTATCATCACATGGTCTTCAGGTAGCTCCTTATGTTGGTCTTGGGGCTCACAATAGTCTAGGGGCATTCCTATGGCTGGAATGTGGGAGTCTGTAGTGGGAACGTTGATCACTAGGAGTCACCCACTTACTCTTTTCTCATACTGGGGAGCCTTTCCTGGCTCCTAGCCTATCCCACCTGAACAGACTGTATTGCTTTCTTTCCCTTCCTTGCTTTAGGTGTTTCCTGTCACTTACCTGTAGAATTCCAGCATTCTCTCTTATATATGTGAACTGTGATGATCTACTCATTATTGTCTGGTCAAGTATCTGGAAGCCTCACTGATGTTTTCAGTGTAAAGACTTTTGTATATCTTTCACAATTTTGTATCTTCATAAGGGATTTTCTTAAGTAGTTTTCCATTCTTGTAGAACTTAGTTGGTTTTGAAGGAGAGTTGTGTTGGCCTCATAAAATGCTAAAGAAAGTGTGTTTTTTCTCTTTTGCTATTGTCTAGAAGAGTTTGTATAAGAGTGACAGGTTTTTCTTTTTCCCTATAAGTATTTGGAGAAATTTCAGTTTTTAGAATTATTTTGAATGAGCAATTATATCTAAAACACTTAGAAAGTAACTGGCATTTGATAAATGCCATAAAATATTAGTATTCTTGTGTGCTTGAATATCCATTTTCCGGTGTAAATCATTACATAAATGCTAGGACAGAACAGCTGTGGGCTTTACACAGAGGTAACATGCTTGAAGCCATTCCTTTAGAAGTCACCCTTCAGGATTTCAGCATTTATTCAATTATCAGTTACTACTCAATGCATTTTCAGAAGATTTTTAATTTTTCGACTGTTCTGTTGCCACAAGATTCCTAATACATAAATGAGAGGCAGGTTTTGATAGAACATAGTTTTTTTGAAAGTGCAGGGGTAACTGTGCAGGTTTGTTACATAGGTCAACTGTGTCAGAGGGGTTTGTTGTACAGATTATTTCATCACCCATGGATTAAGCCTGGTACTCATTCTTTTTCCTGATCCTCTTTCTCCTTTCACCCTTCACCCTCTAATAGCCCCCAGTGTATTCTGTTCCCTTCTACACGTCCATGTGTTCTCATCATTTAACTCCTACCTATAAATGAGAACATGTGGTATTTGGTTTTCTGTTGCTGCATTAGTTTGCTAAGGATAATGGCCTCCAGCTGTATCCATGTTCCTGCAAACGACATGATCTCATTCTTTTTTATGGCTGCATAGTGTTCCATGGTGTACATCTACCACATTTTCTTTATCCATTCTATCAATGATGGGCATTTAGATTGATCCAGTGTCTTTGCTACTGTAAATAGTGTTGCAGTGAACATGTGTGTGCATGTGTTTTTATAGTAGAACAATTTATATTCCTTTGGGTACATACCCAGTTATGGGATTGCTGGGTCAAATGGTATTTCTGTCTTTAGGTTTTTGAGGAAACACCCACCCTGTCTTCCACAGTGGTTGAACTAATTTACACTCCAACCAACAATGTATAAGTGCAGAACATAGTTTTCAATAATTAATATGGCTAACTCCATCTCATGCCCAGAAAGAATTTTTTTGCAGCTAATAGCGTTGCACTGAGGTCATGACACATCTGTTTTTTTACTAAAATAATCCCAAATATCTCCTTTCATTCCAAATTCCAGCCCTCTCTCTCTCCTTTCTTCTCCACAGTGGAATTTTTCAAGGGTTACCTCCATTCAGAGGCCCCATATTTTCACATCCACTCACTTCTCAACCCAACGTGGTTTCCATTTCTACCACTGAAATGGCTTGTTGCCAGGGTGCTTCCAAACTGTCACACCATTAAGGTCATGATTCTATACTTATGTGATCTCAGTGGCATTTGATATTATTGACCACATCAGCTTTCTTGAAGTATGCTCTGCCATTGAATTCTAGGACAGTCCATGCTTACTGTTTTTCTCCTCTGTATTTACCCTTTTCTATTTACACACTTAACTGACTTGCCTTTATATATATGACATTAACTGTTGAGTTCTTCAAGGTTTAATTTCTTGAAGCATTTAGTTTCAATCACTTTTGATATACAATGTTTGCCTTTAACTTGTGTACATCTCAGGCACAGTGTGTTACTTCTCTGAGAACCATATATTCTGTTATCTTGCTGACATTCCTATTTGGATGCTTTTCAGGCACCTGAGATTCAGCGCTAAAACTGGACTCCTGTGGTCCTCTCACAGCAGTTCTTACAGTTCTCTCCCTTAGTGAAAGGTAACACCATCTTCCTAGACCTGGAGACCTAGGGACTGAGAGGCCATCCTTGACTCTACTCTCTCTCATCCCATAGTCCAGCAATTATTAAGTCCTGCTCACTTTATCTCTTCACCATCTCTCAATTCTACTTATTTTTTTTTCCAGTGCCACTATTTGAAAGTCCAGGGTGTTATTCATTTATCAGGAGTACTACAAAAGGCTAATATTAATGACTCTTCTCTAAACTTTGAAAATTGCTAGGCTATCCATTGCAGCCAGAATATTTTTCAAACTTAAATCTGAGCACGGCATGCTGTTGCTTGAAAGTATCTGTTTAATGTCTGGCTTTACCAAGGGAATGCAGTCTGTTTTGTTCCAGAAAATTATCAGCATTCAATATAGACTTGTTAAATGATAATTTACAAGTAAAGAAAAAAGAATCAAAAGATTGTTTTACCACCTAGAAATAAACATTATATTTTCCTCTGATATGTAGGTAAGAACTTCAAATATAAGACATAATTTAAAAGTTTATAATTGACATAGTCAGGGATTATAAATAATATCACACAAAATAAGCCCTTAATGCAAGAAATTAATCTCCAGGATAGATCATACTAATCTATCCAATCCAGCCCTCTGTTCTGAAAGCAGCACATGAAAAGGCAGAGAAAGAAAAATAATCTCTACGACCTGGCCTGTTAAACATGTATTTATTTCCTGAGTAACTATTAGGTGCTAGCTGTAATGGGCTATTCAGTGGAGGACAGTGGTCAAAGCCTCTTATGATGTATGGCAGATGCCAGAAAGATATGAAAGATGTGAGGGTGCAAAAAAAGGAAGTTGGAGTCACATCCAGCCACAGGACTAAGCCTCTTTGGGGCAGGAGACTTGGAAGTGTTGAAGGAGAGTAGAATCTATTCAGAAAGAAATTGGGGGCAGGTCCTTCCAGTCTGAATGAAGATTAACTAGGCATAATGTAACTGGCATCATGGCCGTGACGTCTGAGAGGTTATGAAGGCCTCCACTTGGGTGGTGGAAATCAGAACAGAAGTGGTTAATGCATTGACACTGGACCTACTAGGCTTTAGGGTTTGGGAGACGAGGACAACAGCATGAGGAACAAAAAAAAGAGGAAGACTGAGAAATTCCAAGCCCAGAAAATGCCAGTCCTGGTAAGGGAAATAAGGAAGCTGGAAGGAGATTATGAGGGTTGTTGGGGTTCTGAAGACAGGGAGAGACAGATGATGTTTAGTTTCTGACTTGCTGAGGTGTATTGTAGATGCCTGTAAGGTAGAGAGACAGGGCTAGAAATGGGAGGATAAAGTTTGAGAAGAGAACCAGGAAAACTTGGCAAGACTTCAACATCCCTACTTAATTATCATACTGTGAATCCATAATCCATAAATTTTATCAAAAGCATTCTGGAATCTTTCCTAAAAGTTTTTGACAATTGTATAAATCTTAACATGCCACTTACAACTAACATTTCTTTCTAATATCCAATGTCTACTTAATCAACTAACAATTGTTTTCTATATACAGTTTATTCAAGGTTGATTCGGTCCTGCTCTTACATCCCAGCTGGTGTTTGGGTCCTAAACGTAACACTGAGAATTTCAGTTGGGCTACAGAGGAAACAAGTCTAACTAATGATGCCTTCTTGTCGGGCAAATAATTTCATTTTGAAATTCTATAGCAAAAGAACAACAATCAAGTATTGGTTCCACTTTTAAATAAATAAGGGGTTATTTTGCTGCTGAAAGTTTTCAAATGACTGATCAGATCTCACATGTCTGTTTAAAAATGTCTGACTTAGGTCGTTACAAAATGACAGACTATGATAAACTAGATGATAGTTAGAAGCAAGACAATGAGGCATTGTTTACACAGAAGATTGAGTAACTGGTTTAACAAAAGAGGTTCTTGGGTATCTATTGTATGTACAACTACGAGATTTACTGGAGCTTTTATAATTTCTGCAAGGCTCTTTTCCAGCCAGCTTCATTAACTTGAAGTAAATCAAATCATGCAGAATTCTGGCTCAGCCAGAAAGCAACCCAGTGAGAAAACATGAAGAAAAACAGACACGGGATGATAAGATTTAGAATCTTTGGCATTTTTCGTAAACATTTTGTTTGAAGATTATTAAATTACAACCCAGAGACAAAAAAAAATAGTAAACTCACTATTAAATGAGATCTTTTTACCTTAACTTTTTTTTATAATACATACATATATAAAAACTGCACAAAGTATGTGTCAACAAAATACAGTCTTTAAAACTTAAATATCATTTAAACAGACTTAATTGCATACATTTTATATATGCACAAAGTCAGGATTTTTACATGGCAGGGAAATACTGCGGAATGATGAGGTCTGCAGGAGACAGATGCTATCAAAGGAGGACTCTGGGGTGGTATTTTCTAGAAATGGGGTTCTGAAATAAATTTTTATTTTATGTAGCTTATTTTACTTCTAAGAGGAACAAAAGATACATTTGGGCAGCCAAAGTATTTCTACTTCCTGCTTAAAACATTCAGGCAAATGAAATGATTATAATAATTAGGTAAGCAGCCTTATTAGTCTCTGGGTCTTCAGTTTCTTATCTTTCTAAATACCTAGAGAATTCATTCATTCATTTCTCCCCTACCCCCACCTGCCTTTCTGAAATTATATGTTGACATTTTATAATATTTTGAAAATAAGCAAAAAGTCAAGTCAGAAGAAGTGGCATCAGAAGGCAACCAAATACTTTCATGGGACCCTCATTTTTCAAGTGAGTGATCTCTAGGGACCTTCCTGGGCCATCCATTGCCAGCAATGGACCCTGCTGCAGGCTGGCATCCAGCACCGAGAGGTTTCCCAAAAATTCACACACATATCCCTAATAATCATGGCTGAAAGATCCCTAAAGGTTTGAGCTAATTCTGGTAATTATTAAAAATGCCTTTTAATAATATACGATATTTGGACAGATGATGGCTACCAAAGGCTTGTTAACTCTGAGAAGAAAGAGACTTACTACGCCCATGAACAATAATCTGAAAGGAGCGTGGGGCTGGGGAGTGGAAATAACTGAATCTTAATGAGAGTCTGTTGGAGGTGTGAAAACAAGTTCAAAGTCACTCTTGAATCCAAGTGGGCTCCTGGCTGTTCTCAAGGAAGGTGGTGTTCAGATCCATGGCAGCCTTGTTATCTCCTATTTCAGAATGGATGTTAGTCTTTCACAGTCTCAGGAATGTTGCTTTTTGCTGGGCTGACCCTCTATGCAACTAGGACACCCATGCATGGGGGTGTGTGCACACGTGTGTATGTCTGTGCACGTGAAGGAGGAGGAAGAATACAGAGGGTGCCACAGGGCATGCATTTCAGAAGGACACCTTGGGTACCACTGAAACAGCCATAACATTGGTCTACTCAACCAAACACAACATTGGGTGCTGCTGTCCAAAGTCGGTGTGTGCCCTAGAGAGCGCTGCGCTTCTTCCGCAGGGGGCTGTGGCTGCTGCAGAGTTTCAATTCCGAGTACTGCACCTGTGAAAACAAACAGCCGTGATGCTGGCGGTTAAGTAACCCTAGCTCGCCACAGTGTGTGCTAATGGCTCCCCAAGGACAACCCAAGGCAAAGGAAGGAAGGTTCAAAGGTAATGAATCATTTTCTAAACACAGGAACATGGAGGGATTAATTGCAGGAAGGATTTGAGAAGTCATGCATCATTTCTTGAAACCAAAATATTAAAAGCAGATTTTTCTAATGAGATGCGTGGGTTTCTACCTTCTCTGGGCACTGCTAGATGATGTTCGTTTTGTGTGTGCCAGTTTTCAACCATAAGTAAGCTTAATAACTGCCTCTTGGGAATGTTTATCTTAATATATGATACAGCAACTTACTGAGGATTATTCATTTAAAAATATCTAAAATCTTGGGGAAAACATCTCGGAAAATTATATACATTTACTTTGCCTGAGAGGAAAAAACGCTGAAATTGATACTGGACCCCAGACTTTTATATAGATTTCTCGTAGAAATTAATTTCATTTGCAGTGTAATGGCTAAAACATCTGTGATAAATATGAGTACTCGGGAGTCCCCAGTGGCGAACTGTCACTGTGTTATTAGAAAGCGCCCTTGGCGATACACGGAGGATCTTACTAGCATGCTGTACATCTTCCTGGAATGTTCTTTTGCTGCATCTCTCTGTGTTCATGCCATCTCCAGCTGGAATGGCCACTTTGAGGGCTAGTGCCTGGACTGTGCACAGAGAATCCTTGGGGGCTTGAGGGAAATTTCTATTCTTCAAGAATACAGCGTGAACTCACACTGCGACCCAAGTGATGGTACGTTGCAAACGTATTGCTTTGGTGTGTGGGCTTTGATAGGCTGCTGGTGGAATGGCTTTATTTAAAATATTGTATTACAGACCACATGTGCTCCCTATTTTTAGCATTTGTGCCAAATTCCCCAAGGACATTATGCCCGATCACAGAAGTCAGGCTGTACTTTGTCAGAGGCAGATAAATGAAGAAAACACCCCATTCCTCATGATGTTTTGCGAAGGTGCCCTAAGGGAGCAGAGGATGACATACCTGTCAATCTTCAATGCAAAACAAACAGGGGCCAGGTTATTATTTTTTAATTAAGTAATACAAATGTTAAAGAGTAAATTCATCTTTACAGAATGCGTTTTCACAGCTAATTATGAAATGAAGTTTAAAGGAAGATAGCATCACAGAGTCCATTTTAATTTCTAGAACTCAGAATGAAGGGGAAAGAAACTCTAAGGCCTTTCCGCCCCAGATCTTTGCAATCCTCCCTGAGCTGCCAGGGAACCAATTATGCTACAGTGGCTCAAATATGAAAATCGATATTTGATTTGGGATTCTCTGAGATATTAAAGGATTGTGTCTTTGATCATCTTGATGATATTTCACGCCATGGTGTCCCCATCTACCTATTCAGCGATCTCTGTTCTCCATTAGAGAAATTGCCGCCTGCCCTCCTTCCTCTGGATTTATAGCAGGCTGATCCACAGGGGCCAGGATGGAGCTACTCTACACGACTTTCTAGTATTGTTGCCTTCGCTAATCTCTGTGTATCCACAGAAACAGGACGCTGCTGGACTAAGTGACCATTATCTGTGAATAATACTTCTGATTGATCTCACATTATTTCACACTGCCTCTGCCTCTTTGTGTATTACAGTAAATGGGGGCTGCATCCTCAGCATCCCTAAGTCTTCAGAGGGAAGGGGCTAGAAGGGAGGCCTAGGAGATAAATCAGGGCAAATGAGAATAAAAAGAATAATCCTCTTGTCCCCTACTTCGCCTAAAATGCTTGCCACCCAGAAGAAGAAAATAAGCAACACTCCCTGGCTTTGGATCTCATGCAATTCTACTCACGGAGCCCATCTTATCCTCTTTAGGGAGGCAAGCAATCGAAAGGGGACAAGCATCAGTGCACAGCAGCCACACAGTGTGAGTTCCAGATCATACTTAAGTAGCTCTTTTTCAAAACAGTTTCCCCCAGTCACCTCATGCTTTGGACAAAGATTTTTCTGCCACTTCCCTGCAAGCCAGGCCTCTTTAAAGATTTTCTGGTTCCTTATCTCAATTACTCACACAAGCAAAGCCTTGTGTTCCTCTGGCTCCGGGGCTGGCCAGATTTCAGGTTGGGGCCACTGTTGGTGGTGACCATTCATTACATACCTTTTGAACATCAGACGGTACCCTAGAGAGGAAGTCTAGTAGCTCATTATTGTCGATGGAATAGGGATTTCGAAGCTTCTTAGTAAATTTATTTATGCCTGAAAAATAGAAACACAGGAGATCTCTTTATCTATCTATCTATCTATCAATCAATCAATCATCTATCGAGCACCTATCTTCATAAACTTGCCTGACTCAGGGGAGAGGGGATATTCACAAGTAAAAATTAGTGTGAAAACAATTACCAGACCTCAAGTCAAGCACATGTTGCTGTCATGTAGAATCATTCACAAATGCCTTTTCCTGAAGGCAGGAAGCAGGGGCTGGTGAAGAGGGGCTCTGCCTTCTTCAGCTGTGAAAATCCCATTACAATCCCAGCAGCAGGGCGACAGAAACACACGCTCAAACTGGGGAGCATGTTGGCTTTTTTGGAATACGCTGATTAACAGCCGCCTCTGCTATGAAAACAAATGTCCCAGATGGGAAAAGGCCTTCATTAGCCCAAACAAGTCCCTGCCTGGAGGCTCTGGACCAAACGTAGCAGTGGGAGGTAGAGGGCGGGAGTTGTTTTTTTGTTGTTACAAAGAAAACTGCAGTCATCCGTCTTTCCCCACCTCCAACTCATTTTCACAGGTTTCTCTCCTCTCACAGCAGAACAGAACCTGACATGTTGATTGTACTTTGATGCTGCAGGAAACTGTGAAAAGTTATTATTGGAAAATTATCTTACTATGGTTGCTAACTTAATTTATGGATGACAACGTCGGCGTGTGGGTCTGTCTGGGCAATGGAGAACATGCTAATTTAGGACAAGGACAAGGATAATTAGAAACGGGTTCAACATTTAAGATGTCAACATCCTATAGACCGTCCCTCTTTGGTGGCTGCACCTTGGGTTCCCGCGCATATCCAGGACACGCTCTGCCCCTGGTTTACTCTTTAGAGGGGAGTTCCTCTCAACCACGTTTTGTCTTCTACTCTGCTCTTTGGAGCTGCTTTGACTATATCCGGAGCTCATAAGCTGTAGTCTTTTCACCAAATGTCAACCCGTTTTTCATGTTGAGTTTTAGAAGCAGAAAGACTAGGTGGCCTTCTGAAGTTTTGCCACAGGGTGCTTGTTTAACAAGGATCATATCTGAAGGGCTGTCAGTCCCAATGACGCTGAATGACTTCTTAGCTTCGTTGTACTCTGAATGGCTCCTACTCAGAAGTCAAGGTAACATTTAACTGTTCAGTAGTCCCCAACACACAAAGGGTTTGATTTTTTTTGTTGTTGTTCATTAAATATTATTTTGCTTTCATCTGAGGACTAGGCTTCCTGCATGGCATTATACCTGACACAATGCCAACCTCCAGTTATTTCTTTGGAGGGTCAGATTTACATCTGCTTTGCAAATGGGAGCCAGCCATTGTGCCCGAGTAAATGGTGGCTTGGCGGTTGGGCTGGTGAAGGTTCCTAGCAAATGATCGCCTTTCCCTCAAGTCAAAGCTGCACTCTGCCTTTTTTCCCTCTACCCCCACAGCAAGCTTCACGTTTCTAGCTAAAATTTCCCCCAGTGTTCCTTTACACTAAAATACTCTCACTGTGTTATTCTAAAGACATTTAATTGTAGCATGGGCTTTTTGGCAAAAGAAAACAGACAAGGCAAAATGATGAAGGGAGACAAAGACGTATTGAGAACAGATATATCTTCTATTGTTAATTATATATGGTGTGCGCATCTGGAGTCTTCACAATGAACAGCAAGGCAGGGATAATATCACAGCTGATCAAAACACTGCATTCTTAGTCACTGAGAAGATTATAAACCTGCACAGTAGCTCAAATGCACCAATAAGGGCAAAAGTATTCCACAATGCATTGAGACTATCTGTGTTTGAAAAAAAAAACTTAGAATAAAAATTATAGGGCACTCAGATTGCATGTTTCAAATGCACACCTTATTTATGAAGGTGTCCAGGATCAAATGTTTCAATAATTTTGCTCTATTAACAACTCTGTGAGACTGATTGTCAACAGGAAATCATAGACTCCTTGGTTACTTTCTTTGTTTTAAGAGACGGGGTTTCGCCATGTTGGTCAGGCTGGTCTTGAACTCCTGACCTCAGGTGATCCACCCACCTCAGCCTCCCAAAGTGCTGGGATTACAGGCGTGAGCCACCACACCCAGCCACCTTGGTCATTCTTTAAGGGACAAGAAAAAAAAGGTTATGACGTAGGAATACCTGGGCCCCAGTTCTGGCTTCATCATGTATTAGCTGTGTGATTTTAGAAAAATCGCGTAGCCTTTCTGTACCTCACATTTCTTACATTAATATTTGAATAATAAAGACCTCCTTATAGAGTTTCTTGGGTAGATGGGAGAATCACATTGGGCAGTACAGGCAAAATGATACTGTAATCTGAAATTCTACAACAATGCAGAGGGCTACCATCATTACTGTACATGCAAACAAGCTAAGGAGACAAAGGAAGTGAGGATGGAAAAGAGCCTTTAATACTATTAAAGCCAACTATGATGATGCAGACACATTTAGAAATTGTGGCTTCATCTATTAGCATGCTAAACATACCTTAGATTTTTTTTTAACCTAAATAGTACAGATGGAGGGTATTATCTGTTGTAAAATTACTTTTAGCAAAAGAAAGAAAAGAAAACAGAAAAAAAGCAAGTGGGATAAAATACTAAAGAATATTTTGTCGGGAAAGATGCTATCATGTACTGGTCCTGGATCGTAGATTGAATTGATCAGTGGGGTGGAATGTGGAATGAGCCCTACAGTTTTAAAAAAAAGTCACTTAGAGAAAATCAGAGGAGATGGAAAAATTGCATGGCTGCTTTGCACATTTGGCCACTTGAGAATAACCACTTGAAACACAATTAAAACACCATTTTTCAGATATTTATATGAGCAACCAGCAGGTAGCTCCAACTGTAATACATTGGTTGGGGTGAGGCAGGGGTTCCTTGCCTGTTCATTTATCAAATTCTGAGTGTCTTCCATGTAAGAGATATTGTGCTATCAAATGAAGATACAAACTTAAACGAGGCATAGGTCCTTCTTGCAAAAAGCTAAAAATGTAGCTTACAGAATTAATATCTACCCTGAAATAACAGAACTGGTTTCAACTAGAACTGAAAAAGTATAATTAAAACCTCTACGAATAGAAGGAATATGGGAAATCTCTCAAAAGGAAACCCACATGGGATCTAATCCTAAGAAATGCTCTGCCTTCTGGAAATACATACTTCATGTAAGTGACTAAAAGTCAATAGGTAATGTTTCCTAAAGAAAACTTCAGATATCCTTAAAATCTACTTCTCACTTAATTTTCAAAAATCACACTCCTACACAAGAGAGGTCATGGGCCTAACAAAATGTCATCTATATAGAGCATAGGTATTAAGCTTGCAGGCTCATTCATTCATAAGTACTCATTAAAGATCTATTACATAAATGTGGCTGCACTAAGAATTATAGGGCTAAAGAGGAAATAGAGTATCTCACCTGTCAAAATAATTTTGGTGTGTCCAAAAATATTCCCCATAGCTAGCATAAAATTAGGCTGTTTTACGTGCTTATGTGAAATGATTGATACTTTATAAAAATATGACTTGAAGATATAAAATATGGAAATCTAGTATATATAGTTAAATTTTTTTCAAAAAATTAAAAACAGAACAAAACATTTTAGGATATTATTCACCAGTTTAGCACTCAATAAAAAATGAATAAGTAACTTAGAATAAGAAAGTCTTCTGATCCTTAAAGTTAGAAAAACCACTAAAACTTTAAGACATATTTATCTCCTTTGTGAGAAAAAAATTGCTGCAAAGGATGCAATCATATAAGAAATTTGCAAAATAATGTCCTGCCCTATGCTAGCTAGTAACTAATTTGTCTTAGGATAAGTCCTTACAGAATTGCAGAATATATTCTAGGATGGCATGGCAATTTTTACGTAATGAGAAGAGGCAATAGATCACGTGGTGATTGTCAAGGTGGTGATTGTCAAGGCTTGTAACTACATTCACTATGGTAAGCTCTTCAATAAACTATGAGCTCCTGTTTAAAATGTAAAACTGAAGAACCAGGCATAGAGTACAAAGCTCAGAGGGTTACTAACAGCCCAAGACAGCATAATAAACTCCATACCATTTAATAACTTTATCCATAAAGTGGAAAATAGAACAATATTTCATTAAGTAGATGCAAAAAGTTGTTGTTGGAAAGCTGCCAAGATCTTGGAGGCTAAGAGCAGAAGCCAAAGTGATTTGGATATAGAGAAGGATCGGAATCTCAAAATTGATGATCAAATGAGAAAACACAGTATTTGTCTGTTTTTTGTTTGTTTGTTTTGTTTTGTTTTTGAGACGGAGTCTCGCTCTGTTGCCCAGGCTGGAGTGCAGTGGCTTGATCTCGGCTCCCTGTAACCTCCGCCTCCCAGGTTCAAGCGATTCTCATGCCTCAACCTCCCAGGTAGCTGGGATTACACATGCCTGTCATCACCTTGGCTTATTTTAGTAGAAACAGGGTTTCACCATATTGGCCAGGCTGGTCTCGAACTCCTGACCTCTGGTGATCTGCCCGCCTCTGCCTCCCAAAGTGCTGGGATTACAGGCGTGAGCCACTGCACCCAGCCAGTATTAGCCTTCTTTGTGGAAGGAAAGATGCATAGAGACAGACCAAGCAAGCACCAGGATGATGAGGAAATCCAGAAGAAGCAGTGTTTAACAGCTGACCATGACACTCAACTTACATGAACTTAAAAGTGAACAAACCACTAGCCAAACGATTGCAATTTTTAATCACATTCTGGTTACAGTCAGACAACAATCTCAAGATCTATGTTCTAAATGTTATCAGTAAACAAGATAGTAGTACTCATGAAAACGTAATTGAAAAATAAGATATCCAGTTGATGCAAATAACATTCAGTATATAAATTATTCAGGAAAATACTTTTTTTTTTTTTCAAAATATGCCTTCTTAATCAGTAGCCCTGAAGAGCTCTATGTTCTTTCTTAAGGATCAATTTGCTATTATTGTTGCCAAGTAAACAAAAAAAATACCAGCAAGAACTAAGCACAGATTAGACCTTCCTCCAAGAATCAGGATCATCGAGTATTAAAATAGATCCCTGAATAGTTTAGAGAATAATTGGATTATACTCTCTCAAAATCCCTAAATCATTCTACTTCTGTAACTGTATGAGCTATTCTATTTTTCCCATGACTTTTTCCTATTGCCCAAGTTTGGCTTTTCTTGACAGCAGGATTCTACCTTTGTTGGGTGCTCTTTGAAAAAGTCTATATTTAATGGTTTTTAGAAAGGTTGTAGCTTTCATCCAGCATTTGCAGGCTCTCAGCTTTTGCTTAAGGATGAATGCCTCTCAACACAGTCTCTTCTCTTTATGATTTCCCCAAACATCTTAACATCTGAAGATCCCTGGAAGTGATGAGCATTGAGAACTCAGTGGCAGTCATAGCTAAGTCATGGAAAACCAGGATTGGCAGACCCTTTACGGAGAAGGGCTAACTGCTTCTCCAACATTTAAGTTATTGCAAGTCCCTCTCCTTATATCAACTCAGAGCCCACCCAGGAACAGACACAAATATTCACCAAGCTGCTTGCATTTTCTCCAACCGCTAGTTTGAGTATTAAATCAAGTCATGACATTTATTTCCAGTTTGCCAGTTTTGTTTCTACTTTCTTTTTAAAGTGGCTAAACTTTATATAGGCACACCATTTCCCCTGGTAAATAATAACTTCCTCTCTGCTCAGGCACTGGTTAGGTATTCACAGAATGCCCCCTCCCCTCCCTCTCCCTGCTTCTGTATTTAAGAATGGGGTTAGGTGAATTTTTTCCTCCAAGAGGGATGAAGTGTCAGAAGCAACCTGGTAATGGCCAGATCCACTTTTATATAATATCAAGGGTATGATGCAGGTGTTTGCTCACTGTTTGAACAGTGTTTCCTTAAAGTTACCCGGGCACAGCAATATATTATCCAAGAGGATTTATGACTAGGAAAGCCCAAAGGGAAATGGCATGTACAATCACATTTTTATTTGATTGCAATTATGCAAGAGGCCTATAAATATCTATGCTGATCACTCATGCAACTGGCCTTTCAGGGAGGTCCTGGAAGTTTTTGTTCCCCAAATGCTTTCCTTAATCTCATGTTTAATTGCCAACAAGAGCACATTTAAAGTTAATAGTCGCACTTTAAAAATGAGTAATTGGTTCTTACCTGGAATTGATTGCTAGCAAAAGGACCATGCCAAACTTACCCCAGATTAAAATGATGTACCGCAGTGGAATGAAATACAAAATGATGGTGGCTGCTGCCAGAATCAAACAGGCCAGAGATGAAAGGAAGGGGACCGTCCAGTTAAATGTGCTGTAGACAAACCACATAAATATAATTTCCTCTGATGTTCAACAACTGCCACAGAGTCAACTTGTCATGTTTATTTCATGTTCATAGTTATAGAAATTTTTTTTTTTACAGTCTATTGGAAAAATTTTGTTAAAAACCTCGAGATGAGAGTCTGCCAAGATGATTGGGTACTGGAAAAACATTCTTAAAGAGACAGTCACAAACCAATTGCCATTCAATTTGTCAGAATATTGGTGACTTTACCTCCCTGGAACCCATAGTTCCTGAGAAGACTTTTGGCTCTCAGAAGCGATTAAAAACTGCAATGTTGCCACCGTGGTTCTGCATGGAGATCTTCAAAACTAAGGGTTAGGTCACTTCTAAGTCAACAATTGTCTCTCAATAAACACATGGTTACTAGTAATTATGGTAACCTTTCCTTTACCAGAAAAGGGAGGATTTTTTTTTTCTTTTTTGAGACAGGATCTTGCTCTGTTACCCAGGCTGTAGTGCAGTGATGCAGTCATAGCTCACTGCAGCCTCGACCTTCCAGGCTCAAACGATCCTCCTGCTTTAGCCTCCTTAGTAGCTGGGACTACAGGCAAGAGACACCACAGCCTAATTTTAATTTTGAAAATTTTTGTAGAGCTCTGGCCTCCCTATGTCACCCCAGGCTAGTCTCGAACTCCTGGGGTCAAGCGATTCTCCTGCCTTGACCTCCCAAAGTGCTGGGATTATAGGAGTGAGCCACTGTGCCCCATAGGGAGGATATTATTACACGGCATTGGTGCTTTTGTGTTCACTGATTTAGAATTTCCAGACTTGTTTACACCAGAAATCTAACAGTGCCTTGAAATAAATGGGGAAGCATTTGACTATAAATCATCACACCACCATTAATAGATAATGTAGGTGATTACACTACGTATTATTTTCACAGAGCTCCTGGCTCCTTTTGTTGTATCTATTGCCTGCTTTGACTGGCATGGAAATGAAGATCTAGAAGATGGGACATGGACTTGGATATATTGTAGACATTCATGTGCGTTCCTAGAGATCGGATGCCCTGCTGAGGTGCCGAGAGTATTTCTTCTTAATGGTCTTCATCTTCACCTACAGATTTAATGGCAGAGCCTCGTTGCCTTTTGCTAGGAATACAGAAAGGTGAAATGAATACAGAAAGGTGAAATGATTTTTACGGGAGACAGGTGAGAATGCAGGTGGATTTTAGAGGGAATAGCACAAAGTAATTAAGCATTTTATATGTGCCAGGCATTGTGCTAACATTGTTCACATACTTAGAATGTAATGTTCTCAATAATTCTGCCCCATTTTATAGATGAGCAAATTAAGGCTGACAGAGATTGTCTAACTTGTATAAATAACCATAATTCTATCAACAGTATAGGAGAACTACAGTAATCTCATCCTCTGCTTAAGACTGAGGCTGGGCGTCGTGGCTCATGTCTGTAATCCCAGCACTTTGGGAGGCCGAGATGGGCAGATCACTTGAGCTCAGAAGTTCAAGACCAGCCTGATCAACATGGTGAAATCTCATCTCTACTAAAATACAAAAATTAGCCGGGTATGGTGGCATGCACCTGTAATCTCAGCTACTTGGGAGGCTGAGGCAGGAGAATCACTTGAACCTGGGAAGTGGAGGTTGCAGTGAGCCGAGATTGCATCATTGCACTCCAGCCTGGGCAACAGAGTGAGACTCCCTCTCAAAAACAAAAGACTGAGTGTTATTGTTTTTAATTTTGCCTATTATGAGGTAAAATATTATATATATATGTCTTTAATTTTTCAATTCTTTAAATTATAAGCAAATTTGAATACCTTTTAATATGCCTATTGGTCATTTTAATTTGTTTTTCTATGATTTCTAACCTTTTTTTTTTTGGCCTGGGTCTATTATTTAGGAAAGTGCTTAAGAAAATTGATTTATAAGCAAACTGACTTGGGTTCAAGTTCAACCTTTATCTCTTCAAGTTAAGTAACTCCAAGAAATTGATTGAATCAGTCTGAACCATAATTTCCAGTCTGTAAAACTGGAATAATAATAATACCTATATTGCAGATTCTGCTAGAATTAAAAACTTGCAAAATAGTTAGCTCAGTGTCTGGCACATTGTAAAAGCTCAAAAAAAAAAAAAAAAAAAAAAAGAAATAGTTACTACTTGCTAGTTTTCTCCTGAGCTGTTTTGCTTAACTTTTTCCTCAATGATTTCCAATATCAGTTTGGATAGTAGAAAAATCAGACATTTGTCATGTTTGTTATATTATACATTTTTTCAGTTTGTTGCTTTCTGATTAACATAAACTTTCACATGAACAAATTTATCAGTTTTTCCTTGTCAATGTCTAGATTTGGCCAGGCTTACCAAAGCCCTCCCCTGATCCAGTGATGTGACTCCACCACCTGATTAATCACTATTTTTCCCCCTTCTTTATTATGCCATCTTTGTTATTCTGAATTTCTACATTTGTATAGGTCCATTCTCAACTTCTCTATTCCACAGCAGAACTTGTAACAACTTTTTGGAGGGCAATTTTACAACATGTGTTGAAATGTTATCTGAACTTCACAACGGATCCAGTTCAGCACGGCAAGAAATTTAACTTGCTGCTTTCCTTGCCCAAGGGCACAGGGGCAGTACATAAATGTCTTCTCCAGGCTGGTTAGTAATATTTAAATAAACTCAGTAAAATAAATATTGAAAAATATTGAAATAAAGAAAAAAATAATTAGATTTATACTCTGCAACACTACGCAGCTTTAAAAAAAAGATGAGAATACTCTAAAAACACTCACACAACCCCCAACCCGTGGGTTCAAAGCTACATATGGTAAAAAACTAAACTGTAGAAATAATGTACATATATAAAATAAGGAAAGACTTTATATTTCATTGGTTGTATTTGATTATTTTTATAATTGATATATTTATAATAAAAGTAAGTAACAACTATATCAGGTACAACAAATAACTAAAATAAATAAGGAAAAAGAAATTTCAAATTTTTTTTAAAGTGGAGACACAGTGGATGGCAGATCCTGGACATAAGTCCATAGCTAGGTGGCAACAAAACCCACTCTTTTTTCACCCTGGAAGATTACTTATTAACTAACTTTGTAGCCTATAATGTAAAAATAATTCCTGTGCAACTTTTGTTAGCTGTATGGCCTTAAGTAATTTACTCCACCACTCTGTGCTTTTGTTTTCCCATCTGTAAAATGGGAATAATAACTGCATCTACTTTACAGAGCTGGTGAGGTGATTCCATAAGTTTATACATATAAATCATTTATAAAAATATATGGCACATAGTCGTTATTTAATAAGTGTTAGCTACCCTCATTTTTCTCATTGTTATTTCACAAAACACACAAATATGGAAAGAAAGTTATTGCTATCAGGTAGAGTTTTGAAAATAATAACAGCTATGAATAAAATTACTTTTTAAAAAGGAATATACTTTATCATTCCTTTTCTAGCAATACCATTCCACTTTGAAGAGAAAGTAAAATACTAATTAACAGAAAAAAAGCCATGACTAGGCTGACAGGAAAATAAAAATATAATACATTGTAAAAATAAAATAAATTGTGAAAACTCTTGGAGGTAACTAAGCTCCAATGTCAATTTTCACTCTAATATTTTCTGCCAAATATTGGGATTTTGAGCTGCTTTCTGTTGTCTGCATGGTACGATGGGAGATTGGAGGCAGAAGGGGAAGCCTAGGAACTCCCCATGGGGAGATTTTAATATGAGACTGTTGTATAAAGCTTACATATTCAGGGTAAGAATAAGGAAGGAGGGACACATTGTACCATACATGAGTGGACATAAGTCATGACCTTAGTGCTAAGTGGAGAAATCTATCATCTGAGTTTATGCTACCAGCGTTGCTTGCAAAGCCTCAAGCAAAATATTTAAGAAAGGACCTAGATTGGTAGGTCTTGGGATCGGTAGTATCCCAAGGTGATTTAAACAGTAATCCTCTCCAAGGAAATGCATCATCAACTATGATGTTTGAGTATGCTCCACATGAAAATCCAAGGAATATAAGTGTATACTTAAAAATGCAAACCACAAAAGGACACATGACACCACGAGTAAAAGCCAGCAAAATCTGAAAGAAAAGATTTCAGATATTGGAATCTAATCCAATATAATATTAAATCATAATGTTTAATATGTTAAAAATCATGTAAGAGATGCTTGAAGAAGAGAAATTGATAAAGCAAGTAGAATTTTGAAAAATGAAAACTAAAATAATTGAAGTTAAAAACCCAATGAATGAATTGGACAGGATTTTAAACTGCAGAGAACTAACACAGTCCAAGATTTTCCAAAGAAAGTATTTAGAAAGCATCACAAAGAAGAAAAAAATGGCAGATATCAAAGAGATGTGGAACATAGATTAAGAAGTTTCCCGCACTGACTGGGAAGACATTAAAAGTGACAATATTAGACTGTGGCACATTACAAAGCTGTTAACTCTAAGATGACAACTAAAAGAATAGCAAGAGTGTTTCAATTTCTCGCAAGTGGAGGAAAGATACAGAAGAAATAAAAAGACACGGAACAAGCAAGTAAACACTACTATTAATAAATTACAGATTTAAATCTAAATGCAATCCTAAGCATCATTAATTCTGCAGGGATTACATGCTACAGTGAAATGACAGTGATGGTGAGATACAAGAGAAACATTTGAAACAAAAAGACAGGTTGAAAGAAAAGTACAGAAAAGGAGAAAAGAAAGGTGAGACAGTAGTCACCCCTTATCTGCAGTTTGGCTTTCTGTGGTTTCAGTTAGTTGGAGTTCCAAAATGTTACATAAAATAAGATATCTTAAAAGAGAGGGGAACACCACATTCACATAACTTTTATTACATTATCTTACCATAATTGTTCTATTTCATTATTATTGTTAATCTGTTACTGTACCTAATTTATAAAGTAAACTTTATCATAGGTCATGCATGTATAGGAAAAAGCATAGCATATACAGAGATCAGTACTAAAGCATAGCATATACAGAGATCAGTACTATCCATGATTTCAGACATCCACTGGGGATCTGAGAACGTATCCCCCATGGATAACAGGGGACTACTGTATAGCCATACCAATATTAGTCAACAAGGTATTTAGGAAAAAACTGTGTTAGCAAGAAATAGGTTGCTTCATATGAATGCTCCAATCAACCAAGAAAATGTAATCATTTTAACATCTACAAACCAAATAATGTAGCTTTAAAATGTAGAAAGCAAAAAGAGACAAAATTCAAGGGAGGATTAGACAAATGTACAACGACAGTGAAGTTTAAACACATCTAAGTAATCGACAGAACAAGCCAAACAAAAACAAATCGTACAAATATAAAAGGCTTGAATATAATGAGCAAATTTAATCTAATGAATATAGAGAACAATGTATCCAATGATCTACTTTTCAAGCTCACATGGAAAATTGACAAAAGTAGTCCATTGCTGGATCAATATTTTCTAACCATAAAGCAATTAAGCTAGAAATCATAAACGAAAAGGTAACTAGAAAATCTCCATATACTTGGAAATTTAGCAATACATATCTTAGCCAAGGAAGAAATCAAAATAGAAAGCAGAAAATAGCTTTAACTAAATTTGAATGATAATGAGAATATTACATGCCAAAATGTTTGGCATGGAGCTGGAGTTGTGTTTACAGGAAATTGTAGAGCCTTAAATGTTTATGTTAAGAAAGAAGAAAGATTGAAAACAAGTGATCTAATTATCCATATCTATCTTAAAGAGTTAGAAAAATATAAGAGTAGTAATTAATGAAAAAACAAGCAGGAAATAGAGAAGATTAGCAAAAGCAAATGGTGCTTATTTCTAAAGACTAATATATTGATAAATCCCTGTCAAGAAGAAAGAAGATAACAATATCAAGCATAGAAGAGTAGATAATGCAACAGATCTTACTGACATTAAATAAGAGGATGTTATAAACAACATTAAATCAACAAGTAGAAAATTTATATGAAAGGGACAAACTCTTTGAAAATTACAATTTACAGAAACAGAGATGAGAAATAGAATGGCTGACTATATATATATATGTATAACGTAAACCTATTTCATCCAAAATCATCTCTGAAGGAAAACTTCAGGCCTGGATGCTTCAACAGCTAATTCTATAAATCTTAAAGGAAGTAATCATATCAGATTCCCAGAAACTCTTCCAGAAAAAAGACAGAGAACCTACCTGACCTTGTATTATGAATTTAGAATAAACTTCTAGCCACAAGAAAATTTCAAGAATACAAAACAAGTCAATCTCACTGATGATCATAACTGCAAAAATCCTAAGCAAAAACAAGTAAATAAAATCCAGCCAGATATAAAGGGACTATAGAACAACAATTTTGGGTTTATTCCGAGAATGTAAGATTGGCTTACCATTTGAAAACCAATCAAAATAATTCACCACATAAACCAAAATAAAGCAGAAAAATAACATCATTTCAATGAATGCAGGTGAAAATGTTAGGGAAAGCTCAACTCATGTTCAAAATAAAAACTCATAGCAAACTAGGAATAAAAAGGGAACTTCCTTTATCTGATAAAGCATATTTACAATAACCTACAGCAAACATCATTCTTGAGGGTGAAACGTTGAAAGCTTTCTTTCTGAGATCCCATGGGGAAAGAATGCCTCAAAATACCAATTCTAAACCACACTGTATGACAGCTAATAGCCAGTACAGCAAGTCAAGAAAATGAAATGTGTAAGGGCTGGAAAGACGAAGAAAATATTATTCTTATATGATACATTTATCTAAGGAAAAAAATCCAGAATAATAATCTTCATATAAAAATAACTAAGTTTACCGTGGTTATTAGAAACCAAAGCAGAAAAATTAATTTCATGTCTATATGTGAGTAACAGGTAGAAAATGAAATGTGAAGAAAAGATGCCATTTTAACTAGCACCACACTATGAAGTACTCAGGAATATATTTCACACAAAAAAAGTCAGACTTCTATACAGAAAACTCTAAAATAATAATGAGATAAATTAAAGACGATCTAAAGAGATATTACACTGGAATATAACAAGCTCATATATTAGAAAACTTAAGCATGTATCTGGATATCAATTCTTTCCCAACTAATGCAGTCCTAATAAAGATCCCAACAGCTGTGTGTGCACAAGTGTATGGTGTGCCATGTGCTTTCTAGAAATGGAGTTGGGCGACACACTCACTCTCCCACATAGACTGTCAGATTTGCCTTCTAAGAGCCAGGTCAGTTGACTAATGCACTTTCCCCTCGGCAACCCACAATTTTAGTGTTAAAATGGTTTAGAAGGAAGGCAGGGGACATTCCCTGGGTTTATTTAAGACACAGAGGAAGAAAGTCAAGTCAATGGCCATAAAATAGTACTCATAATAGTTAATATTTTTAGGTGATTACTACCTGTCATCCACTGGTCTAAACTCTTTATATGTACTAATTCATTTAAATTTTATGAAGCAGAAATCATTATTGTTATTCCCATCCTACAGATGAGGACCCTGAGTCCTAAAAGTTAAATAAGTTGCCTGAGATCATTCACTTCCAGTGACAAAACTGGGATTTGAACTCAGAAAATTGGTTTACGATCCCGTCTTCATTGCTTCTGTAGTAGGCACTTTAAAAAATGTAAATAAGCACATGTTACTCATGTAATCTAGCTGAACATTCCTGTTTATAATGCTGAGGATTTAACTCAAAGACACTAAGTAGCAATACCCCTAACACTTAAAACCTTACTAGATTCTTTCCCTATTTATCATAGAACATCTTCCATAGAAAATCCGAAGTTGAAGGAGCTTGGTAAATCAAAGCTTTCCCATCTCAAAATAAGACACGTTGTAAAACAACATTTTCATAGATTTCTTCAGTTTTCCTCACTTGGGAGCTCCCTAAATCCTCAGAAGGTAATCCCTGACTTAGGCACTTATGAAACAAATGACTTTAACTTCTCAATTAACGAAACAATTCAAGGAATCCGCTTCATTCATTCAACCACATGAGCTCACTAATATGGAAGAACATCGTTTTCTAAATTTCAGCCCACTTAACAAAAATGATTGTGACCACATCCCAGAAGGTGGTTGCAGGTATATTCTCTGGGTCCTCCCCCAACTGGCTGCCCCACTGCACTGACCTTGTGTCAATGGGATTATTTCCTTGTTTCCAAGGCTTGGACAAATGAGGTCCTCTGACTCTTCTTTCCAGGGAAATGAAAACTACTGGTCATATTCTGCTGTAGGTTCTTATTTTGTCCTGTCTTCTACTAAAGGCTTTCCTTCACATATGCATGGTTCTACACTAGCCTGTGTTTGCTTTCCTCACACCTGGCCCCCTCCTTTCTGTCTTCACCCTTTGTCCCTTTTGACATGTCACTCTTGATTTAAACACAAAATGCATCTGTCTGTCATTCCCCATGCCCCCATCAGGATTCCAGCCCTATTTAACCTGGATTCCAACCACTTAACTGGAATCAAACCTGGATTCCAGCCCCACTTAACCTCAGGATTCCAACCACTTAACCTGCTTGCCCATCATCTTCTGCTTAGTATTTTTCACATCATTTCTAGCCAGGGCAGTTCTACTTCTTATGAAGGTGGCTTCTAAGCTTCACCCTGGAACATTTGTAGGCATAACTTGCCTATTCTAGGTCTCCCTTAATCTCAATATCTCCTCTGTGGAGATTTCCCTAGCCGCTCAAGGACACAAGAGTTAGAGCCCTCACTCCATAATGATAGAACACATGATATGCTTCATTCTCCTGCACCACTCTGCCTGCTGTCTAGCATAAATGCTGCATGGTTTTTGGTTTTTTGTTTGTTTTTTTGAGATGGAGTCTCACTCTGTTGCCCAGGCTGTATAGTGTGGTGGTGCCATCTCGGCTCACCGCAACCTCCGCCTCCCAGGTTCAAGCGATTCTCCTGCCTCAGCCTCTGGAGTAGCTGGGATTACAGGCATGTGCCACCATGCTTGGCTAATTTTTGTATTTTTAGTAGAGACGGGGTTTCACCATGTTGGCCAGGCTGGTCTCAAACTCCTGACCTCAGGTGATCTGCCCACCTCAGCCTCCCAAAGTGCTGGGATTACAGATGTGAGCCACCACGCCCAGCCAAATGCTACATGTTGAGTAAAATATTTTGGCTTCATATATACATACATTTAAAATTTGTGTAATACTAGGGAAGGTAACTAGAGAAGATAGAGAAGAGTAGGAAAAAAGGAATACAGTTCATTCCACATAAATGCAACACCACTGGGGTCCCCCCACCCATCAGTATCAGGGAAGCCTTGCTTTGAGAGTTTTATGTATTTCTATATTTTTGCCAGTTGCCAAGAGTTGAATAAAAGTTTTCCTGGTTCTTAAGCACTGAGTTACAATGGAATTCCAACAGAGTTACACATGACATCCCACTTGAATGCCCAGCAGGGACTTTAAGGTCATTGTAATAATGAATGGCCAAGAATTAATAGGAGTTGAGCCTTAGGAGCCTTCCTGTGTTGCAGCTGGGCAGAACAGTACTCTGTTCATGGGCTGAAGACACATCTCAGACATGGCCACCACAGCTGTGCTGGGCACAGCTGCCCCTCAAAGCACTGGAGGGTTGGGAGCCTGTTTAAATCACTCTGCCCTCTTCTCTCCTCAGACATATTTCCTTTTACATTATCAACTGCACAACAGCCACATTTGTCTTTTAGAGATGTTCAAGAATGGAAACAGTTTTACCAAACAACATGATCTTCCTTCCTGGGTCTTGATCCCACTCTGTGTTCTCTTATCCTCCTTGCTGCCAGTACTGAACTTTCTTCCCTCACTGAACTTTCTTCCATTGACTTTTTCCATGTCCTCAAGGCCTGCATGACATGCCTCATCTCTAGGCACTGCCAACCACACCTCCATGGCATGGACACACTAAATCCCTTACATCTCCCTGTATCTCCCACAGAGTCTTGAGCTTTGAGCGTTTGCACAAGGGCTCTCCACTACTGAAGCCCTCATTCATCAATTCTTTGCCCAGCTATCTCTTCCTATTCTCAGAGATGCTGATAAGTTTCCTCTGTTTCAGAATTGCCCGTGGTCTGTCTTTCTCCTACATCTCTTCCTGGGCTGATCAGATCTCTCCCAGAATTCTCTCTTACCTCTCCCTCCCACTAATGCTACTGAATTCTAATTGGCTATTACTCTGTTTCTCCCTCATTGAAACAGAGATTTCTTGAGGGTAATGACATTACAGTGTAGTAATGAGGAGGACATTCCAATCCAAGCTACACAGCTACTAGTTGTGTGATCTTGGACTACAAATTTAATCACTCTGTGATTCAGTTTCCTCATGTGTAAAATGAGGATATTAACAATCCTTACTTTATAGGGTGGTTTGAATGATGTAATCCTATTCCTTTAAGTAGCTCCTCAAAGGAGCCAGTGTGTTTAAAGGGCTTAGAAGAGTGCCTGGCTGGCATGCGGTAACAGTTGGTGTTGCTATCATTATTGTAATTATGGTTGCATTTCTCATTCTTAGACCAAGTCAGTTGGTGTTGCTATCATTATTGTAATTATGGTTGCATTTCTCATTCTTAGACCAAGTCAGTGTCTGAAACTCAATAACTGATAGTTGAGTGAGGAAATGAATAAAGAATTACGATGCCCTCCTCATTTTACTATTCATGTTTGCTTTCAAATATGTTTATATTAAACATTTTGAGGGTAAATTCAGGAATCTTTTGCCAATTTATATGAAACCTACAAGAATAAAGCATATAGGCATCATATCTGTGAGCAAAAGTTATTTTTTTCTTAAGATATTAATAATGGGTATAACTGTAAATTCAATAAAAATTCATCAACTTTGTTTAAAAGTCGTTTATAACTTATTTTTTTAAACATACACGTTTACTATGCTTATAATAAATGGGCATTCGAGGGCAACGTCATTGGCTGTGCAACTGAGAAAACATTAGTATTTACATAAAGTTGCATGTTAACTACTTATATTTCCTGATGTTAATATCATTTATTGATTTCCTTGCATTTTAATGCATAAGACTTTCACTTGGTTTTTAGCACCACTTTTAATCTCTTTACCCATGCAATTCCAAAACAATATATTCTTAAAGAAACTAGAATGATCCACGTAGACACGACCAATAAAGTAAGAATTAATCCTTAGAAAGAACATGGTTGACACAATTCTAGATTAAAGGGGGAAATAAGTTAATAATTCAAAGGAAAAAAATTAAAAATCTTCCATTTACTGGCGCCAAATGAAAACTAAGTAATGCAGAGTTGAAAATGTATAAAACAAAACAGACAAAACATACGAATCTACAGTCTTTCTTAACTGGAGTTCCACTGGAGAGTTTAGCTATCATGTCCTAAGATGGGGGTGGCAAGCTGTGGGTAGACTGTAAATCAAATCCAGCATGTTACCTGTTTATATAAATAAAGTTTTATTGGAATGCATATCATACCCATTCATTTACATATTAACTGTTACTCCTTTTCCACTTTAACAACAGAGTTGAGTAGTCAGGACAGAGACCATATGTCCCACAAAGCTGAAAATATTGTCAACTTTCTCTATAAAGGGCCAGAGAGTAGTATCCTGTCCTAAGACATCCATATATGTGGTGACTTAACTTCACATTTATCCATCTATGATGCTACTAGATATGTATCTTTCTTTGGAGAATTGGAGAAAAGTTATTCAAGGCATTTACTGAGTTCTGTGGTTCAGATAGAAAAGGCTCCTTCACAGCACATTTGCTTCTCTTTTTATTTCTGAACAGGGTAACATTTTAAATATCTATAATTTGTCACCCAAACTGACATATTTTTTAGCGAAAGGGAACACTATTAATATTTATGTTGGGGTGACTGGAATAAACTGGGCCATAGGGTCACCCCAGTTCTGAGGCACCACCCAACTGTGAAGTTAAGAAGCCAACCGAAGTCAGACAGTGCTAACCCAACAGTGTTGCTTTGGTTTGTTTTTGTATTTTCTGACCTCCCTTTCTCCCACTACACTGCCGTAACCCCACTGTCCTTGTGGATGGCAGGTCTACTTCAAACACCACAACACAAATTTAGAACTTACTTTTTAATCCTTTCTCCAAAAGAAGCTATTTCCTCCAAGATGTTTTGAACAGTTGAAACAATATCCTGTACCATATAGATTCTTTCAATCAACCCCTTTTTCTCAGATTCCTGGAAAACATAAAAGCAAGATTTAACTCAGTTACTTCATTTTTTATCATGCTGATACAGAAAATATTATAACATGTTATAATAACAAGGTTTTTACCAATAGAGTGACTACAAGAGATAAATGATTGCTTTACAACTTTATTGACTCCCCCCCACCCTAGAAAAATCTGTTCACTCACTCAGATGCTACTACTCCTAATGTGCAAGCCTCAGTTGCCACCTCATTGTCATGAGGTGATAAAGGGAAGCCCACAGAACCAAGCGCTTCACTTCCCTGTGGAGGCTGCCGCGTCCCTGGCAGAACTCTGCAATCCCGTCAGTCTGGCTAACTCTGACTTCCTCTGTCTCCACAGGTTTTCTGAAGCTCACCCTATTCCTCTCCTATCAGTGTTCTTCAGAGACGTTCCTGGCACGTTGGAGACAGAGGCAGTATGATTCCTAGTACTGGAGCATCTTAGTCAAACTCTGCTGCATTTTTAACCATGTTCTAAACATATTGCCAGCCCGATGACATTTCATCCATCCTTTGGCAACCACCTCAGAAACAAAGCAAGCAGCTGTGGACATGCTACAAAGTAACCCCACAGTGCACTGCTGGTGGGGGCAGCCTACCCAGATTATTCCCTTCCAGGATGATCAGCAATTGATTGTGATCTCCTCATGACATTAGAAGCAAATATAAATTCATCTTCCTTAATCTCCAATGCTTCATGTGAAATGGAATTCAGCTTTCTAAGAATAGTATCCTTACTTTGCTTATAGAAAACCTTACATGTGTTTTTACCATGCCAGGTAACTAACAGTTATGCAGGTTACTTAGAAATCACTCAAATGTCAGGAGATTCCCTAGAGAGTAGTATTTTTACACTATTTTTAATATTCTGATGCTATGTTCTAGCTCCCCTGTTGACTTTGCTGTAATTGGGATGTAGTCAACGAGCTCTCAACTCCTACCTCTCTGGGTCATTACAGCCATTACACCTATTGTATGAAACCTAAAACCTCGAATAGCTCTTACGGAACTTTTTTCCTATATAGAATTTTAGTTGGGTGAAAATTGTACTAAACTATCAAGCAAACACTTCTAAATTTAAGAGGACATTCCTATAATACCATCTGTGCTGCAAAAGGAAAAAAAATCATTTTCATCTTGTATCCTTTGTTCCATCAAACTGGAGCCGTGGATGGAGTGAAAGAGAACCACTACCAATAGGGATTGCTGGTAAAAGCACCAAGATGTCAGAAATGTTGAAAAGCACAAACCTCCCTTCTTGCATCTGCCTTTATGAAACTGCTTGGCTGAAACAGACAAAGGAAGAACAGAGGCTAGAATGCCTCATTGCCACCCCCCTCTCCAGTAAAGGGTGCTGCAATGGTTTGAATAAATTATTACCATCAGGACTGTACTCCTTTATCCATTCATTCTGTGCAGAAGGAAAACCAGGTTCATTGCTTCCTTTTGCCACATCAAACTTTCAAGATACTTTTACTTTTTTATCCTAATTTGAATTCTTTTCCCTTAACTCTAATTTCTCAAGCAGTTTGTGTTAAAAATTAGATATGCTGCCAGAGCGTAGTAATTCATGAGTCCACTGACATCTATTAATGGGCACAATGGTGAAAACCCAGCTCTGTCTGCCACATAAGTATTCATGTTTATAAAGGAACATTTGAAAGCATGAGGGAATTTGACCCAAAGGCCAAAAGTGGCTTCCTCTTTTCAGCAGCATCCAGTTTATGTCAAAACAATTTCTTGGAAAATGACTCAAGTTTCCATGTCATTCAATTTAATAAAAACTTCCTATTTCAATTGTCTAAATTTTTTTCCCTGTGAAACACCCAAATAGTGAGGTTCTGGTTGTGAAGAAAGCATGAGTTAGTTAGTATGCCAAAATAACGATGCTCACGAGTCCTGTTACTTTATCATGAATTTGATGTTTGGAGTATTAAATATCCAAAGACTAGGCTAAATAATCTTACTATATCTTGAGTAACAGAATAACTTATCATCTGGACTTGTTTACTTTTAACAGTAGAAGTAAACAGAATTTTTGATTATTGATAACTGATAACTTGGTTTTATTATATTGGACCTATAAAACTATTCCATTTTTATTTCACACATACATTATTTTCAAATAGATTTTTGTGCATTAAAATAAATTTGATCATCTGGATATTTAAAAATGACACATGAAGAATGATTATTTGTGACATATTCATATATTTTAGTCAGTTACTAGCTACAACTGTCTATATACCCATGTCAGGATTACTTTTCAAAAGAATGTACTTTTTAATGGCATCCTTTTATTTCTAATATTTCATGAAATTGTTATTAATCACCTTCAGAGGTGTCATTAAATTGACACCTTAATTGACTCCACTGTAGACCATACTTTTAATACTTTCTGAAGCCGGGCATGGTAGCTCACGCCTGTAAGCCCAGCACTTTGGGAGGCCAAGGCGGGCAGATAACGAGGTCAGGAGATGGAGACCATTCTGACCAACATGGCGAAGCCCAGTCTCTACTAAAAAATACAAAAATTAGCTGGGCGTGGTGGCGCAGGCTTGCAGTCCAAGCTGAGGCAGGATAATCACTTGAACCAGGGAGTCAGAGGTTGCAGTGAGCCCAGATGGCGCCACTGCACTCGAGCCTGGCGACAGAGCGAGACTCTGTCTAAAAAAAATAGAACACTGTCTATGAGCACTTAGGTACCTTGAAAACGCACAACAAAAATGTGGTACATGGACAATATTCTCAATCTATTTTTAAAATTTTGAAATCTGTATATACTTCATCCCAAATGTTTGCAAAGGCACTGTATTTTTGTATTCATTCACAGGAACTTTTCCTGTCAAACATTTTTTCAAGACAATATGTTAGAACATTCAACAAAATGTATGCTGAAAAGTAAATGCCTTCTAAATTTCTTTCCATTAATGGTCAGAATGCATATTTATTGCATTAAAAATCACAAGGATTCTTCCCATAAATTAAAATACTCTAGGCGGGGAGTGGTGGCTCACGCCTGCAATCCCAGTACTTTGGGAGGCCGTGGCAGGCAGATCACTTGAGGTCGGGAGTTTGAGACCAGCCTTGCCAACATGGTAAAACTCCATCTCTACTAAAAATATAAAACATTAGCCTGTTGTGGTGGCACATGCCTGTAATCCCAGCTACTAGGGAGGCTGAGGCAGGAGAATCGCTTGAACCTGGGAGGCAGAGGTTGCAGTGAGGCAAGATCGCGGCACTGTACTCCAGCCTGGGCCACAGAGCGAGACTCCACCTAATAAAATAAAAATAACCTGAAGTATAACTTCAGAATTTAAAAATTGAATCATGCATAGCATTTGACCTTTTATATGTTGCTTTTGTAGAAAAATAAAGTGTTTTTTGGCCATTAAAAAAAATTCACTTCCATTCAGAAAAAGCTTCCAAAAATGAAGTTAGTACTTCAGTCATAAAACATTTTGAATAAAACTTTCCAACTGATTATGACCATAATTTAGGGTTTTTTTCTTTTCCACAAAAGAGTTCAATTTTGGAGAATGTTTAAGTTAACTGAGATAACTTCAAAGGTTCAAACCTTCCTAAAATGAAGATGGGTAAAGAAGAGAAAGTGCATACTGCCATGCTGATGTTTATTTTTATATATGATGTATCTTTATCACACAACCTTGTTGATATCCCAACTATGTATATAAAAATATCATAAGTGTGGACACTACAACTTTGCAAGTGGCGGAACATTATCGCTTGTCTGGATGGAATTATGAATAATTAGTGCATCACAGCCAACACCAAGTACATTTCTGCCTCACATTTCTTCATTTTGGAGGAATATCTTATTAGTTGCAATATTTGCTCCATCAGAATTTGCATTCATATTATCATTATGAAGTTAAATGATTCTCAATACTAAATGTTTAAATTTATAGTGGCATTGCTGATGTTAGAAATTACAGTATTTGTAGAGTTAACTTGCAAAAGCTTTGTTTTCATATATTACGTAAAAAAATGAAAATAATTTCACAAAGTTCTCTGATATTGTGTTTGCATCCTTTGTCAGGAATATTAACAGCTACTTGGTCATTTTTCATATATGTACAATGAAATTTTGAAATGGAAAATCATATAAATTAATGTGGAAGAAATAGTCATTTGATCTAAATGAAAAGTCATGCTCCACAGAGAGATGTATCAACATGCATTTTTAGCTGTATCCATTAAAATAATGTTTTCAGATATGATTTTCTTAGATACTTCCTCTTAAAGTAGCTGTTGAGGCTTCTTTGGCAGGTTTATGACTTAGGTTTATACATGTCAGTGACATGACCAAGTCAAGGCCCCAGGGTAGAGAAGAAATGTAAACATTTATCAACAACTGTCTTAAGAAATGTACTATCTGTACATGATTATTCATTAAATATGTAATCTTTGTGTTTTTATTTCCATATTGAAAAAGTAAAAAAGATAAGTTCACATTTACTCACTACAATGAGTAAAATAGTATATTCTAAGAGGGTTCAGACTACTTTTTATTCTGTTCGCAGGAAGGCTTAAATTATGCAAATATTTAACATACACCTACCCTATCATTTCTCATCTCCCTTACTAACCATTCTGAACAGGCAGTTTGAAAGCTTCCTGAATCTTACAGGCCCTGGCAGTGGCCACAGCTTAATGGGCCGGTAGATATCACATGCTTTCTACCACTGCCTGAAGCAAGAAGGGATTAGCTCATCTGAGAGCAGTTTGTTTTATTATGGACCATGCAAAAGCTTTTCTTTAAAGTTGGATGTTAGTCACTCAGCCCCTGAAGAGAGTCAGGAAAATAGAGATGGGTCATTCCTGGTTGTTAGAGTTAACCTGGTGTTAGTCTTTGAGAACTCTGGTCACAGTGCATGCATCTCATGGGCTACTAGTAATGACCACAGAAACAGCTGAAAGCTGAAATTGAAAGCCTAAGCAATGCATCCCACCTTGTTATAGTGGAAATATTAAATACAGTAGTTTAAAAATGAGGATAATTAGTAAATGAAAACTTTCTGGGAAAACTGGGACCTGTGGTGAACCTGAATCACTTTTTCCTAAAATTCTTTAGTAAAGAAAGGAACCAGTTATTTCCAGAGTATCTTCTAGACAGGGAGAAAAAAAAAAAAAAAACAAAAAAACGTTTTTTCACGTGTTTCCACCCCTTCCCTAAAATGCATTTTCTACTCATGTGAGACAGGGAAAATTTCCATCGCAGCTCAGGTATCTTTATGATTAGCGGTAAATGTAGTTTTTGCTCTCTGAAAGGCTTTAAAAATGGCCTTTGGATAATGTGTGTTTATCAAGGTATGGCAGCTTCTATGCTACAAGAAGATTATATTTTTGTAGCTTGGATGCTTCATTAATATCTTCCATTACCCTTTTTTGGCTATACCCTGCTTGAACGGGGGGATCAACAGATAAGACCAGGCTGTTTTATCTCATCCTGTGTTCTTAGCACCAACAACTGTTGTGGGTCCATCCTCAGTGTTGCTACAGTGCTTGTTTGATGGAGAAATAAATGGATCCAGGAAAAAAATAGTTTATCAGGTTTATAGTAGTATTAAGTGATTATTTACATCAACCCAAGAAATAAGCAAATGCTTGCGGTTTGAGAGAAGATTCTAGGCCTTATAGAAGAATGACTGAAAGGCCCAACTCAAGCTTGATGGCTTTTGTGAATCCGCTTCCTAAGGATTCCAGTCTATGCTGACTACAGTCTTTGTTCTCTCAATTTGCATTATACCTCTATCATTTTAATCATCCTAATAGCAAATGCTCTTTTCACTCTCTGTACTGCAAAATTTCTCTTTTAAAATAAGATGCTATTGATTTTATGGGTCTTTTCTCTTTATATCTAGCAATATACCAATGGACATATCACAGGATGTATTACATAGCCTTTAGTATTAGTATTTCCATGTATAGGAAACTGAAGTCCAGGGAAGTTAAATGATGTTATATACAGCAGACCATCGAGTCAGAGAACGGGGTTCAACTCTGGTCCTGACATCTACTAGCTTGGTGATCATGGCAAGTTCTTTACCCTTTCTGAATTTCAAGTTCAGTATTTGGAAAATGTAGATCATTGTCATTACTCTGATTGGAGTGTGGAGAAAATTAAATATTGTCACATATGTAAAGTACCTAGTATATTCCAGGTGCTTCATAAACACCAGTTCCTTCCCTTCAAGAAGGCAAAGCTACAAAAGAAGGAGCAACCTTTTGTCTAGTTTAAAGAATACTGGGGTTAATTTAAGTTTCAAAGAAAATGATCTTCCAGGACAAGTCTACTCATGTTGCCCCGAGTTGTATGAAAGATCATCTGCAGTTCCATCTGTATCATGCTGGCTTTATTTACACGTTTCAGATCGAACCAGGGAATGTGGCGATAACACAGTTTAGCAAACACAACATTACATCTGCTGTTGCTACCAAACTGCCTAGGAAGAGTAACAGTGATTCATTCAGAAAGACAGAACTGCTGTCACATGTGCTTCTATTTTCCCTTAACATAGAAGGCTTCCAATTTACAGAGGGAAATGTGTAATAAAAACAGTGAAGGCCACTGGTGTGATTAAATAAATGAACAAGATTATTGTGGCTAAATACATAGTTTTAGATTCCTATATTTGACAAAGAGGGGTATCACTTCTCATTGCAAATGTGAAAAAATGTGGATGCATAAGTAAAATTCACATGCTTTAGGGGTCTACTTTGTGAGCAAGCCTGCATCACCAAACAATGAAGAGATGAAAGCATGGAATTTTTCAAATTTCATAAGGTTTCCTTTTTTTTTTAAACACATAATAAAAAAGAATAGCATTCATTGTGAGAAAAATAAACTAATTTGGTAACCTAAAAATATATATCATATGAAGATGAGTACAAGCCCACCATTTTTCATTATTCATTTATAAAATGTTAAAAGGATTGAGTATTTTTGCTAACTTTTGTAAGCAGTTGAACTAAGAACAAATAATATGTCTGTGTTGTAACACAATTGTTTTTTTAAAAAAAAAAATTTAAAAATCAGAGGGCAAATCTTTCGTTTCTTAAGGCCTTGTTGGCGTTGGGTCTCCAATGAGTATAGCACTGTAGGTGCAATAAACTAGCTTCGAGCCTCTGGCAGAGAATTAACACCATCAAAATGAATTTACAACTAAGAATTAATTACATAATCAGGGTGTTACTTTAAATCTCTCCTACATGTTCTGATTTAGAAAACTTCTCATTTCTCTGTTAATTCCCTAAGCAAAACTAGAGACAAAGTCCTGAAAATTGACCATGTTAGGAAAAAATCCTTTTGACATGCTTAAAAACTGAGTAGTATTTGTTACAGGATGAACAGAATTCTCAGAAGACATTAATGCAAAAATTTTTATCTCAAAATCCTCCCAGTAATTTCAATCATCTAGACTAAAGATGCAAAAATATACCTTTAGACTTTAAATAAGAATATGTTTGGTCTGTTTCATCCCACCGAATATTAAAAGCCTATAATTTGAAAACTTGAAGAATTATAAACATTAGAAATAGATTGAGTGGCATTTAGCATGAAAAAAAGCTTAGCATCTGTCATAACAAAGAACAAGCAGCAATATTTCTGATACATGAAATTAAAAATTATTCTTTGGGAATCCCAGCAATGCACCAGGAACTGTCATTTAGAATTTCTTCCCATGAGGCATTTTGTGGGCATGCAGGGATGCAGACGCACGTGTGCACGTGCGCGCATACACACACACACACACACACACACACACACGGAGTCAACTCCACAGCTCGTGCTATTAAAATGGAGTGGGGAGATCTGTACTCTTTCTGGAGTGTACTTCTTTCTCAAGTAGTTCTTTTGCTTTGGGAAATGAATATAAAATAGTATTTGGATTTTGAATCAATATCATTTCTAAGTGGTTTTATATTGCTCTATCTGTTCATTACATAAAGCACTTACACACTGCACTGGTATTTACCAACACTTTTTTTTGTGTGTGGTGTGCAACATGAATATCATCTAGTATCAAATAATAGGGTTGAAAAAGTAAAAGGAATAAACAATCAGCTCAATAGGAAGATACTCATAAAATACAACTGAAAAATTGGCAACAGATTAGGGAAAAAAATATTTGGAATCTAGACCCTTGAAAGACTGATTTCATTAAAAGTCTCTCTGCACTAAGTGACAGAACACCAAGCCACCACAAGGTAAACAAGGCTAATGGTTTTCTATAACTGTAACTACTGTAGATAAATATACCAGGAGCGGCAGTTGCTGATTTAGCTGTGTGAATTCTTTAGTTTTCTCCCAGGTACAGTAAAGGAGTGGGTATAAGATAAAATATTTATGTGATTCAGCAATGGAACAAGTTAAAAAACTATTATTACTTTAAGATCCAGCTCAAACATCACCTTTTAGCAGTCCTGCCTCACCTAGCATTTCCCCTCTGTTTCCCAACATAGCAGCTACAACAACATTACAAACCTTGACGAAGGCAGAAGTCTTAGGGCACTGGGGTTGTTTACTATGAGCACCTTGTTTATGGTTGTAATTTTTGTATTTATAGAGGCTTTGGTACAAAGACATCAATAAATGTTGGCAAAATAATGCAGCAAAATGAACCAATAAATTAATGACAGGTTTCCTTCACAACAATGGAGAATGGTCAAAAATAAGATTTAGACCATAAGAGATGGGTTTGAGTGTTGCCGCTATCCTGGCTGAGAAATCTCAGATACGTTACTGAAGTTCTCTTAGCCTTGGTTTGTTCATTTGTAGACAAGGGAACATACTATGAAACTTAATATTTTGTTTTGAGTACTGAATGAGCTACTGCATATAAAAGCAGCCTGCAAATTAAAATATTAATATTTTCATAAATCTAATTGCTTAAATAATTCTTACTTGAAATGGCCTTGTTTTAATTTATTATTCTTGTTTTATTTAATACTTTATTCCAGTGATTACTTTTCCCTTGAAGAAAAAAGTGGTAGCCCCCCTTTCTATCAATTATCTCATAAACTCATTGGATAATTGGGTGAGTCACAGTAAAATAGATGAGGGATTTATTTATTGAGATGGAGTCTCGCTCTGTTGCCAGGCTGGAGTGCAGTGGCATGATTTCGGCTCACTGCAACCTCCGCCTCCCATTTCAAGCAATTCTCCTGCCTCAGCCTCCTGAGTAGCTGGGACTACAGGTGTGCACCACCATGCCCAGATAATTTTTCTATTTTTAGTAGAGACGGGGTTTCACCATGTTGGCCAGGATGGTCTCGATCAGATTTATTTTTAAATACAAAAGACATAGATACTATTTTCAGAAAACCAATCACTTGTGGATAATCAGGATGCAATATCCAATGTCTTCTACCTTCTCATGATGTGACAATTCTAAGCAATGGGAAATGAAATATCTAGATGCAATACAGGTTGAGTATCCTTTATCTAAAATGCTTGGGACCAGAAGTGTTCTGGATTTCAGATTGTTTTGGGATTTGGGAATGCATGCATCATGCTGGCTGATCATTCCTAATTTAAAAATCAGAAATCCAAAATGCTCCAATGATCATTTCCTTTGATAATTAGAGCTCAAAAAGTTTCAAATTTTGGGGCATTTTGGATTTCAAGTATTTAGATTAGGGATACTCAATCTATATAGACTACGAAAAAATCAGCGCCTCTGACGAAATTTGGTCAGACAATGCACATTCGCTAAGAGAAGGATAGGTAATTCATCTAATTGAGTCTGGCATATCACATCTCATAATATTTGAGAATAAAACTACAATCCTAAGAATAGAAATCGGAAAGATCTACTTGTACTAGGAATATTAGTGAGCTTGATAATAGGTAGGATGCTCTGAATAATGTTCCAGAAAGCCAGACTGATAATATTTCTGGATGACTTCTAAAGGTTATGAAGTCAAAACATTTTTAAGAATGAGAGTTTGATTTTTAAAAAGAATATTTAAGCAAGTTGATTTGCCAAAGGACTACAGGAAATTGGGAAGGCAACCCCCTCTCATCCAAAACATGCATAAACTGATAATTAAGAATTGGCTGGAATCCACTTCACTATAAAAGGCTTGAAAGATAGTATGATAAAAATGTTAGCAATTAAGTCACTTCATCACTAAAAACCATATTAAATCAAATTAAAAGGACTTAAATTAGAATTCCCATGCACTTTATTCCCCTGAAAATTAGCCATAAGCAGGTCTTTTACAATATGCCCCGTATATAAATTGTGTATCCCTGAAGGTGAGTGTGTGCACATGCAACTATTGTTAACCATTCAAAGATACTCTCTGGTTTTTTATTTTCTTAAAAATACAACACTTTATCATTGTTAAATATCACTGCTTATGTCATAATTTAAAAAATTATTTTTTAAATAATTTAAAAAATTACTAATCTAACCAATTTACTGTTTTAGACATTCTTAAGAAAGTACAAACAGGCCGGGCATGGTGGCTCATGCCTGTAATCCCAGAACTTTGGGAGGCCATGGTGGGCAGATCACATGAGGCCAGGAGTTTCAGACCAGCCTGGCCAACGTGGTAAAACGCTATCTCTAATGCAGTGTGGTGGCACATGCCTATAGTCTCAGCTACTCCAGAGGCGGAGGCACGAGAATCACTTGAACTTGGGAGGCAGAGGTTGCACTGAGCCGAAATGGCACCACTGCACTCCTGCCTGGGCAACAGCGTGAGACTCTGTCTCAAAAAACAAACAAACAAACACATACACACACAAATGAATTATAGACAAAACTACTTTCACTGTTAGATTGTAAGAAGACCTCCTCGATAAACATCAGTTTTCTCTGGTTAGGATATTATAGATCATCTCCTCTCTCTTTCTGGCACAAGGAAACACAGGGAATGAGGCACAGTGGACTTAACCACATCATCCAAAGGACTCTACAGGTTAATTCACAGTGAGAACTCCTTCTAGATACATGCCATGCGCTTCTCCCACTAAGAAGGCCCTGTCTGGGTAATTAGGAAGGGACTGACTAATCAATTTAGAGGATGGAAAATCATTTTAAACACTGAAATTAATGGTTTAAACTGTACTTAAATTTTAATGACAAACTAATTTGTGAAAATAGAATATAGATACAATATCCATTTGTATCCTTCCATTATAATATGCTCCTCAATCAATCAACAAAAATGGATTAGATGTTTCTTATTTTCTTAAAGGAAAATGTCCATATCTGTTTTTCATCTACAATTGATATAAAAGGGTCATATTGTTTTTCATAAACACTGTCAGGCAACTGTGACCTCACTGAAGATCCTAAAAGGACAGATCATTCAAGTCCTATTTCTGACAACCTAGTTATGAACAAACCAACCCACAATGCAAGCCTTAGAGCACAGTTTCTTTTTGATAGCATTAAGCAGGGCTTTTTTTCTTTTATTACATGCCCTTATGATTCCTTCTTCCTGATGTTAATAGAAAATGCTGAAATATTCTATGTAAGTGATTGTTGGGCTGGAAAAAGAAAGAAACTCTAGTGCAAGTATTTATACCTTCTGTAATGAAAACAAGATATTATTGTCTTGCATGACCTTTCCTAAGTATGGGATACAGCATTTTACACAATAGTTTCTTGGTTCATGCTTCAATTACTGACCTTTACTGTGTAGAAAATTAATGCAATTTTCATTGTAATCCATCCGTACAAATAAGGTCCACATGGAAGGATTCCACATATGGAATCTAATACAAATAGGAAATGTCAACTGATTGCTGTTGGCTGAACTTAGCTATTATCTGTTTGTTCTGGAGTCCCTAGAAAACTAGACTTGTAACAAGCAATTTCTTACATAAGCCATCAGGTATTAGAAAGCAGGATCTCCTCTCTTCAAAGTTTAGCTTGTACATTTCATCTCCTAAAAGGCAAAAACCTAGTTACCTGAAAGTTCTATGTTATCACTGTCTGAAAAAGAAAAGGCAAAATTGTGAAGTCTAATCTGGTTTCTAATACAAGTTACTACCACGAACTTTTCACAATGCTAAGGAACGAGGGGTTACAGTGATGTCATTTTACAACAATCCTTGTTCCAGACAATAAAAGAATGACAGACCCCAGACAGTGTCCTGGTCTGTGCATCAGAGACAGGCAGAACATGGCAAAGCATTCATCTCCTGAGGAAGTTGTGCCAACAGGCCCCGGCACGCTTTTATCTTCCACAGTCGTCCGTGATGGTATTTGGTGGGAAGGAGCACTGGCAATTAAAGAGTGTCACCTTCAAGATGGATGGTTTGGGTAGAAAGAAGTTTCTCTCCTCTTCTGGTTTTGAACAAAATGGCTGTGTGTTTATAATTTGTAAACAGTTCATCTCTCACTGAGTGTGTTACAGTTCCCAGAAGCATGGTCTGTCATGTCTAACACACAACAGAAGCCAGAAGGGCTCAGTGAGTAGACCTTTCTTCCAGCTCACTATGATGGGGAGTCACCCAGTGACTGTATGTCCTGGTCTATGACAAACACATCTCAGTAGTAGAAGCTGATCCACACAGAGAAGAAACCAAGTGTTGTAATACGTATGTGGATGTGCACTCAAAAAGTCTGAAAGTTGAAGATCCCTTTAGTTTGCAAATCCCTTACAGAAGGAAGAATGAAAAGAGATGGACAAGGATGGAAAAATTCGCCAGCCTTTCCTAACAATAGAAGGGTTGTGTTAAGCAGAGGAGGCATAAACAGAAGTCAAAATATCATTTTAGATTTATTCCTTTAGAAGACTTCATAGAAATATAAAATTGGGAAAGCAAAACCACCATGGTTATATCTGTCTATTAAAAAGTGCTACTAAAATACTATAATAAAAACATGTTAAGAATAAACTTCACCCGGAGGGAAGGAGGAGAACCCTAATGCCAGTGCCCTCAACGTGGGACAGGTTGGCACAACTGGTATGGGTTGGGCCATGCTGAGATGAATGCAACAGCTCCCAGGCTTATCCCTATGGATGCTGCTGTTCCAACTCTTTCTTCAGTCATCCTTGCCCAGGAAGGTTTAAAGCACAGACCAAAGGGCTGTCTCTCCAGACCTTCAGGTAGCTTTTGAAGTACATCAGTGGTAGACTAGACCTGATTTTGTTGCTTGCCAATCACTGAATACCATGTTTCCATTCATCTTCTTGTTGGATACTCTCCTTTATTAGATGGGCCAAAGACACATGGTCACCAATATTCCTAAAGGGTGGAGGACATCCTCTTCTACTGGTGGTTCATTTAAACAGCCTTGGCCAAACAGGAAGAAATCTTCCTTTCATCCAGGCCTTGGTTTATAAATATTTAGAATTTTGCCTAATGTGATGTTATGATATAATAAGAAATGTATGCTTGTTCTTTGTCCCTGGTTCCTGGCACAAAGCTCCTAAAATTCCTGGAGTTTCCTAAGTGATAACAGAGATATGAACATCTTTTGCTATAATATTTGGTTTTGTCCTCAGTTCCTAAAATAGCTCCAGAGCTAGAGAGATGAGAGGAGCATCTTTTGGCTATTCATAACAAGCCCCTTTCAACCACACCTGAATTTCTGCTAATGAGGAGACTTTTAGAAAGCCTCTGATGACGGGGGAGCTGGTGGCTAGGATAACCAACCATATGATTAGAAGGTTAGAACTTTCAGTCCTCCCAGCCCTGACCTGCAGGGAGGGAAGAGGGGGCCAGAGATTGACTTAAACACCAATGCCCAAAGATTTAGTCAATTATCCCTATGTAATGAAGCCTCCATAGAAACAAAAATACCGTATTCTGGAAGCTTCTGGGTTGGTGAACACATGCAGGTACTCTAGGGTATACCCAGAGAGGGCGTGGAGGTTCCACACCCATTCCCCCATCCATTGCCCTGTGCATTTCTTCCATTTGGCTGTTCCTGAATTGTGTCCTTTATAATAATCAGTAAATATAAGAAAATATTTCCCTAAATTTTGTGAGCCGTTCTAGAAATTTGCTGAATCCAAGAAAAGGGTTGTGGGAACCCCCACCTGATAGCTGGCCAGTCTGAAGAACAGGAGGCCTAGAATTGCAGTTATCACCTCATACAGGTTTAAAATAATTTCATTAATACTTCTGGTTTTTTTTTTTTTTTTTGGTAAAATGTCCCATTATAAACCTTATTAACTTAGCTTTCCTTTGACAATATTCAATGACTTAATCACTCAGAAACCGCTAACATCAAGACGTCAATAAGAAACTTGCATCTCTGCGACCCCTTTTCTGAAAAAGGTCATTTTCCTTTAAAAGTATTATACTTGATTTTATTATTTTGCTATTAATGATCCTCTTAACACAACAAATAAGATTTACTTTGTAATCCACCCCATTTGCTTCAAATGGGCAAAACCATCTGGTCCACTCAATTAATTTTAAGGCTCTTTGTATCATAGAGCCAGTGTCTTTGAATACATTTCTATTCCATGGGCATTTACACTGGATACTTACTCTCAAGGTTTCCCCTTTTGCCCTTTCCTCTGCACAAGCCTCCTACATGTTACCATCCCTCGCCCCAGATACCCACAGGTGAAGGGGACTGGAAGTCCATTAAGCTAGTAGCATCTCATTTGGCATTTCACTTGTTTCATTTTATTCCAGAAGGTTTGTCTGGAAGCGTAATGACAACAAAAGCAGCAGATTTGAGAGATTCTCCCAGGAGAAGGAAAAGGACAGATGTACACAGACATATAGCTGAAAACGCTGCCAGGAACAGCTGGGAAAATGACAGACGCGGAAGTGGGTGACCACCCCACAGAGTGCAGACATGAGCCTAAAGAAACAGCAATTTCACCTGATTTACTTTTGACTTCCTAGGCTACCTTTTACCTATAAAGGGGAAGGCTAATCTTGGCTTGCATCCAATGAAAGGCCTCCTATAGTTATGCTTTTTATAACATTTCAATTATTCCTTCTATTTTACCCTTCTCAACCTCATTCTTAAAAATCTTAAAAAGGGATATCCTTTTTAAAAGTTACAATAATATTACTATACTGGTAACTCTATAATACAAAAAAAAAAAAAAAAAGAAAAGAGAGAGACTCAACCTGAAGGAATGCTATCTGTTGACAACACTAGTGTTTTTTTGTGTTCTTTCCTGAACATACGCACCTTGTCATCTTCATCCTCCTCGTCATCTATGTCTGTGCTCTCCTGAAAGGAAATCCCACAACGTGTTTATAAAAACATCAACCGAAATTAACAAATGCAAATTAAACTCAGACACATTTTAAAGCTTGCCTACAGACTTTAAGCATTTATATTTTTGAAATGCATTATAACCTCTTAAAAAAGAACTCTTTTCAAATTCAGGGACACTGTGGCAGGACTCTAAACAATACGCATAATCTACATAAAACTGTTGACTATAAATAAAGCTATTAGGCCAGTGCCCTTTGAAGGCATCCAGCTTTAAAAATGCATTGCTGAGTTGTACTTTCTGTAAACAGTGTTGTTCTTATTCTGACAAATGAACCAACTGCTACGTTAAGGCTGAGAATACCATACTCCACTAGTGCTAGGCTCATTGTTATAATGACTGCTCTCTCCCTTTGGGGCCATTACTGAAACATTAGACAGTACAAAATGCATTAGTCTGAATATAATCAATCTTAAGAATAAGTTACAGGTTTCTCTGTGGCATTATTATTTTGCCCTGGGTTTAGGGTTAGAAGAGGCAGGTGAGGGAAGGAAACTCAAGGCTCAGATCTGGACTTAAGGGTGCCTGGCTTTAGCTCAGGTGTCACAGCACCAGCTGTACTGCTAGCGGGCTTGTTTAGATGAATATAAAAATCTTGGCTATTTAATGGCCAGAGTTTGATCATAGCACTGCAATGTTTAAAAACTAATATCTGTTGGTACATAATCAAATAGGGTCAGTAGTTTGGAAAGAAAGCTCAGTGTTAGACAACAGGGTCTATTTTCAGCTTGCACACTTGCATTTCTGCTTAACCTTGCAAAGGTCAGGTACGCTGTTCAGATGTCACTGTTCCAATAGTAAAAAGAATTGTCAATATCATGCTCTTAAAAGGGAGTAACCCTAAAGTACCCAGAGAATACTCTGCTACATTCCATAAAACCACTGAGCAGCCATCAAGAAATTTCTTCAGGGCTGGTATAGCCCTACCTCCTAGAATTCTCACAAGATTCAGCTAGCAGTTTGTGTGGTACTCATGGGTCCTCTGGGGAACTAACCTATTCACAACTGGCAGCAAACATGTCTCATGAAAGCCAATGGATAAACAGGAAGGTAATGAAACAGGCTATGGGAGGAAAAAAATGCTATAATTAGGAGAAGTCTTTAGCTTGGGACATGGTTCCAGTAGTTTTTGCTTTGTGACTTTAGGCAAATCACTTCGTCCCTATGCACTGTAGTTTCATAAGACATAAAATGAAAATAGTTCTTGCCTCCCTCATAGTTGTGTTATCGAACTAAATTAGGTAATTATTTTCAATGTTTTATAAATAAAGGCTTTATATGTACATAACACACTTATGTGCATATAGGTATACTAACACGCACATGTATGCCAGTATATGTACATGCTCTCACATACATGCACACATACGCACATACTATACACATATATACACAGTGGGCAATATAAAACCTGCATAAACATTGTAAAAATGTTAGTTGACAACATAGATATTAGAGATGTTTCTTTGTAAAAATTTCCATTATCTGTAACTCTGTGAAACCTAGTCCTTAAATGGATCTATTAAAGCCATTCATTTACTAGCTGGTTCTATTTTCTCACTGATATGTGTTCATGCCTATTGCATTAAATAATTAAAATCAAACAGAATAGAATTTTGAAATTGCCTGAGGTTTTTCCTCTTGCCACAATACTCGTTTTTCCCACCTTCCTTCCTAAGTGAAACCAGAAACCTCCCTTAAATCCATTATGAGGACATAAGGAAAAATAAAAACAGTCAGGATTTGATTGGCTCTTGGGAAACCAAATGTGAAGGTGATCCATCTAGAAAGGAAATTAATCAAGTCTTAGGACTTTAGATTTTTGTTTTAAAAACTTGGTTCTTGAATCTGGAATGCCTAGATTACATCATAAAAAAAAAAGCCTACAAACACAAGTTCCTGGCCACCTAGAGCAGAGCAGAAAAAGATCTTAACGGGGTGCAATGAGAGGGCCAGGGGCAGGAGAGTCAGAGTGGAAGTGAGATGAGTAGATGCGGAGAGATGTCTTTGAGAAAGGGTCTTGCTTTCTTCAACAGGACAGGAAGTTTGGGAATTTCCAGAGGAATGTGGGCACCTGCAAATAGATGGGTCGAAGCCCACCCACTCTCTGATTGCCCTGGAAGTTGACAAGCCTGTGGGAGTCTCCTGAGCCTTCAAGCCAGAGAGAACATTGAATAAGATGCCTTCATGGAAAGGCCGGAGTTAGCCCTGCAGAGCTCTCTGCATGCCCAGCAATGGCCCACAGAGCCAGCAAAGGTTTCTCGCTAGTGATTGAGGAGGTTGTTCACAGGAACTCTACAGAGAGTCAGATGAGCACACAGACATGTGCTACCAGCATGGAAATGATAACCATGAACCAGAGGCTCCCCTCATGCAGGCCAAGATTCAGGAACATAAGATGCCACAGAAAGAAGACTCCAGATTATTCATGATAGAAGACCTCCACTGCAAAATGAGTGCCTTTGCAGGGCTGCTCCTTACATCTCAAACGAAACGGACTCGGGCCATGATTTGGTGGTGCTGGTAGTTTGTTGTTAACACATTTCTCGGCATTCAAATGTCAGAACTCCGAATCCTTGCTTACCTGGCTGTCCTGGATGCTGCTGACCTTGCCTTTCACAGGTCTGATGAAATTGTAGATAAAGATCAGCAACAATGCCAAGGGGATCATATATAGCTCAAAATTCCAGACAGTGATCAAAAATACCTGATTGAAAGACAAATAAGAATACACGACTGTTTGATAAAACACTAGGGGAGCAATCAAATTCCTACTCATTGACATAAGGAGATTCAATTGGACTCTTTCTAGTCACTTTCAGAAACGTTTCCAAACAGGTACACACACTCACAATGATCAACTCATTTTTAGAACTGGTAGTAGAGAAAGAGCTGGTTAGTGATGCTCTGGAATAGACAGATACACTGGGTTTACACATGGGTTTATAAAAGCCCATAGATTTTAGTGTGCCAGAATTTACGGAAAGTAGTATGGAAATGTCCAAGCTCACAAAGACGCAGGCCACAGGCCAAATTTTGCCAAAAGGGAGGTTTATTTGGACAGGAGAGAGCCATTACTTTTTCAGTTGGCTGCCAATATTGAAAAATCCAAATATTGCAGAGAAAGACTTTGGATTTCCAAACTTTTGTTAAAATGCTTAAAATCTACCAATTTTGACACTATATGGACACAAGAAAATGATTGGCTAGCATTGTCTACATCAGAAAAGGTATTCTCTTAGCTGCCCAATTTCTGTCAACCTCTGAAATTTGTGACTCCTCACATAGAAAGGCAAGTGAGAATTTGAGACTGAGTCCAACTGCCTATGCTACAATGGTTACTAGAGACATGAATGCAGGTAGATGGTTCTACCTTGAAGAAACACACTAATTGGGATAAATAAGGTGAGAACACCTTTTAATTATAACACGAGGCAGGAGTGAAATCTTGGGTAGATTACTTCAAAATTTGAGTCTCACTTTCTTTTCAAACTCACAGGTAGTCTAGAAGACGAAATAAGGTAATTTGTGGTTATCAGCTGTCTGTAAGTGCTTGAAAAAAACCACTGCTATAACATATCAACTTAGAAAGGGCAAATTACTGCATCTTAAATATGAAATCTTCCTTTCCAAAAGCAATACTGTTTCATTGCTAAAAACTTTTTCTAACATTTAAAAATTTTCTCTTTGTGATTATCATATATTGCTTTTATTTTTTGGTGCCCATTGTAAATAAAATCACTTCTTCCACTATGTTTTTCAAACTTGTCATTATTTACATATAAAAGCAAATAATTTACATATATATTTTTAACATTAGCAGCCTTACTGAATATTCTTTATTGTATCAAATAGTTTATTTCATTCCTGCGAGGTTTCTAAGAATATAGTCACATAATCTACAATTAAGGATCCTCTTCTGTTTCCTCTTTTCTATTTGTAATTTTTTTTCCTGCTTGATTTCATTACTCCTACAAAAAATTGTTAAACTGTTCAGAAGGACATCACTGTTTAATTCGTGGCTTTAATGAAAATACTTCTAGAGTGATAAATCATATCACATTAAGAACACACACACAAACCATTTTTAATACCAGAAAATTTACATATAGGTGATCATTATTCTTTATATCTTTGAAATGTTTTATAAATACTCTTTCATATCTGTTCTAAACCTAATAAAAACATGTTTTAAACAAAAATTTGTCCAGCAATTTTAACAGGGTATAATTTTTAAGATCAAGAATGGTTGGTAGCTAACCAACTGTTCTTTCAGTGTCTTCTGAGATAAGGATGGTTTTATCCTTTTCATTTAAAGACATCAATATGGTGAAGTATTGTATTTGTAATTTCATAATTTGAAGCAATCTTGTATTTCTGGGAGAAACTCCTTCACTGAGGTGAACCAGTATTGTTGTATTTTATTTTCTAACACTTCAAGATGTTTTGCATAGACACTCATGTTCTTTTTGTCAACCTTCCTCAGTCCTATTCCTCTCATTTCCAAAGGCAACCTTGTCCTAAATTTGATGTGAATTTTTTCCACCTCAGGGCACCTTAGGTATATATTAGTAATAACAAAATAAAAATGTTCCTATCGTTCTGCAAATATTTTAACCAATAGTATGTTTTATAGTTCTTTTCATGGTGTATGCATAAATCAAGTACATTTATTTTAACTAATATAGTTCCTATTTAAATGAATGCTCTGCAATTTGTCGACTATACTCCCTTATCAATGCAAACATGGGCTGAAATAGTGGTTTTACGTAATCAAATATATTAGTCTTTTACATTAGGATTTCTACCTTTAATGTTCAGTGTTCTACTTAAGAAATCATATTCTACCTTGAGTTAATACAGTTATCTCCTTGTGTTTTCTTCTAAAGATGACTGTGTATGATTTATTCTGTCTCAATTTTGTTGTTTTGGTTTTAATTTTTTTTTTAACTCAGGCAATCCAATATGAACTTTTTCCTTACAGCCATCTTTTACAGCTAAATTCCTGTAACGATCCCCATTTTTCTCGCTGATCTACATTGCTACTTCTGTCAATATACCAAGTTCCCACATGAGTGTATCTATTGTTTCTGAGCCCTCTCAGTTCTCCATTGATATATTTTCCCATATTTTACCAAGACCACATTTTTAAAACTATAATTTAGTAACCATACAATATCTGAGTGGACAAGTCTCTTATTACACACTCAAAATGATCTTGGATATTTTTTCACCCTTTACTCTTCCACATGTATTTCAGAATTAATTTATAAATTTCTATACAACTCAGAAAAATTAAGACTGAGATTGTCTTGATAATTTAAAGATAATTGGTGTCTTGATATTGACATTTCATAATGATTATTTCTCCATATTCAGAACTTTTTATGTATCTCAAAATATTTTATTAATTTCACCGTACTGATTTTCCATGTTTTATTTTTTTTAAGAAACTTGGAGTTTAACACTATTATAAATAGCAATGGAACAATTTTAAAGTTTATCATTTAATTGGTTAATGCTGGGTACAGAAACACTCATTTTTATATATTGTTCACATTCTTTCTGAGCCCTCTTATCAGCTGTAAGAGACTGCAAATATATTCTTTTGTAGATCTGATGTAGAAAATCATATCAACTGCAAATCATGACGATTTTCCTTCATGTTCTTCCATTCTATGGGTTACTTTCCTCCTAGTGCTAAACCTTTTTTTTTTTTTTTGATGTGTAAGTGTGAAATTTTTGAAATACTTTTTGGATCAGTGAAAAAAATCAAACCACACTGATTTCCTCTAGTGTGGCTTGCTCCATCAACTTTCCTTTATTTAAAGTTTTATAATGTCAAATATATAATCTGTTCCTATAATTTTCTTCTTTTCAAATGTTCCTTTTTTTATAAAATAAAACATAGCAAAAAGTAGAGCCAATAGTAATTTCTTTATTAGGTAAAGCTAGAGATTTTCCTATTTGTTACCTATTTCCCTTTCCCTATTGTTGCGTTTTTTTGGGGATTAAGGGTTTTAACTGTATACTAAATGGTGGTTGTTTCTAAATGCCCGTCTACTGGGTAAATGGATTTTATTATTATTTTAAATTGCTAAATGTAACTTCAAGTAAGAAGAGGCTGACATAAAGCTATGGAGAAAAATCAGGACACATCATTTTAAATTTATTTTCTTCATTATAAAACTATATATGTCTTTGAAAAAATTACTTGAACAACCACCAATATTAAGGAGATGGTTGTTTTAGGTAAACACCTCATCTGCCATAGCATTGGCCTCTATCAGGAATACTTAAGCAATCCTAGAAATGTTTTACAACAAAAATTGAGTTAGTTATATTTAAATATCACATTCAAATAGCCTAAAACTCTTTTAGAGTGAGACCATAGAGCCTTTAGATATATTTTTTAAATCAATGCATAATTCCCATTTCTATAGTAAAGAACTGATTTCCCAACAAACATATCTTTCAGGAAAAGCAAATATAAACCCCAGAAAAATATTTTTTGAGAAAAAAAGTCTAATTATCTAAGCATCTTCAAAGAAAGAAAGAGTTGTAACTTTGAAAGAAGGAATCAGATCTGCATAGACTTAATTAAAAATGTTTGTATCTTTGATCCAAGAGCAGCTTCAGTCACTCTGGTGGTACCAGTTGAATAAAACTCCAATGAAAAATTTACCCTCACTTCTGAATGGAGGATACAGGAATGCACTCAGGGACAACCAGAGCCACTGCAGAGTGCAGAGGTAAGCTGAAAGGAGAGTGTAAGCAAAGGTAAACCCCACATTCAGTACGTGAATGCCGCTAAAGTTGCTGGCATACATGCAGAGCACACTCAAGCAGTCTAAGATCAAAGCTATCACCCTAAGACATGTGACAAAGTTTGCATTTTGAGTCTAATAAAATTAAATGCCTTAAAAAAAAAAACTTCTTTAGAAGAATATAGCATAATTTAGAGTCTCCACAACATAGAATTGCTGATGTCTAAGATACAATTCAAAATCACTCAACATACAAAGAGTCAAGAAAATGGAATCTGTTTTCAAGCAAGAGACAATCAAAAGATACCAACACCAAGGTGAACTCTATGTTGAAATTATCAGAAAAGAACTTTAAAACACCTATAAAAATTATGCTCGGTGAGGCAATGGAAAATAAACTCACCATGGGTAAAACAGTAAATATAAGCATAAAATGTAAAAATTAAAAAATAATTGCCCAACTAAAAAATACAACATTAAACATTTAAAAAAATCAATGGTTATTTTTAATAGCAAAATTAATAACGAAAAAGTCAGTGACTATAAAGATATCAAGAGAAATCATCAAATCTAAAAGACAGAAAATAATGGAAAAAAAACAGAAGGTCTGGAGACCATCAAAATTTCAAAAGTTCTAACGTGGGTATTTGGAATTTCAGAAAAAAAATAATGGGTAGAAAAATATTTAAAGAAGAATTGGCTGAATACTTTTCAAATCTAGGAAAAGATAAAATGTACAGATTAAAGAAGTCCAGAGGATCTCAAGAAGAGTAAATTTAAAGAAATCCAGTCTTGGGGATAAATAGCATCACCATATTTCTGGAAAATAAAGACAATAAGAAAATGTTGATAAAAGCTAGAGAGAAATGACATTATCATAAACACAACAATTTGAATCACCATAGATTTGTCACCAGAACCCATGGAGGCAAGGGGATAACAGCATTTTTGAAGTGCAAAACAAAAAGCAAAATCAAAAACTTTAGACTCAGAATTCTATATCCAGTAAAAATATCCTATAAGAATGAAAGTTAAAGATTTAGATATGAGAAAATTAAAAGAATTTTTTATCAGTAGACCTGCACAGCAATAAATACTAAAGGAATTCTTCAAGGTGAGGAAAAATGATACCAGACGGAAATGCAAACTTCGGGAATTAAATGAGTATCAGAAGTGGTAGATACATAAGTAAATAGAAAATATTATTTCTTTTATTTTTTAGAATGCTTATAAATGTTTAAAGCAAAGCTTATAACATTATCCTGGTGAGATGTATAATGAATTTAGGTGTGATACACAGGAAAACTAATATAAAGGAGGTTAGAGGTAGATGGACATTTAGACTTAGATGACATGTAATTGTTTCTATGTTTTAGATGAAGTTATACAATATTAAACTTAAATTGACTGTGAAAAGGGAAAAATATACACACATACACCTTAATACTCAGAGCAACTACATAAAAAAGGCAGGGAGGAATAAATTGTAAAAGTAAATAGATAAATGGAAATCTGAAAGGCAAAAGAAGAGAAACAGAGGAGTAAGAGGTAAATATAAAATGATAATTAAAATCCAACAATACCAAAAATTACATTAAATATTAATGAAATAAAACACTATAAACAAAAAAGGCAGAGATAAAAATACAGTGAATAACTGTGGCAAAAAAAAGATGAAGGAAAAAATGGCAAAATACAACCTAAAAGAACTGAACAATATATACATTGAATTATTTATAAAAAATGTCTTCACTAAGAAAAATTTAGGGGCAAATGGTTTCACTGTTAAATTCTATTCAACACTGAGAAAAGAAAGAGTATCATTTTGGAAAGAATACTTACCAACAATTTTATGAGGCCAGTATTACCCTAATATCAAAATCTGACAAAACTGTTACAAAGAAATAAAATTACAGACAAATGACCAAATATGAACTTTGATGCAAAAATCTTCAAGAAAATAGTAGTCAATTAAATCAAGAAATATATGAAACTAAATTATGACCAAGTAGAATATTTTCCAAGAATGAAAAATTGATTTCATATTCAAAAATCAATGTAATTCACAATATTGACAGAATAAAGGAGAACAGGTATGTGATTATTTCAATAGATACAGAAAAAGCATTCAACAAAAATTCAACACCCTTCTACTCTTAACAAATAATAATTGGAAGAAATTTCATCAATTTGTTAAAGGACATCTGTAAAAATTTTATAGTTACCATATTTGATCATACTTGGCAGGGGTTTATTGTACATAAATTATACCTTGAGAAGTTGATTAAAAAGACAAACACAAGTTAAAAAAGAAATGACTCATGCATGCAACCACATGAATCTTAAAAACACACTGAGTGGAAAAAGCCTTCTACAAAATAGTACCTACTGTTTGATTCCATTTATATCAAGTTCTAGAACAGACAAAATGATTTTACAATGGGGAAACTTGCATGCACCCCTTAAATTAGGAATAAGGCAAGGATGTCTGCTTTCACTACTTCTATTCAGTATTGAATGAAATGTTTTAGCCACTACAATGAAGTCAAACAATGAAACAAAAGGCGTAAGTATAAGAATAAAAAAAGTACAACTTTTTTTTAGCAGATGACATGACTTTTTTAAATGTAGAAAATCCTAAGGAATCTACAAAGCAAATCTTAGAAATGACAACTAAATTCAGCAAAGTCCATGGTATAAAATTATTATTAAAATATCAAAATCATTTTCAGATATTAATACTAGCAGCAAAACATTAAAAAATAAAATTTTTAAATTTCCATTTATAGTAGCATCACAAAAGCAACACAGTATTTTGGAATAAAATTTATAAAACATGAGCAAGATATCCTCACTGGAAACTATGAAATATCGTTAAGAAACATTACAGAATATGTAAATAAGAAAATAAATATGCCTAGTTCATGGAGTGGAAGATTTGGTATTGTTAAGGTGGCAGTTATTCGCAAATTGACCTACAGATTCAAGCAGTCCTTATTTTATAGAAATGGGCAACCTGATTCTAAACACTATATGAAAATGCAGGCTGGGTACACTGGCTCATGCCTGTAACCCTAGCACTTTGGGAGGCCAACACAGGTGGATCACCTGAAGTCAAGAGTTCAGGACCAGCTTAGCCAACATGGTGAAACCCTGTCTCTACTAAAAATAGAAAAATTAGCCAGGCATGGTGGCATGTGCCTGTAATCCCAGCTACTCGGGAGGCTAAGGCAGGAGAATCGCTTGAACCCGGGGAGCGGAGGTTGCAGTGAGCTGAGATCGCGCCACTTCACTCCTGCCTGGGTGAAAGAGCAAAACTGTATCAAAGAAAGAAAGAAAGAGAAAATGCAAATGGCATGCAATCGTCAAAGCAATTTTAGCAAATAACACACTAGCTGACTTCACAAGTTATTATGAAGCTGTAGCAAAGTAGTAGTAGTGTTGGTGAAAAGACAGACTTATACATAAATGGAATAGAAGATAGAGTCCAGAAATAGATCCACATAAAAGTGGTTGATTTTTAAGAAAGTTGCCAATGTAATTCAATGGAAAAAATGGTATTTTTTTTAAACACTGGCACTAGAACAACTGGATATACGTATGGAGAAAAAAAATCACCTACTCTTACCACATAACATACAAAATTTAACTCTAAATGGATTATACATCTAAATGTAAATTCTAGAATTTTAAGACTTCTAAGAAATAAGGATAAGAGAAAAACTTGCCATCTTAGAGTGGGCAAAGATTTCTTAGGACACAAAAAATATAAAGAGTAATATAAAAATAGAAAAAAAAAATAGGCTGGGAGTGGTGGCTCACCCCTGTAATCTCAGCACTTTGTGAGGCCAAGGTGGGAGGTCTGTTTGAAGCCAGGAGTTTGAGACCAGCCTGGGCAACATCACAAAAATGAGCTGGGTGTGATGGCATGTGCCTGCAAGTCTCAGCTACTTGGGAGGCTGAGGCAAAGAAATCACTCAAGCCTAGAGGCTAGAGGCTGCAGTGACCCATGATTGTACCACTGTACTCCAGCCTGGGTGACAGAGACAGCAACCCCCCACCACAAAAAAAAAAAAAAAAAAAGAATTCATCAAAATTTAAAATATACTCCTTTTGCTCCTTGGAAGGAAATGAAAGGTCAAGTTGCAAAATGAAGAAAACATTTTCACTACATATACTGAAAGGGAACTTGTTTCCAGAAGATAAAAAATTATTACAATTTAATAAGACGACTCAATATAAATGGGCAAAATATTTGACCAAATCCTTCAAACACAAAAAAGCCATATTAATACCTACAAACACATATGAAGATATCCAACATGATTATGCATTAGGAAAACATAAATTAAAACCACTGTGAAATCTGATTTCACATGTATTAGAAGGGCTAAAATTTAAAACACTGGTAATATAAAGCATTGACAAAAATGTGGAGCAACTGCAGCTCTCACACAGCCGTGGTAAAAACACAAAATGGTACATCCAATTTGAAAAACTGTATGGCAGTTTCTCAAAACATTGAACGTATATTTACCATAATTCACAGCTTTTCTACTTCTGTATAATATGTCTCACAAAAGTCTTGTCCACAAATGTTCATAGCACAGCAGCATTATTCTAAATAACAAAACTGGAAATGGCCCAAATGTCAACAAAAAAGTGAATATATCCATACAGTAGAACAATACTCAGAAGCACAACAGAAAAATCACATATGTTAGGACCACTGCTTGAAGCTTGGTTTCTCTGGCACCAAGGAAACTGCTTACTCTACCATGCATGTCTTCCCAATATGTTCCATGACATAGGTGCAGCAGTGACCAGAAAGTGTAATTTCAAAAAAATTGCCTGAAATTTTCAGCTGCAAATATTTCTTCACTTTCCATCCTAAAATTTATCTGCAATAGTTTTTTATGAAAATATATACATGCTAAATCTCAGATAGGAGAAAGTGACTCATGAAAAGATTAATTTTTTCCTGAGGAAAACCCTAAAGATAAAAATACCTTCAAGAGTCCATGGTTCCAAGCTAACTGTGACTGAAGAACTCAGCTAGCATTGCCATAGACACTCGAACAAATCTAACAAATCCTCTATGTATTGTTTCTTTAAGTATGACACGAGAAGGATGTTACCTCATGTCACAAAAAAATTTATCATGTCTATCAGGTTTCATGATGAAATGGTGATGAAGTGGTCTGTAACCAATTAAGTAATCAACCAAGCCATTAACTATCTTGTAAACATCCAAGAGACTGCCTCTACTAAAAAGTAGTTAACTTCAGATACCAAGTTCAATGAATGACATGGCTGTTCCCCTAAATACTCTAGGATCTCCTCATTTGAAATTATCTTAAGATTCCGTCCTTTTGTCCTTCAAGAGTGAATTTGAGATTAGGAAACAGCCAAATCACAAGAAGCCGAGTCTCTGAATAATTCTCAAAAACATTGCTTTTGTTGAAACAAAGCAAAGTATGATTATAGAGATTAGAGTTTGCATCTTATGGCTTACACACTGTCCATGAAAGTAGTGTTTAAAAAAACTGAACAATGAAATCAAGAGCCTCATTTGAATAAATATATTTCATTATGGTTGTTCATACAAAATCATGGGTTGTTTTATACTTCTATTTTGTAAATAGCTAGGCATGCCACAGACATTTGGGAATCTAGCCAACATGGCCATTATTTAGAATAGAACTTTGACCCAACATTGGTCAAAGTAACCAGGTGATCTTAAATTGCTCTTCTGTTTTATAGTCACCTAAGATGACATAAGTACATTAAGTATATAATAATAAAATTAACTGTTCTTTTGTGGTAGAAAATCATAAGAGAATGCTATATGTTCTCTATATTTGCCATCATATAAATTTTCAGCTAATGAAAAATCTACTTTCTGTTGTGTTACCCATTCCTACACCACAAACCAAACGTAAGAAAAAGAATAGATAGGCCCAACTTCCACCTTCCTTGCCACCAACCCAAACTCTCCAACCTTACTAAACTCCTGGGTTAAAATTGAAACAAGAACAACATCCCAGGAAGTCCAAGGAAGGGCTAGTTGATTTCTTCTGGTGTAAGGTACTGCCAATTCAAAATCTAATGATTTTGTATGAATACTTAAGAGGGTTAGAAGCTGGTTCATCTGAAAAGTACTGAAGAAGATTCTAAATTTCTTTTAAAAACCACTGGAGTGGTCTTTGAGACAAGAAAATAAGCAAGGGCAGCAAACACACACAGACATAGACACTCTTTCAGAATATTGTGTACATCAACTCATTTGTCATAATAAAGATAAAATCTAGATATTTGAAACAGCATATCTTTAATTGTACAATCTTTATGAATAATCATCCTATTGTATAGGGCATAATTTAGAGGGGGAAATCACATAAGTATGATTATTTTAGAATAAACATATTGGGTAAAGGTGAAACAAAGCTGTGTTAATTCTGTTCAAAAAAAATCCAGGGTTAAATTTTAAAAAAATGTGTAATTTGACCAGGTACACATTCATTTCTAAGGTAACAAATCAATAAGTAGACCCTTCTCAAGAAGTTGTAACTGCCTTTTTTTGTTAAAGCAGGAAAAACATGTCTTACATATCACTATACCAAAGCAAAACAACAACAAAACACTGCTAGGTTTTACCATGTGCATCGAACTGATTAAAATATTCCATTTTTCCCTGGCCAACATTAAGACATCCAGACCTCATAATTTAACAGTTAAGACCTTTCATTAACTGGCTCAGACTTGGTTGTGTGTCATAATCCAACTGCACCATACATTCTAGGTTCCTAATCACACTGCACCATTTGCAAACCTTAAGATATAAAACGATGTTCAGGACTTTGCTTCTAAAAATACCTTTCTCTAATTTAGAAAGCTATTTTCTCAACTGCTTGACCATTTCTTCACTTATAATGTTCTATCCCTGGGCCATACAAACTAAATTCATCTTCCTGTCACTACTTTATTTCCTGGATAAATTTATTACTCATTTTTTCTTCAGTACTGATTTGTTAAACACCTACATTGATTTAGACACAAGAGTAAACAAAAACAAACCAAAAGCAGCCTTTGTGTAGCTTAGATTGTATATGAGGATTGAAGATGAGATAGAAAAAATAAACTATATATATCAGGCGGTAAAAGATCCACCATGAGAAAACAAAACAGAGAAAAGGAAGGGAAGGAATATCAGGCAGTGGGGCTGGGTTTGCAATTACATGTAAGGTAATTAGGGAAGTAATCACTGAGAGGGCAATAAGTGAGCAAAGACTTTGGAGGAGGTGTGGGTATCTAGGTGAATAATGTTTCCAGGCAGAAGAAATAGCAAATGCAAAGGCCTAGAATCGGGAGTATGCCTTCTTCAGGTGTTTTGTTAATTTTTTTATTTTTCATTTTTAAGACGTAGTCTCGCTCTGTCACCCAGGCTGGAGTGCAGTGGCACAACCTCAGCTCACTTACTGCAACCTCCACCTCCCAGGTTCCAGTGATTGTCCTGCCTCAGCCTCCCAAGTAGCTGTGATTACAGGCGCCCACTACCACGCCCAGCTAATTTTTTTTCTGTTGTATTTTTAGTAGAGATAGGGTTTCACCATGTTGGCCAGGCTGGTTTCGAACTCCTGACCTCACGTTATCCTCCCACCTCACCCTCCCAACATGCTAGGATTACAGGCATGAGTTACCATGCCCAGCCTTCCAGTGTGTGTGTGTGTGTGTGTGTGTGTGTGTGTGTGTGTGTGTGTGTTTAAAAAAAAGACAGCATGGACTCCTTGTGTCTGAAGCAGAGTGAGCAAGAATATTGGAAAGAGAAGTGAGGAAGGAACAGGAGTTGGCCACAAGGGGCCTGGTTGATGGCTGTAAGGTCCTTGCCTTTTATTCTAAGGGAGTTGCTAGACTGGCAAGAGGACGGGAAGCAGAATAACATGATTTGACTCATATTTAAGAAGAATCACTGTGGTTGCATAATGAGAACAAATCATGAAGAGACAACACATATTTCATTTACAAAGCTATTGAAAAGACCAGGTTAGAGTTAATTGTGGCCTAGAATTAAGGTGATGGCAGTGGAATTAGTGAGAAGTGACCATGTTTTGACTAGTTAGAAAGTAGGGACAGAGGAGTTGCAAATAGTTTAGATGAGAAGATAAAAAGGGAATGATTGAGAATGATTTGAAGATTAAGAGCTTGAAAAACTTGGATGAATGGATTTGTCCATGCATTGAGACGAAGTCTGTAGGAAGAGCAGGTTTGGGGAGGGGAGTATGAGGTGCCAATTAGATGTCCACGTGGAGACACACAGTAAACCTTAGATATATGGTTTGGAATTCAGGGTAGAGGCTATGGTTAGATACATAAATTTGTGGATTATCAGACTCCAGATAGCATTTAAAGATATAAGACTGGATAACCTTAGCAGGGAAGCAACTAGAAAGAAATGGCCCAGAACTGATTTCTACGAAAGTCCAAATTTAGAGTTTGAGAAGATAGGGGGTCAGAAAAAGAGCCTGAGGAAATGCCAGAGACAAAGAGATACATTAGGAGATGGTTGTATCCTTGAAAATAGATAAAGTATTTTAAAGAGGATGGCCACAATATATTTATAAGTAAGATACTGAGATGTGGTCATTGGTGACTTGAAATGAGCAGTTTAGTAAAACGATGAGGCAAAAATTAGATAAGAGTGAGTTTAAGAGAATGGGGAAAATTGTAGACAGGAGACATAACTCTCTGAAAGGGTTTATTACAATGAAGAGCAGAGAAATATGGTGATAGCTGGAAGGGACTGTAGCAATAAATGAGGAGAGAGAGATAAATAAAATTATGAGGCAGGAGATGGGAAATAACAGTTGGAGCACTACTTTTGAATCAGTGATAAGGGTGGAATCCACTGTAAAATGGAGGGTTGGTCTTAGCAACAATTCAGGTCATCCATAGCTACAGAAGGAAAAGCAGATGACACAGGCATAGACGTCGGTAGGGGGATGGGGATAGATATAGAGGGGGTAGGGTAGCAGTAGAGGGGCACTTATGTCAATCACGGTCATTCTATGAGAGTGAGGATGAGGAAAAGAAGTATTAAAAGTTCAAGGCAGAAGAGAAGTTATGAAATAGTCTAGAAGAGTGAAAAGGAGAGTGGATTATAGAAGTGTAATACAATTGTCAGGATGCACTAAATATGTTTTTTTGGAGCCATACTTACCTGAGGTTCTGTTAATCAAGTCTAATGAAAGTAGAGAACGCAAGGAAATTCTTTTAAAGATGGACTATGTGATCTGAGTTATTGGTGAGGAATGCTATAAAGGAGAGAAAATAAAATGTAAACACAATGGGTACACTAATTAACAGATTAAAAGCAGCTGAACAGAAAATTAGTGAACTGAGAGATAATTCCAAAGAAATTATTGAGGACACAGACCACAGAAACAAGGTTATAGATATACAAGTGAGGTTAAGACACATGGAAGGTAGAAATGAGAAGGTCTGATAGGTGTCTGGGGTAGAGAAAGGGGTTAAACAGAGAATGGAGAAAAAGCAATATATAAAGAAAAAATGCCTGAGGATTTTCCAGAAATGCTGAAAGATTAATATAGGAAGCCCCCCTTCCCCTAAAAATTCCTTGTCAGGATAAATTAAGAATAATCTATATCTAAAACTGTCATAGCAGAACTGAAAAAACAACTGGGGAAAAGAGGAACACTTAAAAGCAGCTAGAGAGAAAAAATAGTTCAACTACAAAGGAAAAGTAATTTGAGTGACTTTATTCCTCAAGGCAACAGGGAAAGCAAGACGACAGTAGAATAATTTAACATATATATTCTTTCAGTCTTTCAATTTAGAATCCTGTATGTCACAAATTATCTTTAAAGGAGAGTGAAGCAGAGACATTTTCAGAAAAACATGAGCTAGTAGTGCTTCTCACCAGAAGACCCTCATGAACTTAAATATCAAAGATATACTTCAAACAGAAGGACAACTGCCCCAAGTATAAAGGCAAAATGCAAAAATGTATGGTGCTCAAAAACAATGGTAAATGTGCATGCCAGTGTAAACAAACACTGACTTACAAAAGTGAAGCAAAATTTGTAATGAGACTGTCCAGAATTTAAATAGAGAAAAGCAAAAGCCTACAAATTGGGAGAGGTATGGTTTGATCTAAAGAATTCCTATACTATTGTTGTTAAGCTGGCATGTTAAGGGCAAGATAAACTTCAGCTTTTCAGTACGAAGGAGAAGATTTTTCTCAATATTCCTTTAAAAAAAAGCTGTGACATCTGCTTAATATACACAAACAAACAATTTGAAGATATCTGAGAATAATCAAGGCCTCTAGGACCTGAGGAGACAGGATCAAAAACAAATGCACTCCCTTAGTTTGCCACTGCTTCATGTCTTTCAGGGTTGGTTTGGCTCTGTGTCCCCACCCAAATCTCATCTCCACTTGTAATCCCCACGTGTCGGGGGAGGAGCCTGTCGGGAAGTGATTAAATCATGTGGGTGAACCTCTCCCTTGCTGTTCTCGTGATAGTGAGTGAGTTCTCATGAGATCTGGTTGTTAGAAAGTGTGTGGCACTTCTCTCTTCCTTGCTGCCTCTCTCCAGCCCCACCATGGTAAGACATGTTGCTTCCCCTTCGCCTTCCATCATGACTGTAAGTTTCCTGAGGCCTCCCAGTCACGCTTCCTGTTAAGTCTGCAGAAGTGTGAGTTCACTAAACCTCTTGTTTTCATAAATTACCCAGTCGCAGGTATGTCTTCATATCAGCGTGAGAATGGACTAATACACTTGTTTTTGTCAATTCACTGTGCAGAACACAGCAATCAACAGAGTACAAAGTACTAACATAGAGTTTGCTTCAATCTTAAAAATCTGGGGAGGCAAAAATTGGAGTGCATGCATGGTAACTGCAGCAGCTAGGACTTAAAAGACAAAAACATAGAGGATAAAAAAAGAATAGCAGACAGTCAAGCTGGACATTCTACATTCATTTCTCCTTAAAACAGTTACTAATTCTTAAGCCATGCATGCTTAGGATGAAGGTTGAGACCAAGCAGAAAGTGGCTGCTAAAATCTTCTGGCAATGTCACAGAGTTGGGAGACAAAAATTAGAGGTGAGGGACTATTTAAAAAGAAGGGCCCTAGTAAATACTGCATGGTTTTGTTGAGAATCCAAAAAGGGCTAGGCATGGGGTAAAACTAGAAATAGATGAATCCTTAAGACGCCTGGAATCCTACAAAACTAGAAATAGATGAATCCTTAAGACACCTGGAATCCTACCTTGGATCATCTCCATCTCTAATGGGATCAGAGTGACTTGCTATATTCTAAATGCCTACTCTATATCCTCTCTGGTAGAAGATAACATAGTCCACGCCCCCTTTAAAATGTTCTAATAAAAATAATCAGGTATAGACAGAAGGAAAAAACAATGACCAAAAATCAAAAGAAAAAAGATAACCAAAAAAAATGGGTGATTTAGATATTAGAGTTATAAGATACGGATTTTAAAATAATTATAATCCATATGTTCGTGAAAACAATACCAGCAGAGAACTGAGATCTGTAAGAACCAAATAAACACCTAGAACTTCATAAACAAAATGAAGAGCTCAATAAATGAATTTAATAGTGGAACAGATAAAGCAAAAGAGAGAATTTGTGATTTGGAGTAGGGAATTAAATTAATAATTTGGAGTATTAGTAGAAAATATCTACACTTCAAGTAGAGATAGATATGGTAAAACTAGAAATAGAATAAGAAGAAGTATGGCACACTGAGAAAGGTTTACTTTATATGTAAAATTTTGATATCCAGAAAGAGAGAGAAAAGAGAGACTAGGAAACAGCTATAAGTGATACTGGATGAGAATCTTCCAAAATTTATAAAAGACATGAAGTCATAAAGTTAAGGAATGCCAAATAGGATGACTAGAGAAACATACACACACATTCTCTCTCTCTCTCTCTCTGGCATCTCAGAGTAAAACTGAAAATAATCAATGGTCAAAAGCAAGTTTGAAAGGCAGGCACAGGAGTAAAAAAGACACTTTGCCTTCCATGGAGCAATAATAAAACTGACAATTGACATGTCCAAAAAATAGTAATAACCAGAAGAAGAAAAATGAAACCGTTTGTATAAGATTTACCTAACCCATTAATGTTCGGTAAAACTTGCCTCTAAAGTTGCCTGAGCCTTAGGTTTAGCTTTCTGGGATGATATTAAATTATAGATTCAATTATTTCATGGATTTAGTACTGTTTAAGTCTCTTTTGCAACTTTGATAAGTTGTTGTATAAGCTTTATTCATTTCATGTAGTTTCAACATTTTAAGTTTAAAATTGGTCATAATATCCTGTTATGTTTAATCTCTGCCTCATCTGAATAATCTCCCCTTCCAATGCCTGTTTGTGTCTTTTCTCTTTGTACATTGAAAACGCTGAGAAAAGAATAATCAGTTCTCTTAAGTGTTTCAAAAAAATAACTTTTATTTTTGTTTTTTCTTTTGATTTTACACATGATTTTTGTTCTTCTTTTTTTACTCCTGCTAATCAACTTGGTATCATTCTGCTGTTCTTTTTATAATGTATTGATTTTGAAAGTTAATAAGTTTGCCTCTGACTTACTTTCAATATTGGTCTTGTCTTGTCCTGTTTTTGTGGAACGCAAAAAGTGAATTCTACCTCTTATATGGAAGAGCAAAGAGCCGAGTTTTCTTACCAAGACATTCTTGAAGAAGAAAAGGAAATTGGGAAGAACTGTGCTAAACCTAAATATTTGTCTGATACTGGTACAGTAATAGACAAGAGACCAATGATGAAGCCAATCTATGTATGTAAACTTGATTTATGACTTCACAGAAATTGCAGATCATTGAGAAAAGGAAGAATAGTCAATAAATGATACCAAGTCATTTGGATGCTACCCAGAACACAAAAATGAAATTAAAACACAAGTAGATTTAAAGATGTAATGTAAAATTTAAAAAAAATTAAAGAATATTTTTATGACTTTGGGCATAAGAACTTCGGATTCTTCAAACATGTCATGCAATGCACCAACCACAGGAAAAATTGGGTAATTTTGATATTAAAGATTATGTTCATCAAAAGATAAAACAAACAGCATGAAAAAAATAGAAACCTCTAGAAGATATTTTAAGTACAAAGAATGTGTATCTAGATTAAATACTTATACAAAACAACAAAAAATGTAGGGGGAGAAGAAAATTAGGCAAATTAGGCAAAGACAGAGCAAAGAAGGAGGGATCCAAATGCCCCCAAACATATGAAACGTGTAAGTATTATAATAAAAAATGCAAATTAAGACCTCACCAAAGTACCCCTTCACACACCAGATTGACAAAATTAAGAAGTCAGATAATGCCAAGAGTTTTCTAAGATGCAAAATCATAACTTTCATTTGATGCTGATGGTTCAGTAATCACTTGGGAAATGGTTGGCATTAACTAATGAAGCAGAAACTGTGTATCCCAAAACCTAGCGGTCCTACTCCTAGGCATATACCCTACAGCAGTAGATCTCAAACTTGAGCCTGAATGAGAAGCACCTGGAGGCCTTATTTAAACAAGATTGCTAAGTCCCATCCCCAGAGTTCCTGATTCAGCAGATTTGGAGGGGGGGCCCAAGAAACTGCATTCCTGAAAAGTTTTTAGATGCTGCTGTCCAGGCACCCCACCGGGAACTATTGCTCTAAATTCTCACACGTGTCCACCAGATGATATGTACAATGATGTTTACAAGAGTACTTTTGATAATGGCAAAAAAACTCAAAAAACAAAATGAAAATATCGAAATATGTAATCAATTCAAAGGTCTATCTAGAATAGAATGGATAAATAATTTACTCATACAGCTATACACTATACAGAATGTAAATGAACTACATAGATGAACATCAAAAACGATACTAAGTAAATAAATGCAAGTCACAGAATAAGACCTAACATTTTTTTATGATTTCTAAAACCTTCAGAAATCAGACAAAATTGAATACATTGTTGAAAGACAGACACAAAGATGGCAAAACCACAATTGACAGTGAGTGACATGCAACATTTAGTATTACCATTACTCGTGGGGACAAAGCAGGAAGAAGGATTCAGTTACAAAGAAGTAGAGAAAGAACTTCAAAAAATGTTCAGTTTGTAAGTGGGGCAGTAGGTACACAGATGTTTTACCTTATCATTCTTTAAACTGCATATATGTGTGCATACATCGTTTTACAAACTCCCTTGTACATGTGACATATTTTACATCTGTTTTCCCCTACAGTAGATCACGCACCACTGGAAACACTGAGTGTGATTCTGCACTGGCCTAGGAATGCTTCCAAAAGCCATGATTTCAGGGTTCCCAAGCAGCCACTGCCATTGGTTAACAACTGTCACGAAGGACAAAGTGCCGATTTTGAAAGTGATAAAGGCCAGGGTGACGACGAAAGTCGAAAAGGAAAACAGGTACTAACCAAACAACATGCACACCCCCCAGATTATGATGGTTACAAAATTGTGGAGAGATGCTGAGGTCCTGACCTTCAGTTCTCACTGTGCTTTGCTCCTCTTTATTGATGGACATGGAAAAGGGCAACAGTCTCTCTTCCCGAAAGCCCCACCCTTCAGCCTCTGACACCTCCACCCCATACCTGTACAAAAATCCTTTGTAGTCAAAAGCACTTGAAAAATAATCCATGGCCTAATAAATTCATAGACATTACATAAACATAATAGGGCATGCCACTTTATTTATTTATTTATTTTATTTTATTTATTTATTTATTTTGGGATGGAGTCTCACTCTGTCACCAGGCTGGAGTGCAATGGTGCAATCTTGGCTCACTGCAACCTCCACCTCCCGGGTTCAGGCCATTCTCCTGCCTCAGCCTCCTGAGTAGCTGAGACTACAGGCGGCTACATTTTTTAAATAATAATGTCACATCTTACTCTTTGAGACTTTGTATTCTGAACTTACCTGAGAAAGGGATACCATTTCTTTTCTCTATCACATACAGTAACCTGTGAAACACTGATCGTCTTATATCCATTTCAGAAATGTTAGCCACTGCCAAGAACTGCCAATTAAAATGCTTCAGGGGTCAAGTAGTTGAAATGTAGCCCAAGTGGTAGACTATAGGGTGTGGTGGGGACCACGGTAAGCTCAGACTGCATCCCTTCTCCAAGGGGTCTATTTCTTACTGTTTCTTACTCAGTTTCTGCTGACTGTTTCAGGCAAAACTAGATCTGACATTACCCAGGCTTATCATTTTTCAAGAGTTCACAATAGGAATGAACTATGAATGCACACAACTTGGATGGATCTGAAGGCCATCACGCCGAATGCAAAAAGCCCATCTCAAGGGTTATGTATGGCATAATTCTTTTTTGTATGACATTCTCAAAGTGATAGAATTATAGTGAAGAAAAATAGTTAAGTGGTTGCCAGGGTTAGGGTTAAGGATGTGTGGATATCAAGGAGCCACACAAGTGAGGTTCTTTGTGATGACAGAACAATTCTGTATCTTGACTGTGGTGATGTTTATCTGATGTGCGAACTACATACCAGCACCACTGAAATGCACATAAAAGCTGATTAAATGTGAATCAGGTCCATACCTGAGTTAACAGTATTGTGCCACTATGAATTTCCTGATTTTGAAAATGTGCTATGGATACGTAAGATATTTATTGGGAGAAACTGGCTGAAGGGGGCACGAGAACTCTTTGCACTATTTCTTTTTTAACTTCTTGTGAGTTTTAACCTATTTTCAAATGAAATGATTTTTTAAATGTTCATGATGTGAACTCCTTCAATTTTTAAACATGGAGAACAAATTCAATCACTTTACAATAATCTGTTTACTCTTTCTCCTTCCCCCAAACACACCCACATACCCCTCAGAGTTGGCCAAATGTGGCCCCACAATTGTTCACACCCAAGACCCAGATGATTTGAATACACTTCTAATTTGTACAATGCTCATAATACCTTGCTCCAGTGTCTATCCATTCACATCAGGGTCAAAGGAATCACTCAAAGCATAGGTCTCATCTCAGTGTTCTTGTGCTCAAGGTCTTTTATTTTTTCCTGCTCTCTACAGACAGTCTAAAACTATCAGTTTGCAATTCCCAGCCCATCAAATCAAAGTATGTCTGACCTTCACATATGCCATATGCAATTCTTTCTCACTCTGTTTCCTACCGTAATTCTTAAATTCCAGGCACATAAATTTGCCATTCTTAAAATCTGCCTCTGTTTTTCTTCTGAATATCTTAATTTAAAGTGTCTCTAGGAATGTTCATTTTTCTCCTTTACTGGCCCCCTTGGTTGGAGCAAACCATTCTTTCTATAAGATACCTGGCACATACTTCGCCTGGCATCATGATTAATTTTGTTCGTATCTATTGAATGCACCAGAATTATTTTGCTCTTTGAAATCCAGAATCATATATAATTCATCTCTATATTTCTTATAAAACATAGTATAAGGTTTTATATGATATAAATACTCAAACATTTGTTGAATTGGAACTGAAGTCAAAATTTAAGCATTTAAAGAAAGGTCTAACCAAATGCCACTTGTTGTTATCCAACATTGCAGTGGGGTAATGTCACAGTGAGGCAGGATGTAAAGTGCAGTGGCCCAGGGGGAAGACCCCTTAAATCAGAATCCAAACTATGGCTTTAGATAAATACAAATGCAAGAGGACAGAGCTTGAGAGTCTCCTGAATGTACAATCCCAAACGTTTCCCTAATGCATCCTCAGTGTGCACATTTGTGAGTGGCTTGGAAAGCCTGAACGTGGAAAAGTTCTGGGGAATGGTTTATTTCCATTCTATACTCTACATCAATGCCCAGAAAGTCAAGGTGATCAAATATATCACAGTTTCTGAATCAACTAAAACTACTGAATTAATCAACCAACTAAAACATTATTTCTACATGCACACGTATGTTTATTGCAGCACTGTTCACAATAGCAAAGACTTGGAACCAACCCAAATGACCATCAGTGATAGACTGGATAAAGAAAATGTGGCACATATATGCCATGGAATACTATGCAGCCATAAAAAAGGATGAGTTCATGTCCTTTGCAGTGACATGAATGAAGCTGGAAACCATCACTCTCAGCAAACTAACATAGGAACTGAAACCTAAACACCGCATGTTCTCACTCATAAGTGGGAGTTGAAAAATGAGAACACATGGACACAGGGAGGGGAACATCACACACTGGGGCCTGACTGGGGGTGGGGGTCTAGGGGAGGAATAGCATTAGGAGAAATACCTAATGTAGATGACAGGCTGATAGGTGCAGCAAACCACCATGGCACATGTATACCTGTGTAACAAACCTGCACATTCTGCACATATATCCCAGGACTCAAAGTATAATAATAATAAAAAACATTCTTTCAACCAACATTCATGAAACTTTTACTACATCTGAGGCACTGTGCTGCTAAACTCAGTTTCTTCTAAACTGAGTAAGTAAATAAGACATAGTTTTATCAATCACTGCTCTACAGTGAATAAGGCATGGTTTTATTATCCAGCAGCCGCCAATATGAACTCTTACATGCACATGCACCTATGTGCACACACATATCTAAATTCAAGCCCCCCATTTTGCCTTATTTAAGTATAGTTTTAAGTACAAATGTCAGGGTACCTCATTATGTATGATTCCATAGTAGTCAAAGGAACATTTCTTTTTAAATAAGGACATAAAATCATTACTGTTTGACTTTGGGGGAGTTTGAATATGGAGTCAAATGCTCTTAACTGTTCTGTTGTACTTTTCCCTTTTGTGTTATTTCCAACAGTTTTAAAGCAATTAAATTTTCTAACAGTAAATATTTATTTACAGGTGTGTAGAAAATATTCACTTTGGATCTAAATCATGGCTCTACCATACTAGCTGTGTGATCTTGGAAACATTATCAAACATTTTTCTTCTGTGAAATGGGAATGGTAATATCTGCCTCAAGGGCTCTTGAGAGGATTAAATGCAATGATGAACTTGAATGGTTGCCGTCACGTGTTATAAATTGGGTAACTGGTTACATCCAAGTGAAAGGACAGAGATGTAATTGTGAAGAAAATCACTTGGAAGATAAAGTTTGTTAGGCTCTATTTCACTAATTATTTTTGTAGAAAAGCACTCAGATAATTCATTGGTTCAATTAGAAGACATATACCCAGTTACTACTTTGTGTTAGGCTCAATGCTAAACAATGAAAGTGCTTAGGTAAGACTAATAGTTTAGCCTAGGAGTCGTGGCTCAAGCCTGTAATCCCAGCACTTTGGGAGGCCAAATCAGGAGGATCCCTTGATCCCTGGAGTTAGAGACCAGCCTGGGCAACACAGTGGAAACCCCATCTTTACGAAAAAAAAAAAAAAAAAAAGAAAAAAGACGATGATTGATAGTTTAGTGGGAAGGAGGGAGTAAAAGCAAAAGATATGACAATGGTAAAAATTTAAGAAGGCTTCACATGCTTGGAGATGGTAAAACATCCAACAGTGCTGGTTCATAGACCAACGGCTGGCAATAAGGTTGGAGAACACGGTGGGGACCAGTTCATGGAAAATCCTGTATGTCACAGTAGGAAGTTGAGAATGTGATTTGAAATGAGAATGGATTTCTAAACAAAGAAATGATATGATCAAATGTTTAACTAGATACATCAGGTGACATGGTACCCTTAATTATGGAAGTGGGCAAGGAAAATGGGAAACGGGAAAAAAATTAGGAAGAGTTTCACTGTGACAGTCACTGGGAAAAGGCAAGATCGCTTTTGCTTGGGATGCTAAAGGATGTTTTACAGAGAACACAAGATTTTACTTGCTTTCAAAATGTGGCTTGAAGTTTGACTAACTGTCTAGAGTCATGTGGGGAAACACCATGGATTTAGTGCCCCTTACACTCATCCACTAACTAGGAATTATTTCTGAGTCCTACACAACCCTCCAAGTTATTCTCTATTCTCTTTTCGCTTTTGGTTGGCCCCTGGAACTAGCCCATCCATTCCTCTCCCCATGAAAGCTCACGTGCCTAAGACCCATGGTGTGGACAGGTACACAGCTTCCTCCCAGACTTCCTGCCCTCCAGCCATGGGGAAAGGAGACTGAACACACCAAGTATCAAAGATCTTTCATGTTGCCCGCAACATGTGACTTCTACATATTTCTAATTGCTGTCCTCCCACCCACTCTCAGGTTAAAATGTCTATAGTACATAACCTCTTCCCTTTTCCCAAATTTAAGCCTCTCATTGAAACACTTCGTATGCAAGAAAGCAGAGCTTGCTTTAGAAATCTTTATCCTTCAGGAAGCCATGTGAATGGAAGATAGGAATGCATGACCTCATTGCAGTAGGCAGAATAATGGAACCCCAAATAGGCACCCACATCCTATTTCCCAGAACCTGTTATGTTATGGGACAAAGAGAATTAAGGTTGCAGACGAAGCTAAGTTTTCTAATCATCTGACCTTAAAATAGGTAGATGATCCAAATTACCGGAGTGGGACAAATACAATCCCAAGGGTTCTTAAAAGTTGAAGAGGGAAGCAGAGGAAAGCCCAGAAAAGACAGGAGGGCAGAAACAAGGTCAGAGTGATGTGACAGGAGAACTCAGTAATCTTCCCTTGCTGGATCTGAAGATGGAGGAATGGCCCATGGGCCAAGGGATGTGGGGGCAGCCTTCAGAAGTTGAAAAGCAAAGGAAATGGATTCTCCCCGAGATCCTCCAGAAGGAAACAGAGCCCTCCCTTAATTTTAGCCCAATGAGACCAGGGTTAGACTTCCGGCCTCCAGCACTGTAAGATAATACATTTGTGTCATCTTAAGCCACTTATGTCTTTCTTTGATAATTTGTCACAGTAGCAAAAGAACATTAATACAATTGTACAGCATGCATCTGAGATCTTGTGAGTTTGGTTCCAGACAACCGACAACCACAAGGAAGCAAAAATCACAATAAAGTGAGTCACGCAATTTTTTGGGTTTCCCAGTACATAATAAAGATTATGTTTACACTGTGATATAGTCTAGTACAGTGTACAGCAACATATGCAATGGTAAGTTGCAACATTAAGTATGCAACAGCGTATGTCTAAAAAGGTGAAGTAAATACACTTAAAAACAGTTCATTGCTAAAAAACAACATACTATCATCTGAGCTTTCAGTGAGTCATAATCTTTTTGCTGGTGGAGGGTTTCGCCTCAATGTTGATGGCTGATGACTGATCAGGGTGGTGGTTGCTGAAGGCTGGGGTGGCTGTGGCAATTTCTTACAATAAGACAGCAATGAAGTCTATCACATCAATTGACTCTTGCTTTCATAAAAGATTTCTCTGTAGCATGTGATGCTGTTTGACAGCATCTTACCCATAGTAGAACTTCTTTCAAAATTGGGGTCAACATTCTCAAACCCTTCCACTGTTTTATCAACCGAGATATGGAATATTCTAAGTCCTTTGTTAATTCAACAATGTTCACAGCATCTTCACCAGGAGTAGATTCCATCTCTAGAATCCACTTTCTCGGCTCATCCACAAGAAGAAACTTCTCATATGTTCAAGTTTCATCATGAGATTATAGCAATTCAGTCACATTTTCAGGCTCTATTTCTAATTCTATTCTTGCTATTTCTGCCACATCTAAACTTACTTCTTCCACTGAAGTTTTGAACCCTTCAAAGTCATCTGTGAAGGCTGCAATTGACTCCTTCCAAACTCGTGTTAATATTGATATTTTAACCTCCTCCCATGAATCACAAATGTTCTTAATGGCATCTAGAATGGTGAATCCTTTCAAGAAGGTTCTTACTTTGTCCAGATCCATCAGAAAAATTCACAATCAATGACAGCTATCATTTTACAAAATATATTTCTTTAATAAGACCTGAAAGTTGAAATTAGTCCTTGATCCATGGGCTACAGAATGGATGTTACATCAGGAGGCATGAAAACAACATTAATCTCATTCTATATCTCCATCAGAGCTCTTGAGCAACTAGGTATGTGTTCAATGAGCAGTGATAGTTTGAAAAAAATCAGTTTTTTTCTGAGAAGTAGATCTCAACAGTGGGTTTAAAATATTCAGTAAATGATGCTACAAACAGATGTGCTCTCATCCAAGCTTTGTTGTTCCATTTATAGAGCACAGGCAGAGTACATTTAGCAGAATTCTTAAGGGCCCTAGGATTTCTAAAATGCTAAATGAGTACTGGCTTCAATTTAAGGTTATCAGCTGCATTAACCCCTAACAAGAGAGTCAGCCTGTCCTTTGAAGCTTTAAAGTAAAGCATTTTCTGTAGCCATGGAAGTCCTAGATGGCATCTTCTTCCAATAGAAGGCTGTTCCTTCTACATTGAAAATCTGTTTAGTGTAGCCACCTTTATCAATTATCTCAGCTAGAACTTCTGAATAACTTGCTTTTTTGTAGAAATGGTGTCAATAAACTTGTTAGATGCAGGTTTGCACAAATTTTCGATTTGTTTAAAAAAAAAAAAAAAAAAAAAGCAGTATGTGCAAAGTGCAATAAAGTGAAGCCTGATAAAAGGATGCCTGCCTATATAATGTAAAAGGGGTGAAGATACATAAGGAAACTATGAAAGGCTATTTAGACTGACCAGAAAACCAATTCTACACTTTCGGAAGAAATCAGTAGGTGTAGGAGGTGGCATGTTCTTCCCAGTCAAGGCCCTATTTAGAGAAAGGGAAAGAGACACCAACAATGGGAGAACGGCCTTGGCAAATCTCAGCTTCATGAAGCTCCAGAATCAAAATGTCCTTTCCTGCCCTGACCCTCCCTTTTCTTCCTTGCCCTCTAATAAAACCTTCATATTTCCACTTATACCTCTAAGTCATGCTCTCGGTTCCATAATATAAAGAAAGGTTACCAAACCAAAATTCTTTAACCATTTGTTTTCTTAAGATCCATGAGCAGTGAAATGTACTATTTCTGGTGTTTACTTGACATTGTCTTTGACTAATTCTATGTGTCATAGAGTGACCTGGTCAGTTAATTAGGGGAATATCAGACTTGGTGTCTGGCTCTTAAAGACACATTTCCATCAAGTAGTTCTAGTTTGTTGTGGGTAGAACCCCATCTGGCCATTTATTCCCAGTGCTTTGGTAGGTAGACATCTCGATTATATGTTTCTCACTTTTATTATTCTCTATGACTATTTAAATAAACAATGCATATCATTTTCAAACTGTCAGTTTCACAGTATCACTATACTGAACATTTCTATGAAGAATATGGCTGATCCATTCTAATTTTAAAGAAAGTACATATAAAATATAAAATATATTATCTTAATATTAAATATAAATTAGAGGCTTTTAGACTCCATTGCTCTAGACATGAAGTTTTTGTTGACTTTTATTTTCCTCTTTAGAATATATTAATGGACTTTTTTAAACAGGGGGAAAAGAAGGCTTCTAACCTATATCATACATTCACTTCTTATTAGTTTTTATTCTCTTAAATGTGAAGCATTTATTAAAATTCCACCCCCTTAATGTTTGCATCATGCTACTGGCCACACTATATTCTACATTTTGTGATGATTTTATATAAATGGAAAAAAGTCAAACAATCACCTATGGCAAAATAAAAATCCCCACACCACTCATAAAGGCAGAAAAAGTAGTTTCAAAAGTAGAAAAGCACTGAACTAAATGAAAGAGAAAAAGCATCTAATGTGCTGCACTATTGGCTTTTTCCCCCTAGAATGATCATAATTTCAGGTCTAGAATCAGACAATAAATTTCTCATTATGCGTCTTTGCAGAAGGTGGTAATTGAGCAGCTGAAAGTCTGATTTTGGTAAATACATCTTTCAAAGCCATCAGCAAATTCTCTGCTCTGATTAAAGGAAGGGAGAAAAAATCTTCACACATTTATTTATTCTCCATAAAGGTGGGTAGATGAAGAGGTCAAGAACAAAATTCCATTAAACGTATCGATAAGTGTCTTACTCATTTCAGAAGCGTAATTTTTGGCACTGTGGGGCCCTCCATGGGAGAAGTCCGATGGGATTCTAATTGGACTGTAAGTGGACAAAGCATTCTCTAAGAGTGTTCTCTGACTTTGCTCACATGAACATTAGGCTGCAATTGTGACTAAAAGCTTAAACATAACACTTACGACTTACTCCTTCATGACTTACTCCTTTATGCTCATAGAAAGATTAGATCAGAATGAACACAGAAAAAAATGCTCTGGGTAATAAAGCAAGTGTATCTAATTAGCATTACTGCAGTGATAGAGTAAAGCAGTTCACTGTATTAAGTTACTCCACTTGCAGCTTTATTTCTGGCACTAAAAGAAGCAGGCTTGCAGTAAGTTCACATTAAGCCTGCAATAGCTCTGTACATATTCAATGTGCTTAAAACCGACTAAGGTGCCCTAATTCAGGAACCCTCCAATAGTGATTAGTGAGTGATGCTATTTATAGCAAAGTACAATTCCTTCAGGAATCGTATCAAGAATGTCTTGGATGGTCTCCCGTTACTCAGATAGACTACCTATTTGCTTAATTGAAAAGCAAAATTGTGCTTGTATCAGAGCCACACATACTTGCCACTAAAAACAAGAACGATGCCAAGGCTTGGATCCTCCTTTCCCTTAGAAATGCTGTTAGGAGTCTTGAATTTATTCTGATCAAGAGGAGTCCAAGAAGCTTTCTTACAATGCTGAAACATCACCAGCGCTCAGGAATAAATCCAAAATATGGTCTTAAAACATGTGCGCACACACACACACAAGTACGTGTACTCACTCAAACAATCTTTTGTGCACCAAAATAAAACTTCAAATCAAAACCCAGCAACTACAAATTCAATTTTTGACCTGTTACATTCAAAATCTGTTGCATCCTGTAAATGAATGTGCTCTAAAGAAGACTACTGAAGCACTGATTATCCCATTTAAAGATGCTTCTAAGTTTTAGTGTCTTTAACATCAGATAAAAATAAAAAATTTGATGGCATAAATAGAAAATAAAGTCTTTCTTAGCTATTTTAGGATCAGATCCTTTTAAGCACACAATGAAAATATTTTTAAAAGCCCTTTAAAAACCAGGAGGCAGATGTTCAGGTAAAACCAAAGCCAAGGGATTGTTTATTTTAATAAAGCTATTATATGTGTAGCCCCAAATTAGGAGTGGCACTCAGGCCAGTAGATGTCTAAACCATCACCACCTGTTTGCCCTGAAAAATCAATTAAAGTCACACTTTCATAGCAGCCCCCTTCTAAACAATAAAACTTTGCTTCATCATGAGACTTGAGGTGCTCAGAGGGAACATGTTTGAAACCTAAATCCTTAGTCTCACATTACTTATAAACTAACCACAGTCAAAACAGCCTTCGGGGTAGTGGTAGAAATGGCAGGGAGAAGGAGATGACAAAGACGAGGAAGGGGAGAAATCCCTTCTTCCATTTATTTCATACTGAGAATCATACCTCCTTTTAGTGAATTCCAGTAATTTCTTCAAAGGCTCTATTTTTTTCTTTTTTTTTTCCTCCTTCAAAACAGAATTCTGCACTATATTTTCTGTGCAATAGAAGAGATCCAACTTTGCAAGTTGAAAGCAAGGGCACTAAAGCCATCGCAAGTGTTTTAGTAATTAAACGAATATGCATAATGAACCATATGCCCAAAGGGCCTGTTCTTCATGTGGGCCAGATTTTTGTTTGAATTTTTAATTTTTATATACAGATGAAACATTCAGTGTAATCTACCAACAGTGTGAGATAACATGCAATCAGAGAAAGCGCGAGGGACAGTCCACGCAGAAGCAGGAACAGGAGAGACTACAGAAATGCTCTTCTGAAGATTTTGATTCAAATGTGTTTTCCCCCTCCAGCAATTGTTCTCGTCATCTGCTCAGAGTCTTCAAGAGACACATATAACGAATACACTGACAGCTTTATACAGGATGAGTAAAATACAGCGCCGTCAGCCGAAAAGTGTGAAAATCTCATGGGACAAACAAGAATTTCTTTAAAACAACAAAAAAAAATCCTTCTAAACCCATCAGTCAGACTACCATCTTGAATTACAGGGAATCCTCCCAGGTCTCTTTCGGAAGCTACATAAATATTATATTGCAGGCTGTAGGACACATATATTAGCAATTTGAACTGATCTAAGAGGAATTCTTACTTCTCAATGACGCAACTGTGCATAGTGGGTAGAAAATGCTCGAGGTGGAATGCGAGCTTGCACTCCCCACTCATTCCTACAGCAACACAGACTATGAATTTAAGGAGTTCATTATGCTCTTCGCAAACAGACAGCTCCCCGATATTTCCTAAACTGCCATTGGGAAAGAACTAGTAAAACCTTTCTTTAAGCTTTTCAGTGTCATTTAGGAAACACTGAGTTATAATCAAAGCAATATAAGAGATACAGAGTCTGATAAAATTGCTATATCAGCTCTCAGACACACAAGATTGAGTTAGGATTCTCCAATGCAGAGAGGAGACCTTTTTTCAAATGTGTCTGTGTATCATTTGAAGTTTACAATGATGGTCTGGACAAAGTTATCACGTCCTAAATGGGGGTTGGTCTTGCATATGCCTGATTCAGGGAAAACATCTCAGAATGGGGGTGTGTGGGGAGGGGTGAGGTTAGGGGGATGCACAGAGGAAATCCTAAAGTTCACCTATTTTCTACATGTTTACCTGAAATAACCTAAAAGCAGAATGCTGCACGGGGTGTTATGGCACTGCGAAAGGATTATGAAAACAAATCTGATCAAAAGTCAAAGTGAAGCCTTGGACACTTTTCAGCCCCCCTTTGGAACACAGAGATGCTGTCGTTTTCACTATATAAACACCAGAAATGGAATGCAGAGCATTTAAAGAGCAAGTAACAATGGTACGGTAAATAACATCTCTTATTGCCTTCATTCCTAATTCAGAGTTTATGCCTTTGACACCGTCTAGGTTACTTGATCTAGTGGTCTCAGTGGAAAGACAGATAAACTTCAACTGCAGGCAGAAGACAAAAATTGACAAGGAGCGTCACCTTTCCTGACTGTTTAAATCCTTTAAGGAAGTGTCTGAGCAATTAGAGAGGGAGTGTAATCTTTGCAGAGTGCATTAACACTCTCCGACCTCCCAGACAATAGATCAGACCTCAGACACATAATGCTTCCCTAAGGCTTTTTAGCCAGTGTATTTGATCTCTTAGTCACTCCTGTGTTACTGTAGGTATCATCCACATAGAAGGCATTATTCATGAGCACTGCTGTCCACTGACTCTCAGGCTGGACTGCAGTCAAGCAAAAAGCAGGAAAGACACCATAATTCTCTGCAGCACTTCCTGTATCTTTAAGATGGAAGCTGGGGGTAGGTCCAGATCTCTGGAAAATATTCTTTCACATTTATCTTTAAGCTACAAAGTCTGTAACGTAAAAAAGTGTATTAGCAACACTAATACCCATAGGTCATTAGATGATCATGGGGCGTGAATGGAACCAACCCCCAAAACATGCCACACTTTTTGTTTGTAAAAGGAACTTCATAAGGGAGTCATTGGGAAAAATACCATGAGTGATAAACAACACTGGAATATGCAAAAGAAAGCAAAGGGGGAAAATCAAATAAAATCCTTCCACTGCAAGCTTTTAAATCTTCATCTATCCTGCAGGCTACTCTGCAGGACACACTAGTCAGGCAATAACCTATTTCCTGATGAACACATCCTGTTCCAACTGCTAATCTCACAGTGGAAGCTTGGCTTTTACCATTTATTATAAACATTTTCAAGAACTGCTTACCACGATATATTTTTTAATGGATTAGATTTTGGTCAGCTGCTAACAGAGCAGAGAACTGAATATTTTTTATATGAAGGCTGCAAAATAGGTTTTCAGAGTGTCTGACTTGCATTCCACTCCTCTCCCTCATGAGTAATTGGAAGAACAATTTAAACAGAATATAAGAAGCCCAGAGGTTTATTTTCTTTCCTTTTCTGCCTCTTCTATTATACCATAAAAAAAATTCTGGATTCAAGGGTACAGCATATAAGACATTACTGGTTTGAACTTTACCGTAAGACTTAGGGAAATGTTCAGAAGAAAGGCAGAGACTGCAATTCACATAATTTGCTCAAGACCATCACAGTTATCTGTTGATGACACTCAACATCTAAAGCCTAAAGTGTTTAAACCAAAATAATTACATTTTCTTAGAATCAAGGCAGCTCCACCTTGAAAATGTACACTGCAAAGGTTTTCTAAATGAGACTACAAGAAAATAGGAAAGTTGAAAATTAGTTTTATCCTTTAGAGTTTGCATTTTCAGACTCAAAAAAACATAAATGAATATATATAGTCACAAAAAGCAATTTAAAAACTCTTGAACCTTAACTAGCAGAAAAGAAAGATCTCCTGTCTTCCAAATGCTTTCACTTTGCTTTGACAATGCCTCATGTCCAAAATAACTAAAAGAATTGAAAAAATGTTATCATATTCACTATGTATTTTCTAATGTTAACAATATACATATTTATGTTTTGTTTTTATCCCTAGATAAAATAGCTCTCAAGAAATTTGTGATCCTAGTCACATTAAAACTAACTTGAAACACCTAGCTAAGGGAGGAAATGGCCTCTGGAAGCAACTAGATTTGATATTATGATTTGAAGGAATGTCTCTGTGAACACACACACACACACACTCAGCATCATGCCTAAGCCATGTCACACCCAAGAGCAAAAGCCTTTATAGAAGCTAAACCTAGCCAATGGCATAAGCATCAAATTTTAGCTACAGGTTAAAGAAAGTAAAAATGAAATTAAAAAAAAAAGAAGCCTTAAAATGGTTATTTTCCTAATGAAATCTGTACCAACTGGGCAGTAATCTGGATCTTAGTTCTGCATAAGGAAGAACGTGCTACAGAATATTCAAGAAAATTATTATAAAAACAGAAAAGTACACAACATGAAAATTTGAATTTTTTTACTAATGTAATAATTTCTGCTTGTAGACAATTGTATCAAATTAAAAATAAATTGCTGAAATTTAAATTCCCAAGAAGTAGCCCACAGAAATTTACCTTAGGATTTTATCATTTATGAGTTTCTATCGCCACCTGCAGGACTATCTTTAAGTAAACTCAAGCGATTGTCAAGCTATTTGTCATTTTTCTTTCCTTTTCCTTTTTTCTCTCCCTCCTCTTATTCCCCAACCCTGTTTTTGATTAAATTTCCAGGAAATCAATTTTTTGAAAACATGTAGATTATTAAAAATGTAAAAATTACCAATGAAATGCAAAATCAAATTTGCCAAAAGAGGTGCAGTTAATGAGGCCACAGTCAGCTAATTTTTTTTTTAACAGCTAAATACACTATGCATTTTCCTATTGTGAAAAGTAGAATTTGGGGAGGAGGGGTAATGAATTAGCCTATAAAAGTTTCCTTGCAAAAAAAATTGAGGGTCTCGGTGATTTCCAAGGAAAACTGCTCTTGCTATGGGACACAAAATGTTTATAATTGCATGCACCTAGCTTAACCCAGAGCAGAAGAAATGTGGCTATTAACAAAGGCATACTTAGTTGAAGAAGCAATACTCTATTCCTTCTTAAAGAGAAGACAATGTAAGACAAGGCTTCACTGAAAGTGTCACTAAAGCCTAATAAAGAGCAAGGTTTTAGAGCAGAAGTCAAAACTTAAACACCTCCCAAACACAAAAACACCGTTCATCATCATCATCGTCATCCTTGTCATCGTTATCATCGTTATCATCTTCATTACTCTCATCACCATGGACACAACATTTTGATGAGGAAAATTCACCTGTTCTAACAGAAGAGTCAGTCAAGTGAGCACGAGGTAACAATACAGATTTACATCTCCCTATGGCATGTTACCACTCTGAATAGCAACTCCACAGACTCACAAACTATTTTTACTCAAATGTAAGACCTGAGGGAAAATGTACCTTAAAAAAAAAAAAAAAGCAGAGTCCAAGGATCCTGTGTATATGCAGTTTGTACTCATGAACTAAAACCATAATTTCAAAGTTTATGACTATACAAGCCGTGCATTGTAAAAGTAGCGTAGGACTGAGAATCCTCTATTCAAACAAATGAGGAAGCCTTGGGAAAATCACTTTCTGAAGCCTGCAGCTTTCTTCTTCCCCTCAGATTGACCATGAAAGCCCCTCCTACCTTAGTCTATGGCTCCATCTTTCCTATATTAAAAACAACAGCTGTTGGGTCTTGCCTAACACCAATGGGGCCCAGAAGTATACTTCTGTTTTGTTTTGGTTTTCTTCCTTGACAAAATGAAGCATCCCAGACAATGAATTAAAACAGAAATTTTAAAGAGCTTGGGAAGCAATAGAAAAGTCATTTTAAAAGGCCAAAACCAATATGGATTTAGGTAATAAGAGAATCCCAGGGAGACTAGAACAGTCAGTAAACACTGTGCAAGAGCAAGGCTTAGATGATTACATATTGAACCCGATTTTGATTAAACATCAAAATCTTTTTTTTTTTTCGTATACGTGAGATGTGGATGATCAGGCTTTACAATAAAAATCTTCCTCTAAAACACATCTGTTATTTAAAAAGCCAATGACACAACCCCAAGATAAAGGGAGCAGTAACAAAACACACCTTTCTAAATCATAAATCAAATAGCAAAAGTACAACACGCTGTAGTAAACCCTGACCAGACCACAAAGAAGGCTTCTCTCCATAAACATCAGATCAGGCAGCTAGAATGATTACTGGGCTCTCTAGTAACTGTCACCTGTGGTGGGTCTAATTACAGGCTACCCCAGCAAGCACGCCCACGTCACACAGCAATAAAAGGGCCCTCCGCTTGCCAAGCACAGCCAGACAATGGCGAGCACATGCCACCTGATGGGGAGCCCCAAAGGATCAGCCAGAGAGACTAATAAAAATGACAGCTTAGAAACAAATGACAAAGCTCAGACTGCAAAAAAAAAAGCAATATCAAATTAGCCAGATATCTAAGTGCTGAGCATGGTTCTTCAACAGGTCAAAACCTACATAAGGAATTGGTTATAACTGTCTTCACACACACCAGGTCCCCCTATTTCTAAATATTCTTTTCTGTTTTTGCATCACACAAAATGTTTGCACATCCAGGTGTCACATATAGAAACAAATGAAAGGGGAGAAAAGGCATTCAGTTCTGAAAATATCAAAAATAGAATCTTCTCAGATTCAGGGGCTGTGATGGCAGTTAGAGATTTGCCAGCTCTCTTCCTCCTCCTGGCTGCCTTTTGGCCATTTTGCTACTAATTAGCACAATCCCTGGATGGGCAGGATCAAGAAAAAGCCAGAAAAATGTGTATCAGACAAGAATATGATGAAGTTGCTAGGTTGTTTTTGGATTTTAGCTACTGATGCGGCCACAGGCTGTTATGATCAGGGGAGGTGTAAGAATAAAAAGAAAGCAACATCTGGTAACAGATGGTTTTCACTAGTTCTAGCACCCTTCCAAGAAGCATTGATTAGATGCCTACTGTGTACCCAACATTATCCTAAGCAGTAAGGATAGGCACAAAGATGAAAGACTGGGCCTTTGCCTTTCTGCAGCTTGCAATACACTAAAACAATCCTTCAATCGTGAGGCTGTGTTACACTGCATAACTATATAACACATGACATTAACCTGAAGTATTAAGTCATTGAAATAAAATACTTCCTTTTTTTTTTCTTTTTTTGAGACGGGGTCTCACTCTGTTGCCCAGGCTGGCCTCAAACTCTGCCTCTGTCTCTCAAAGTGCTGGAACTACAGGCATAAGCCATCTATTTTTGACATGAACTGAATTTATTAGGTCAAGCATAAAGAGTATCATCATAGCCTTGAGGGAGAACTCTGCTTGGCATCTGGTGGTTAAATAGACATTAAGTAGCCCTGGAAATGGTTGACTCCTGAATACCAACCACAGCACACAATACCAAGCTTTGCATTTCCACCCTGTCATTGAACAGGTTCTCAACAAGTCCAGGTCCACAAAAACACTTCACAATGAAATAGCACATGAGTGTGTGTGTGTGTGTTTTAGTGAGGCCTTTCTCTGAATTTGAAGAATACCATCATCCACCAATAGTTGTATCAGATAGTAGTAATTCCTACCCATACTTGTAACCCATTCCATGTTTTTAAAATATTTCCATGCTTATGACCTAATTTAATTCCCAAAGAGCACATTTTTTCTTATGATATGCTTGAATAATCAAAACACTACATTTTGTTTTCAAATATAAGGGAGGATGATAGAAGAAAGTTGGGGGAATAAAGTAGGGAAACTAAGGAGGTGAGGAGGGCTTCTGGAGAGAGGCAGAGTAGAGGGGATAAATGGGGTGAGGAGGAAGAAGAGAGAGAGGGAGGGAGGGGGAAAGGAAGGGTGAGTGGAAAATAGCGGAGGAGGGTAGATAGACTTATGAGTGCTCAGTATGAAAATTCATTTTTGCATTTCAATATCTAGCAGTGTATTAGATACTCAAAACCATCACTGCTTGTGGAAGGGGGAAGGAGACAAGGGAAGAGAGAGGAGGAAAGAGGGAGGATCGGGAGAAGGGGCAAGCCTGAAGAAGGTGGTAGTCAAGCATCAGTTGCATTAAGGAGCTACATGACCTCTGGAGTCTTTTCTTTAAGATTAAAGATCCTAAAATCTGGATCAAGTTCAGTAGGGTATCTCTGGAAAGCAGAGTGAATTAGACTGCACTACTTGGAATCTGTAAAAGACAAGGGAATCCATATTAGTCAGGGTTATCTAGAGAGATGGAACTAATGGAATATGAATACATATATATATTCATATTTGAGTGTTATAGCCTTGAGGTAGAGCTCTGCTTGGCATCTGGTGGTTAATATATATGAGTTTATTAAGTATTATCTCACACAATCACAAGGTCCCACAATAGGCCATCTGCAGGCTGAGGAGCAAGGAGAGCCAGTCTGAGTTCCTCAGCTGAAGAACTTGGAGTCTGATGTTCCAGGGCAGGAGGCATCCAGTACGGGAGAAAGATGTAGGCTGGGAGGCCAGGCCAGTCTCTGTTTTCACATTTTTCTGCCTGCTTATATTCTAGTTGCACTGGCAGCTGATTAGATGGTGCCCACCCAGATTAAGGGTGGGTCTGCCTTTCCCAGCCCACTGATTCAAATCTCCTTTGGCAACACTCTCACAGACACACCCAGGATCAATACTTTGTATCCTTCAATCCAATCAAGCTGACACTCAGTATTCACCATCACAGAATCCTGAACAGAAAATTCAGAGAAGGCAGAAAATGTGTGCTTGTAAGTGCACACCAACAGAAAGCTCAGAAAAGGCAGTGGCAGTGACACAGGGTCCCACACAGAGCCTGGACCTACACACAAAAGAGGGAGCTAACCATTTACATCTAACAGGCTATGTGAATATGGCTGTGCTATGATTATAATAATTGAGATCTAATGTTTACTAGTCAAAATTGGAATGCTCCAAAATAATAAGTGACTTCAGTCAGTCTATCTATGATTCTGTCTGGAATCACAACTCACAAAATTGAAAATATAAACACGAAAATATGCTAAAATAGTTAATAGTGTCCTTTTAAATTTTTAACAGATAATCTTTTTAATGCAATTACTGTAATTTTATTAAATTGCATAATTAGTTAATGCCTGAGAACCTGCCAATAGAAGGTGCAATTATGTTGTAAAAATTATGCTTACAATATGCAATGATGGATTGTTCCTATTTTTAAAAAGTGCTGAAAAAAACTTTAAAATATTTTGAAAGTATATTATGTAGTCCTTCATGAAAAGGAAGACTAGGGAAACTATCTTATATATGTTAAAACAAATAATAAGATGCCAAATATTTTAAGCACTGAATATACCTATATATTTTGCATATATGTGTATATGGATCTGTGTGTGCACTTATATATACACACTTTTAAGATGTCTAAAACCCCTCTTCTTCTGGTTATTGTAACTGTGAAATTTCTTTTTTCCAGCTTTACACAAATACTTTTAATTTTTGAGCATCAACTGCACACACACCTAGCAAATGGGCAGCGATGTCTCCTCTGCACATCCAGTTGTGACTTCTGGTGGATGTCACAGCCAATGGAAGAGCTTAATCAAATGCAGGTGCATTTGGTTGTGAGTAAACTGGTGACAGAACTTAAAGTAAACCTTTTAGACACAGTTAACACATAAATATCGAAAGCATCAAAAAGACATTTGACCAGCATTATTTAAAGAGTCTGATCTCAAAACAATGTTGCATTTGTCATTTGTACCAAAGCAAAATGAATCTGAATGTTTTTTGGTCCACAGAGAAATCATGGAAAACAGCAGTCCTCAAGCCCTTGCCTTTGGTTTTTACTAAACTGCTTTCGCAAAACATTCAACAGAGCAACTTTTAATTTCCCAAATGTCCTCTGCTTCTTCGTGTTCATGCATGTGTGTGTGTGTGCACAAGTACATGTGTTGGAAGGGTTGGCTCTATTACTGCTACTGTTGTTTTTAAGTTCTACGTGACATTACTTCACATTTTCTCAATATTCTAGGATCTCTAAAAGCTAAAAATTCTATATATGTTAAATATGGGATATCACCAAACAAGTGGACAGTTGTATTTTTTAACTTTATTGAGGGAGAGGTTGATTGATGCTTTAATTTGTGTATCATATTTCAGTCCTTGTCAACTCTGAAAAGTAAATTCTTTATTTCCCTATACTCAAAAAATCGGAAAAAAGTCACAGATGTTAAAATCATAGCTTTATGAAGATACTCATTGATATATGGTAGATTTAGATTACTTTTTAGATCAAACATCCAAGTAAAAATGTAATAAAGCAAAGAATCCATCAATGCCCCACAAACTTGCCTCCCTTGATACAATAGGTGTGTGCCTGAAATATCGGTGGAAAAACGAAACTGCATAAATGCAATTCTATGTTAAAAGCATCAGAAGAACTTTGCTGTTTAAAATCACCTTCTGATGATGCCATCTGTCAAGTAAATAATATTTTATCATATGAAAAATGCATTTATATAATAATATAACTTTAGGACTTTTAATAGACAACATTGGGGTTTATAAAATATAAGTATGTCATAACAAAACACCCAGACATGATTGGATCTACCAATATAAATACCACAATGCAAAGTTATCTTTTGAGAACAAATTTATCTTCATTATGATCAAATAATGTATTTGCACTGAGATACTGGGTATATAAAATAGAGATCCCCACTAGACATATGGGCCTATCTCTTTTATAGCTATTATTTCAAGATATTTTAAAGGAACATAAGGGGTGGTTATTCTCTTCTACCCCATCCCTTTTCTGAACAACTTGGAATACTTAAAACAAAAACAAAAACAAAAAAAACCCTGAAAAGTACAAATGCCTTCCATGACCCCTTCCACTAGTTGTTTTCCGTTTCTACTTTCTTCTCCCCCTGAAAATCTCTCCACATCATCTAAAAGCATTCCTCAAAGGTGGGGAAAAAATAAGTCAGACTGTAATTTGGGACTCAGTCTAGAATCAAGGCTCTAGGGTTTTTCAAATTATCCAGCTGGATTCCAAGGATGCCAAATGCACGTGATGCCCAGGGGCTGGGCATTCCCACCTTTGGCTTCTTTAATTTTGGTCTCATCATCACTTGGGAATAAAATGACTGAGCTAAAGAATTATTCTCACCCATGTAATGAGGGTTTCTTTCCTCTATAGCATCACAGCTTGGAACAGGCTTAATCCCCACACATAATATCTAAATACAGATCTGAAACGATCAGTGTGGTTGGTCCTGGTGTCGTTATCTAAATACAAAGACAACAAGCATTGCATCCTGGGCATCGGTGAAAGGCAGAATAGCCTAAGGGTTAAGCCTGCATAGACTAAAGCAAGAGGGCCTGGGTTTCAGTTCCACCTCCACCTCATACACACATATGAGCTCTGTCTCTGTACTTGACCTCTATAGGCTTATTTTTCTCATCTGTAAAAAGAAGATAGTAATCACCACCTACATCGGCAGGTTGTTGTGAGAACTAAATTTATAAAATCCTTGGGACAGTGTCTAAGCACTGAAATAACATGAACTATGAATAGTTCAAATAGTCAAAATCTGTGTGGGAATGGCCATGTACACACATCTTGTGTATGTATGTACATGTGTATAAAATACCACATATATTTACAAATCTATTCATAGGGAAATATACAGGTGCACTTACTTCAAGGCAAAATATTTTAGTTCTATTTGGCCTCATTCACTAAGTCGACATCTCATATTAATTTGTTTTTCAAATGGGAAAGTCAAGAATGTTACTTTTCGAAGGAAGAGAAAAGAAAAAATATATACTTAATTTAATACAACTAAGTAAACCTTAGAAAAGGTAAGATACCAAAATATCTAGAAAACTTAGGGGAAGGAGAAAGACTCAAAACACAAAATGAGAAAGATTTTCAATGTTCATCCTAACAAGAAGAACTCAGTCTGTAGAAACTTGATTTGGAACGGTCTGACCACCCTACAAATGTCCATGTTTAATTTCTTACGATAACAATAAATTCAACACTATGCAGCAACATTAACATAGCAGGTGAATTACTGATAACTTTCTTCTCTCATGTTGGGAATACAACCACTCCTGTAAGTGTAGCAGTGATAAATCGCATGATAGAGGAAGTTGACGCTTGGGTCCTCTAGCAAGGTGAGTTCTCTCACGTTTGTCCATCCACTTCTGACGAGACACCATGTGGACCTAGATCTTAAGAGCCTGCTTTTCTTTAACTGCTGCTTTCAACAAGATATGATTATGTTCATGCACATGTACATGGGCATCCATGGAAAACATATGGTTTGCTTTCATAAAGTCTTAAAATTGACATTGAGAATAGATTAAACATGATTCTACAATGTTCCTGTTTGTATCACCTGGAAATAGAGTCCAGAACATAAAGTTAGTATTTTATGTTTTCTCAAAAAACAGAAGAAAAACACATCCCTTCAGTTCTGCCCTTAGTTTGTTGTGTTAGCATCACTTCCTGTACCATCACAGGAAGAAAAGCCCCACCAGCGACTGGTTCAACTAAAATAGCTCCTTTCACACCTGTGCAGCAAACCCTCAACTATCACATACGCTAATTTCAATTAAAGGACCTGACTACGGGTCATTTAATAAATCCTTGGCTTAAAACCTTGCTTCAGACACCACCACCGTTCTGCCCCGTCATGTCAAGGCGAGCAGTTGGAACATGAACAAAGTGTCACAATGACGTATAAAGACACCAAGCAGCATTCTGTCAACAGATCACAGGAGAACATCCGTCAGTGTGTGTCACCCCCGACAGATATGGTGGTTGTATAGTGAAGAAAGGCAGAGGAGAGCCTGGGCTTGAGGATCCAACATTTTGCAGAAAGACAACCCATCACGAAGCCCCACAGACTCGGGGACACAGCACTACAGCCAAGGCAGCCTCCCAGGTGTGCAACCCCCCCACCCCAACCCAGTCCCCTACAGACAGCTAAAAGGTCTACAGGCAAGGTACAAGAATGAAAGGTGTTTTCAAAGAAAAGGAAATGAAAGCTTGCCTACCCATAATCTTACTAAAAGAGGAATGAAAGATGAAACTGAGGTCAGGCACGGTGGCTCAAGCCTGTAATCCTAGCACTTTGGGAGGCTGAGGCGGGTGGATCACGAGGTCAATGTTCAAGACCAGCCTAGCCAATACGGTGAAACCCTGTCTCTACTAAAAATACAAAAATTAGCCGGGCATGGTGGTGCGCGCCTGTAGTATCAGTTATTTGGGAGGCTGAGGCAGAAGAATCGCTTGAACCTGGGAGGCAGGGGTTGCCGTGAGCCAAGATCACGCCACTGTACTCCAGCCTGGGCGACAGCATGAGACTCTGTCACAAAAAAAATAAACCGTAAAAAATAAAAGATGAAACTGAAATACATTTTTTATTCTGTCTCAAGAAAGCATTTTCTATATAGCCTCTCACTTTAATAGCAGAAACGGTTTTGGAATAATCATAATAGGAATAACAAAAACAATTTTTAATAAAAGTACACTTCATCAACTTAGGGAGGGGAATTATCCACCACGTTATGGCTGCAGTATTTCTGAGAATCACCAAGGCCAGTCAACATACACATGGTCTAAATTTTTGAAAGTAGAGTTTTAAATTAAAACTGAAAACAAGTTTAAGTGAGCACTTTTATTCCAGTACTTTCAGGACAACCAAATGATAGGCTGTAGGTATACAGTATATCTAACTGGCTCTGCATTTTTTTCAATGATGTCCAATGAGAAACGTCCCTATACACACAGTCGCATATACCCATGTATCCTTGCAAAATCATACTTTGGAAAACCAGCAAGAAGAGCACCACCTTGATCTTCCTTGCTGTGGGCCTCAGAGATTTGAGAGTACAACATGGCAGCCTGCATTCTCCAGCCTGGGGGCGGGCTCTGCTCCGAGGCATGAAGCTCAGCAGGGAGGAATCCCTCAGAGAAAAGGCAGTGGAGAAGTGGCTCCATTTCCAAGGCTCCCTTCCTGTTTAGAAGTCCCCTCTATTAGACAACCTATTTCTATTCATCTGTTCCAATCTTTCTTCAGATCAAGCCAGCAGCCCATTAATCATTTCTGTCATCTCCCTACAGAATCCAGGGCAACAGATCTCTTGTTTTTCTAAAATCACAGTGCCAGAAACTAAACTCGAGAAAGAGGAAATCCTCTCCTCCACACAGCGGCTGTCTGGGTGCTGACTGGAAGAAGCCACCAATTGTGTTCACTTTCCTCTTTTGCCCAGAATTGCGTAGAACATTCCATGGAAAGTTTTGAAAGGGAATTCGGGTGGGAAGTGGAGCTGGGGAGGTTGAAGGGGAACCCAACGCATGAAGCCACCAGCTGAGGAGAACGTGAGAAAGGGAAGTGGGTAAACAAATGCTGAGACAATGACGGATACAGATTAATAAAACCTTTATTAGTGTTTTTATTAAGGCCAAATGTTTTAGCAACTTCAGACAGCAAAAAAAGTATATGAAAGGTCAAGCCTGCAGGCAGCATGGGTTCTCTACACTGAAGAAGTGGAGAACTAAAATAAACAACACCAAACAAAATACTCCCCAATGGCAAAGGAAAAGTCTCTTTTGGAGCTGATATACTTGATTGCATAAAAATGTTGGGAGTGACCTTGAACCCATTGACATCTTGGGCTAATAAATGTTTTTTTTTCCCCCATTTTTTAAATGAGGCTATTCCTGTTGGCTAAGAGAGAACACTGAGCATATATTGGCAGTAGAAACAGAAGACAGAACCACATAACATTCAGAAATCAGATTCACCAATGATCATGACTGATATTGACACTCTTAGACCACTCATACCTCATATTAGTTTTTGTAGTGATCTTTGCACAGGACAGAAATGAATGGCATGATACCAAATATACAAAGATTTGCAGTCGGGAGACTTGATTTCTCCTCCCATCGCTGACATTACCAATTTGATCAAGCACAAGTCCCTTTACAAATGAGAGAAAATGCCCTGAGATATAAAGTGAAGGCATGAGGCCAGCTGTGAAGTCCTTCCAAGATTCTTGGGCTCTCAGTGGTAGACTTAGGTGGTTTTAAGATCTCTTGCAGCGCTTTGATTCTGTGATTTTATTATGCTCACAAGGATGGGCCAATGTCACCAGAGAAAAGGGTACATTTCATAGACAGGGGTGGTTCCTCTTTGAGGTGCTGAATGAAATTGTAATGTGTAATGATCAGTATGTCCCAACTGGCTTGAAATGAATAAACATCTTTAATATCAAAGTTTGGGAATAATTTACTTAAAATGTAAATTGAACAATTCAGTTATTATTTAGTCATGTGATTTTTCAGATGCCATTTTTCAAAAATTACGGGCGGTCACTGGCACAGAAAGAAAAAAAATAAACATGATGCAGGGCTATACAAATGCAGCTGTAACAACAACTGGAGAAACATTTAAACATGTATATACAACAGTGGTGCTCTTAAATTTACCAAGAGACCATATATGACTAAGATTTGGGTAATTTAAGGGGTTTCCCAGGTAAATTTGACCTAAGTACTGTCTTAGAAAGACAACCCCCACATAATCACCTATGCTGTAATATATTTCAGAAAGATGAATAGATGTAAATAAGAAGCAAATAATTTGAACATAAGAAAGGAAGCTTACCGCGAATGCTACTGTACTTCTTAATGTGGATTCCCACTGGAAGCAGCTTTTAAGGAACTGCATTGTATTCCATATTGCCATAGTGATTCTTTTCACACGGTCCACATCTCTTGATAAGATCTGATTTAAAAAAATGACAAACAGGAAACTAGATCTAAATACTACAAATATTCCATCTAGATCAGGTACCCTGATCATTTAAATTATATTCTGTATAGATCCCAATTTTAAAATATGGTAATAATAGAAAGAAGACCTGACACTTCTAAAAGTCTTTTTAAAATATGATCATCCACAGAGGAAAAGAGAATCAAATGCATTTTAGCGCTCATCTGAAAAAGAATAGCCTGTTTCAACAATGTTCAGCACAAAAATGGAACTGGTGAAACTACAGAAGCCAGGTATTTAATGTTGGTGAATTTGTGTGAGAAAGACACATACAGAGGCAGAGAGAGAGAGAGAGAACTAGAAAGAGAAAGAGAGAGAGAGAGATAAAGAGAGATACAGACACAGAATGAGCGTCTATGTTGTTTAGTTTGGAAGCAAATAAATAGATTTACAATAAAAACATACAAGTATTATAGCTTATCTAGTCCAGAGGTCTACAGAAAAGTAGAGTTCTGGGAAGGGATTGGAGTTCACCTTGGGCAAGTTACTTAACTTCTCTCTTATAAAATAGGGTTGGTATTAGTGCTAATCTTACAAGTTGTTGAGAGAATGAAAAAGCTTAGAAAAGTGCCCATCACATAGTAAGTGCTTTCAAGCATTTGTATCCTAAGGAAATGTTTCAAGTTTATCAAAATTTGGGGCAACTAAGTAGCAAGAGGCACGTGGGGAAGGTCCTAGCATACCCCAGGATTTCAGCCCCAAGTTCCCCGTGCTCTCTGAGCCCAAAGCCACCCCACGTGGAGGTCTTGTTTTGCAAAGGAAATGTCTCTCTCCCAGTTGTAGGCAGATTCATTTCAATGTGCTTGCAAAGCAGCTACCCCACCCACCTCAACCCAGGTTTTAACTTTCAAGTAAACAGAGCAAAAGGCAATAATAATAATAATAAAATAAGACATTTACTCAGATTACACAAAATAAATATTACACTCAATGTTATGGCAGACCAAAATGAAATATTTGGAGGCTTCCCTTCAGAAGACTTTTAAGGCCTTTCCCAAGCATGCCCAGAAGTTCGTGGGAAACAAAAGGATGATAAGATGTCTTTATATTTAACTGCTTTATGTAATCCACAGCTGCTCACCCCAAAGGAAGTGGTGGAAGTAATAAACTCTTGAAAAAGGGGACACTTTGTTCTTTGTTATACAATTGAAGAGGGACGATAGGTACAAAGTGAAATCCTGATCTGTGGTGAGTACAACAGGGAGGGACTCTGAAAAAGGAATGTAAAGGTCATGGAAAAAAACAAAAAAAGTGAAACTTCCCCTACCAGGCCCTGAACTTCACCTTTTGTTGAACTGGATGAGAAAGGAGTTAAGGGCAATAGGCAGAGGGAGAGAACTTGAATTCAGTATGGGGTGAAATGCCAACACATCCCAAATTTAGACCACGCCGAAGCGGTAGGAACAGTCATGAGCAAAACCCAGGCTAGAAGTCTCTGAAGATCTGCTGGGTTAATTCTGTGATTGACTCCACACACTGCATCTTCCTGAAACTTCAAAGGGCAGAGGACAAAATGGCTGTGATTAAAGGACCGGTAGGCAGGACAAGACACTGATAGTCTTGATGCTAGAAATTTTTGTTTATACAATGAATCAGGAGAATAATGGGGGCCTGAGACCTTCTGTTTCACCCAAGAATTATGTTTTAAGTCTTGCCTTTCTTATGGGAGCTGACCGACCTCCTTATTTTAGGAGAGAAGGGGACAAGGAGAAATAAGTGGAGAGATGGGGCAAGAGGGAGAGAGGAAGAGTAAGAGGGAGGAAAAGTTTCAAGGAAGAAATTATAGGCAAGTGTTAATACTTCAGCTGCTGGGTGCTGAGTGTACCAATCAACAAGCCACCTACTGTAGCAACCCACCTTTTTGGACAGCTTGCGGCTGTCTTCAACAAAGCGCTTTTCCCGGGGAGTAAACGTCCTAATACTTGCTTTCACCTAGAAAGACATCATTGTTAAAAAAAGGGCAGCATGTATAGGGACTTCATCCATCTAGTTTTCTTAATGACTGGGAAAATCGTGCAAACCAATAGCTTCTGACTCTGACCTTAGCAGGGAGCAAAGAAATGGTGGACACCCCTGTGCCCTGTACATGTTTCTGGGGGTCTCATTTGATAAGAGTCCCTGGCATGGGTCAGATTGAGTCTAGAAAGGTACTGTCTCCACTTTGCTCATTCCTTGGGGGTATTTTAAACCACTGCAGAGATTGAGGTTCATGACTTTTTCAAACTAACGTCCGTTAAAGATAAAACTTCCTTCTGAAATCCTTTTAAGTTAAGCTTCTACCAAAAATGTCTGCATGTGAATAACAATTTCCAGTTTATGAAAACACACTTTTCAGAGAGAATTTTATTTCCTTTCAATGATCCGGAAAAATAAGTCAATGAGCCATTTTAGCCCCATTTTACAGGGAATAAACTGAGGCTCAGAGGGACTTATGCACTTGTTCAAACCACCAGACTGAGTAAGACCCCAAAGGATCAGATTCAAGTCCTTCTCCACATCACATGAACTGTAAAATTCCTTAACCGAAATATTTTCTCTTCAAGCCTGTATTCCACTTTTCCATTTAAACTCAGGTTTTACCAGTATACATACTCTATATACAAACATTTTCCAGAAGAAAGCAGGAGATGAGGGTGACCTGCTTATAAAATGCACAGCTTTAAAACACTATTCTTCCCTCTCTGTAGCTGCAAAAATTCTGAAACATCTTACATTGATTTGAGCCTCCAAAAGCTGGTCACCTTCTATTTTAGGTACGGGAAATCTGGGAAGTATGACCCAGTTAGACTTACCGGATTATATATAAGGTCCATCTCTAAGTAAATAACTCCTTTAAAAGCTTGTTCTAAATCTTTATTCTTTAGTACATAACAATTTGGTTGTCCATCTCTAATCTGTCACAAACAAAAGATAAAATACACATTGGTGCAAAGTTACTATGTGGTTTAAAGTAAATAACCAAAACTAACTTTGGCAAAATTGGGGATGCAGAATGATCACAGATGAAGAAAACATTAAACAAATATTAAATCCACCATAAATCACCTTTTAGTTTTAGAGTGCTGTTATAACACGCTCTAGATGGGAAGATAAAGTGATAATCACTAGGCTGAAACTGGTGTGTGGATGAAAAATATTGGTGCAAATCTTAAGTTACATATTTCCGTTTACTCAAAAATGATGAATATTCTACAAAATTCCTGGCCAATACTTTTCAAGACTGTAAAGGTCATGGGAAAAAGGAAAGACTAGGAAACTGTCATAGATTAGTAGAGTCTAAGGAGATAAGATGATTAAATGCAATGTGGTATTCTGGATTGGGTCCTTGAACAGAAAAAAGATATTGGTGCAAAAACTGGCGAACTCCAAATAGAGATCAGAGTTTAATCACAAGGTAACGATGTTAGTTCTTTTCAGTTTTAACAAATGTATTATGGTAGTATATGACGTCAACGTTAGTATAAACTGGATAAGGTATGTATGGGGAACCGTGTATTCTCTTTGAACTTCTCTGTAAATCTAAAAGTATTCCCCCCCAAAATGTTATTTTTAACATAAATGAATAAAGGAGCTGGTTTTAAGGGTGCTTTACGAGCCAGGAAACAATGCAAATTAAGTAAATAAATCAGCTTAAAGTTGAGGTCAAAATCCAAAAACACTCAAAATGCACAAAATGCCAACCAATCTTCAAAATAAACAAGTTTCTCTGCTGTCCTCTCTTGGCTGGCATGTTGCATCGGTTCCATACACTAGTCTACCTGTGGACCCCACATATAAGTTATCTAAGTAAAACATCTTCAGTAGGATTTTGGAAACTAATTGGCTCCCATGAAAGACAAGTTAATTGGCTTGATTTAATCATTCTCTTTTCAGATTTGATAGCAGTCATGATTTTACATAGTAGTAGTATATATACCTGATTAAATTTTGGGCTTTTAAGAAGCATATCTGTTAACTCTAAAAGGGCCTCAGCAAAACTCGAGTTAATCAAAAGCTCTATTTGAGATTGTAATGATCAAAAATTTAAATAGCATAGGAAATCTAACAGCATGAAATTTGAGCCATATTTTAAATGACTATTGCTGTCACTACAAGCATTCACACAAGTGTTCTTATAAACAGTGGTAGAAATGAGTTGAATAAGTCATGGGGGGAAACAGAGCAATTCCACTTTACAAGGGAGAGGTCATCTTCCTTCCCAAAGTCACCCCACCTCTCTCTGATTGAATAGGCTTGATACAGAAGGATGGTCTTCCTGGCCAGCAGCTAAGAGGAAGGGGGTGCCCCATAAAGACCTGGTTTCCTTCCTAAACGGTGTCCAAACAGGATTCTGAGCTTCCGCCTTGATACACAGTCTCACTTAATAAATTGTGGATGTTAAAGTTGAAAGAAATAAATACAAAAACAGCCTGACAATTTGCCAAGCTGACTTGGGTCCAGTTTAGCTTTGCTTCAACCCACAGTCATTGTACTGTTATCTTAAAATTTCCATGATTTCTTAAGGGTTGGCAAAGAATAACAGAAGAACAAGAGGTATCAGAATAAAGAGAAATATTTTATAGCAAAGGGATTTTTTAATTTGGTAAATGACCATTTCCTGCTTCCTAATGTCCCTCACATTGTGTCAGCAAAATCAGAACCCACCTAAGGACATGAAAGCAGGCATCAAAGCCTGAGACAGAATTAAACCCATGCATGTTTGGGACTTAACTATCTTAAAAAACAGAATATTAAGTTTAAAAATTGTAAAAAGTTTAAAAATTGCAGAAAAAACTGAAGTCCCTTTGAACTTCCACAAACACCAAATTCCTTCCCCTAAACATAAATTAGATAGGAATTTGGCATGCATCCTTTCTAAATTTTATTGAGATTTTATATTCATAAAAATAGTCTTGACAGACAAATGTATTTAAAATTCTTTGCCTAAGTGACAAATTGTGTGTATTTTGCAATTTTGTTTTGTATCTATCAATATGACTTGGTAATCTGTTTATATTAGTATCTAGGTCTGGTTCATTTTTTATACTGCTATATAATCTTTAAAAAGTGAATAAACTAAACTTATTAATTCTCCTATTGACGAACATTTAGTTGCTTCCACTTTTCTAGTTTGTCTGCTACAAGGAACATCTTTAGAGAAAAGATAAAAGGTAAAGGAAAGAAGAAACACGCTAGTTTGTATTTGGAATATGTTTGGGTTAATAACAGGTGAACACATTTGAACAGTGTTATAATTAACATTGAGATAGTAACAGAAGAGACTACTTTTAAAAATATTTTCCTCCCTGATTATATAATTGAACTTCTAAAACAAGAATATCAGATAAAAAGTTCTGTATCATCCAACTTGCCAAACTCCTACATGAGAGCATTTATATAATAGGAGATGAAAACCAAACATATATATATACACACAAACACACACATTCCATGTCTAAACAAAATTTATTATTTATATTTAAAAGTCTGAAAATTATTTCTACATTTATAACTTTAAAGCTTCTATTAAATGATTAAACAGACATAATTAATTAAAGCACAGTCAAAAGAAAATTTAGAGGAGAGAATCTATATATACTTTTCATTAATTTTGAGATCTCTGTCAGCAAAGGCAAAAAGGAACAATACAGCTTTTTCAATTTATGACAAAAAGACAACGCAATTCATTTGGAAAGATTTCCTGAGCTGACATTTGGGAGAACTTCATTTCACTCAAATACGAGTCTTGGATAAAATAATGATGTCTTTAACTTCGGTTTTCCAGGATAAACTCTTCAAATTGACTTACTACACATTTTTGTATACTTGCCTTTTCACGGCCAAATAGTGCATAATATTACGCAATAAGCTGAAGAAACCATCTAGGCAGGACAGTAATAACAGATTTAACTTGAGAATGCAAACACCCCTCATCAGGAAAATTGACATTTCCATGTCCCTTATATTATTTTCAGAAATATATCACAAAGCTCTTATAGAGCATGCTAACAGTTGATTCCTGGTTCAATCAGTCAGTAAATAAAAGCACAAGAAGTCTGTTTCTGAGTAATGATTCAGGATTTTGGAGCCAGAGCCAAGTTACTGAAGACAGTTCTTGCTTAAAATTTTTAATGTGACCCACAGTCATGCTTAAGCTATTTAACTTTTTTCTATATAAAAGAATATTAAATATATTTACCAAGCTGTAAGCACAGTAAATATAACCAGTTTTTAGAAGTTGGTTGATAAAACTAATTTTTGAGTCAAATAAATGGTACACTCATATTAGAAAACTAAACTATTTTATAATCAGTATATAACAGAGGTGAGCATGAGAGAACAGAGGGAAAAAACTTCTCATCTTGAACTCTTTTTTAAAAAAATTATCATTATTATGCTTTCCTATAAAGATCTTTGATGCAATGAGTTGCCGACTTATTCAATAGCAAAGTTAATAAGAACCAGTATGAAGGAATAAAACCATCAATGGCTTTAGAGAGGAAAGATACACACTTAAGATCAAAATCCAAACTAAAGAGTCATATTGATTCCCCATTGTTTGACCTTTCAGTTAGAAACTGAGGATGTTGCATATAAATAGCATTGTTCTTTCAGCCGTTATTCACTCTTATTCACTCTGCATAAAAGGGAAAATAACATGACAACACCATGACATATTAGTTGGTTCCAGCTGATGCACATGGAAAGTGGCTCTCCAATAAAATGTGACAAGGACAGACGTGGCTGGGCAAGAGGAAAATCAATACACTTTACTTGGTATCCATTCACATTCTTGTCGCCACTTGGAATCAGGCCTTCTTCCCATGATGTGAGTTATACAAACAGCACGAGAGAGATCTACTAGGTCACTGTTGGCCTGCACAGAAGCTCAGTTACCAGCCAGTAGAGGCAGCATGGAATTCATCACCGTAGACCACCTCCGTTTCTACCTCATTTCTTCCTTCTTGAGACAATCCATTCATCCACTGCCTGAAACCCAAACCAACTATCCCTAAAATATAAGCTGCTCCTACAAAAGCAATATACATTCATTCCAAAAGTCATGTAAAACTTATAAAAAGTGTTTAATAGAAAAAACACAATGTTAATATAACTTTTTTGTTGTTGTTGAGATGGAGTCTCACTCTGTCGCCCAGGCTGAAGGGCAGTGGCGTGATCTTGGTTCACTGCAACCTCTGCCTCCCAGGTTCAAGCAATTCTGCTGCCTCAGCCTCCCGAGTAGCTGGGACTACAGGCACATGCCACCACACCTAGCTAATTTTTTGTATTTTTAGTAGAAACAGGGTTTCACCATGTTAGCCAGAATGGTCTCGATCTTCTGACCTCGTGATCCACCCGCCTCAGCCTCCCAAAGTGCTGGGATTACAGGCGTGAGCCACTGCACCCAGTCACAATGTTAATGCAACATTTTTAAACAAACACTCATATGAAGTTTTTAAGGCATATTCGTATTTGATCATTTCAATTGCTAAAACAATGCAGATGAAAATAATGCCAGCTTACACTGTAAGTGCTCACTGTGTGCCAGGGAATGTTGTGCCCATCTCACACTTAACAACTCTGATCTTCACCATACACCTCCAATACAAGCAGAAGGATACTTACCTTCACTTCAGCAACAAAGAAACACAGACAGATAGGTTAAGTAACTTGTCAAAAATCACACAGCCAGTTTAAAGGGGGAGTCAGGGTGTCAACCTAGGTCTGGCTATAGCATTTACATTCTCGACCATCACGATCATAATTGAATAATTAACATGAGCCATTCATATGTGTTCAGCTATCACGTTTTTTACTACAATTTTTTTTGAGATGGAGTTTTGCTCTATTGCCCAGGCTGGAGTGCCATGGTGCAATCTTGGCTCACCGCAACCTCTGCCTCCTGAGTTCAAGCGATTGTCCTGCCTCAGCCTCCTGAGTAGCTGGGATTACAGGAGCATGCCACCACGCCCGGCTAATTTTTGTATTTTTAGTAGAGACGAGGTTTCACCATGTTGGCCAGGCGGGCCTCAAACTCAAAAGGTGGGTGGATGACCTAGGATTACAGGTGTGAGCCACCGTGCCTGGCTGATTTTGACTTCTTTAAATTAAGTTTTCTGCTAGGTTGACTTGTATTTTCCTTATTGATTAAAGAAAATGTATATACTGTACTAGTGATATTATCCATTTGTTTAGATACTGCCAGTATTTTTTACCAGTCTATCCTTTGTCTTCAATTTCTGATGGTGATTTTTGTTTTGGCCATACTGATATCTAAAGATTTTTTTTCTCTTATTATTCCTGCTTCTCAGTTTACTGACACAGGATTTCCCCACTATTTTGACATTTTTAATGAAGTTTGTTTCAAGTGTTTGATATTTAACTCATCTTGAAATTGTTGTGTTTGCTGTAATACACCGACACATTTTCCCCGATGGTAAGCAACCAAATTACCAGAATTACTTATTAAGTAGTTTATCATTTCCTCAATGACTTCATCCTTCAAGTTTATTATAAATTAAATGATTTCCAATTAGTCCTCTCTCAAGCCCTTCAGTACAGTCCTAGAATTTCTTCACATAAATCTTAGACATTATCATTTTTCGTTTTGTTTTCTGTTATAGTCTTGGATTCTTTTCCACTTTTTAAAAATGTTTTCCTGTTGTGTATAGTCACGAATCTTATTTTCATAATGTTGATCTTACTGACATTTTAGTTACTCCAAAATGTTTTCTATGAATTTTCTTTATGTTCATAGATAATACATATTATCAGATAGATTATTCAAAGAAAATATATTATCAGATAGTATTTGCAAATATTTCCTTTATTAAAATGTGCATAATTTCATATTTGTTATAATTTTGTATTGCTTAAAACTGACATAAAAGGCTTAAGTTTTAATTGTTAATTCATAAACATGTAAATTCATTAGATTTTCCAAACAATCCTATGCAATAGGAACTATTATCAATTTAAAGATGAGATAAGAGGGAATAGCTCTATTTTTTCTCCAAGTTTTTTTTTTTTTTTTTTGAGATGAAATCTCACTCTGTCACCCAGGCTGGAGTGCAGTGGTGTGATGTTGGCTCACTGCAACCTCTGCCTCCCAGGTTCAGGCAATTCTCCTGCCCCAGCCTCCTGTGTAGCTGGGATTACAGGCGCATGCCACCACGCCCGGCTAATTTTTCTGTATTTTTAGTAGAAAACAGGGTTTCACCATGTTGGTCAGGCTGGTCTCGAACTCCTGACCTTGTGATCCACCTGGCTCGGCCTCCCAAAGTGCTTGGATTACAGGCGTGAGCTACCACGCCCGGCCTGTTTCTGATTTTTTAAAATGCTGAATACATAATATATATTGTTTGACAATTCTAGTTTTATTATTTTTCCCTGTTTTAATATGCATATATATGTCTATGAAAAGTTATCCACTTAAAGGTTCATATTTATAATAACCTTACTATTTTTTTTTTTTTTTGAGATGGAGTCTCGCTCGGTCACACAGGCTGGAGTGCAGTGGCACCATCTCTGCTCACTGCAATCTCCGCCACCCAGGTTCACGCCATTCTCCTGCCTCAGCCTCCTGAGTAGCTGGGACTACAGGCACCTGCCCCCACACCCGGCTAATTTTTTGTATTTTTTAGTGGAGACGGAGTTTCACCGTGTTAGCCAGTAGAGTCTCATAGTCTTGATCTCCTAACCTCGTGATCCACCCACCTCAGCCTCCCAAAGTACTGGGATTACAGGCATGAGCCACCGTGCCCGGCCTTATAATAACCTTATTGTTAATTCAATCTTTTTCTTTTACCCCTAAAACCTGTATCAAGTTTCTGACCTACCTTTTTCTTACATTTGTGTAGGATACTTTTGTTCATCTGTTTGTGTATTATGTGTTTTAGGTGTCTCAAAGAAGCAGCAATTAGATTTTACTCTTTGATTCCATGTAAGAGGCTTTTCCACTTAATAGAAAAGTTAAACTGATTTAACATCTACCACGTGTGATTCACCCAGGTTTCTACTTGCCATCAGGAGACTCCTACAGTCATTCTTTCTCTCTTAGCCTGTCTGTTCTAATCAAATACCTAGACTGTCTACTACATGGGGTTCAGGATCTCTCCAGCATGTTAAAGGTACTCTTTCCTAGTTTCTAGAAGCAATAGGAAATTTGCGTTATTTTGTCTTCATTTATTTATTTCAATGGTCACATTGGACCAGGAGTA